>NC_058103.1:36157727-36460757 GCF_020171115.1 Neogale vison
AGGACGGGCTCAAATCCAGCACAACTGACATGCTGACAATCAGGGGAGACTGGGATACAGAGACAGACAGGCACTCAGTGAGGACACCACGTGAGGGTCTGCCAGACACGGGACCATCCGCCTACAGGCCAAGGAGCACGAAAGATTGCCAGCAAACTACCAGAAACTAGGCAAGAGGCACGGAACAGATTCTCCTTCCCAGCCCTCAAAAGGAAACAGCCCTATCAACATCTTGATCTCAGACTTCTAGCCTCCAGAACCGTGACACAATACATGTCTGTTGTTCTAGGCCACCCAGTTTTGGGTACTTTGTTACGGCAGCCCAGGGAAGCTAGGACTGGCACAATCCTACCATGGCCAAACACGTGTACCTAAGCTCAGTCAGCACGGAGTCTGACTCCCCGCTGTGCCATTTACTCATTTTGCCGCTTTGGTGAAGACACTCCAGTCCTCTGAGCCTTCATTTCTGACTTTTAACATGGGACTGGAAAGGGCACGGCCCACCCGGAGCTGCCATAAGAATCTGGATGCCAGGGGAGGGCTTCTACTGCTCTGAGGAACACACTTGGTTTTCAGGGTCTCTGTCAAAATTCCTTTTTTTTTTTTTTTTTTAAGATTTTATTTATTTCTTTAACAGGCAGAGACCACAAGTAGGCAGAGAGGCAGGCAGAGAGAGAGGGATAAGCGCTCCCCACTGAGCAGAGAGCCCGATGCGGGGGCTGGATCCCAGGACCCTGGGATCATGACCTGAGCTGAAGGCAGAGGCTTTAACCCACTGACCCTCCCAGGGGCCCCTCTGTCAAAGTTCCTGATGACAAAATTACCTCCTGAACAGAACAGAAGGTCACATTTGCGGAGAGCCGGCTGTACCAGGCACAGTGCCGTGTGCATTCCAGAATAAGTTAAATTTGAGCACTCAAAGGCTTGGAAGTGTGAGCTGTGGGTTCAGTGAAGGGCCTCCCGGAGGGGCTGGAGCCTGAGGGGCCGAGTCTGACAGGGAGGCAAGGCAGGAGCCTCAAGAGGAAGGGCCCCTCCCCTGAGCCCCTGCCCCAGCCTCTGGCCAACCCACTGGAGTAGGGAGGTATGGGGTGGGGGATGTGCAGACCACAGACATCACCACCCCTCCTTCCAGAGCCCGAGTCACCCGACCGCAATAATGAGCCTTTCTGCCCCAGTGGAGACAGAGGGCATTGTGTGCGGGCGCCCCAGCCCGAGCTGCGCCCCTCAGAAAGGCAGGCTTGTCTCAGGCAACGTCCGCGGCCTGGGGCTGCCATCCTGAACGTCACAACAAACCCAGAGCAGGCAGAGGGACAGCCACTCTCCCAGGACAGGGTGCCCTCGAGACCCCAAGGGGCCAGGGTAGAGACCAGAAGAGGGAACCTGGGGACAATCTGGATCATTCAGAGCTGAGGGACCATTCTGAAGGTCCCAGGTTGGAGCCTCACAAAACCTACATTCAGAATCTCTGTTGGGAAAATTGATGGTTGAGAGCAGGGAGTGTGGGGTCAGAGCGTCTGGGTTCAAATCCCAACTGGCACATTTCCTGGCTAAGTGACATAGGGCAAAACAAAATGACAGATGAGGCCACAGTTATTCTCACCCTGTTGACAGGGGGGTTGTGAGGATCAAACAAATGGATGTCTGTTACCTTGGTAGGCACTCAAGAATTATAGCTATCACGATGACTATTAATCTATATTGTTCCAAGTGAAATCAGAAAGGCAAAATGCTTAACGCAAAGCCTGGTACATGACAGTTGCTTAATAAATGTTGCTAGGCCGTGCTCTGTACCCCTGACTTCTGTCTGAGAAGCCCCAGGTTTCTGCAGTGAACAGGGTGGGCTCTCGAGGGGCCCAGCAGGGAAAGGTGCTCAAGGAACCTGCCTAGAATCACTCAAAGCAAATCACCCTGTTTGGGGCTGGGCTGTAGCCAGCCTGCAGAGAGCTTCTGTTTTGCAGGTGGGAGCTGGTAGCCAAGTGCAGACAAGGAGGCTCTCCTCGCCTGCCTCGGCTTTGCCTCCCAGTGAATCCACAGCCTGTGTTCTGCCCCAGCCTCCACCCGGCCCAGTTCTTGGGAGATTATCTTTCCTCTACCTCCCATCCAGGCGTCGGAAAGAGCCAACACCCTCACCCCAGTCAGCAACCAAATGAGCGTCCAAGGGCTCAGGCCAGCCAGGCCCGGCCCTCCTTGCATCACGGCTCAGGACCCTGCAGGAATCAGGAGAGAATGTGCCTCCTGGGCCCATGCCCGGTCCTGACTGAGGCTGGGCTGAGGGCCTCTCCTCATCCCTCCCCCACAGACACACAGGGCTTTATAGTCAGATTATGCCATGGAAACTATGCACACGGCCTGCTCCGTTCACATGGCCTCAGCAGAAAAAATAACAGAGCCTTCTCTCTCTGCCAAGACCCACAGTACTAGCAGGCCTGAACTACCAAAGCAGGCTTCTTATGTGAAACAGGTCCCTGCAAAGATCTCAGGAGGACTTGTCTGGGGGTGCCCTCAAGTCACCTACCCTCCCCCAGCTCACAGCCATCTGCCTCCCTCTCCTCTGAGATCCAGAAAGCTCCACTGGCCACGAATATGCAGCCTCATATGGCAGTTTCCTTTCAAGAACAAATCTCATTTCCATCTCCCATATCATCCTGAGCCCTGGGAGCTCAGCTCTGATCCTTCTCCAGGCGCCCACCCCCACCCATGAGACAAAGTCAACCCAGTCGACAGGGGACAGGACGCATCCTTTCAGAGCCACCCCACCCCACTGCATTCCAGACCCATGCTACCTAATATGGTAGCCAGCAGCTACATGAGAAATTAAGATTTAAGTGTTACTTAACTAAAAATTTCTAATTAAAAATTCCATTCCTCAGGTGCACTAGCCACATTTCAAGGGCTCAATTGCCACCTGAGGATAATGATTATGATACAGGACAACACAGATATGGAGCATTTCCAATACATAGAATGTTCTCTCGTAGAGCACTGCTCTGTACCGCACTCCGGAATTCCCTGGTCAAAAGTCACTAGCCCACTTGGGTCTGTGATAATTGATGTCTTCCTTGGGTGTGACTCCCCAAGACCAGACCCTACTGCCAATGGGCACACCCCTACTCATAAGGGTGACCAAGGAGGCGTGCTGTGGATGGAGCTAGAACTCAAGAACTTAAGAATCCACTGGCATCTTGAAGCTCTCAAGGTGCAGGGGCTGGGCGTGGGGAGGTGGAGGGGACTGCGGGGAGGACCAGACCAGCTCTCCCTGTGCTGCTGTATTCTCATGCAGAATTCCAAAGACTCTGAGAACTCTTCACTTCCAACCTGGCTTTCCAGGTTATTATGTGAAGGAATACTTTCATGATAGGAAAGTAGAATATAATTCTACTAACCCTTAACTTTTTAAAATTTTAAACAGCTTTATGGAGATGTAATTCACATACTATACAGTTCACCCATTTGAAGTGAATTTTAGTAGAATTCACTTCAATTCTAGAATTCAGTGGTTTTTAGTATATTCACAGATGTGTACAACCTTCACTATAATCATTTTTTTTAATCTGACACAGATCGAGAGAATGCACAAGCAGGGAGAACGGCAGGCAGAGGGGAAAGGGAAAAGCAGGCTCCGTCTTTATGGAGCAGGGAGCCCAATGTGGGGCTCAATCACAGGACTGTTAAACTTTTACTATTAGGTATATGGCAGGTGGCCCCCACTGGCCTGCAAATGTGAGGGTAAGCTATCTCCCTCTCACCTCTGTGGTCAGCTCCGTGAGGACAGAGACTAGAGGCGATACCTGTGTGCTTCCCTGCCCCCCACCCCCGCACCTGCTGAGACGCCCACCACACAAGAGGTCCCTAAATATTTGCTGGCTTTGTTGTTATTGTTACATCTGATTTTCTGTGGACATGAAAGAAGCCCAGTGATCACGGGCAGAATGGGGAAGGGTCTGGAAATCGTGTTCTATGAGGAACTGTGAGGGTGTTCAGCCTGGGGAAGTTGAGGGCAGTGGGACGGGGGCGGGGTGGATAAAGGGCGTATGATAATCGCTCAAACCGACCAGCACATGGGAAAGGGACTAGGAGCGCTGGGTCAAAGTCCCAGAAGCCCCATCTCCAGCTGGTGGAGGGGCTCGGCCATGGCACAGACAGGGTGGAGTAGTAGAGAGCTCTAGTATGGAGCACATTCACGCAGGGCCCAGAAGACCTCCTGTCTGGGATGCCAGAACATGGCCTTTTGCTTCCAATGAGGCAAGAGCAGGCCTCAAGAAGCTTTAAAGTCTCTTCTGTTTCTGGAATCCTAGGCCCAGAACTGCCCCGAGGTAGAGGAGCTTCCAAGAGACACAGAAGCCAGACCTGCCGACCTGGACTGTCTTTGTTTTCAACTTTTCCTGGGCAGCTGGATTCAGGCTGCTCCTCTTCCCAGTTCAGGTCTGGCCCCTGCCTGCCCCCCACCTCTCCCTCCACCAGCCCCAGGGCTGCAGCAGGGGGCTGGGGCTGGCCTCCCCTCTCAGAGGCTGGGGTGTGTCCAAATGGAGGAGGCGACTGGGGCTGGAATGCAGAGTTGAGAGGCGAGCAAGTGAGCCGAGACTAATAAGCCCAAGAAACAACAGGTCCAAGCAAGCCTCAGGGAGGTTTCAGGAGCCCGAGCCCAGGCCACAGAACTGAACAAAACACCCTGAGTCAAGCCAGATGGGAGGCCACAGGGTTCTAGATCTGGGGGCAGGCACCAGCCCTGGACCGGGTTCGCATTTGTCATCCCTGATATGCAAACCAGAAGGTGGGGAGAGAGCAAGCTCTACCCATAGGGTCAGGGTGGGCCACCCTGTGGTGACTTCAGGGACCAACCAAAAAAGCTTGTATGTCATTGGCTCCACAGAGAAGGCTGGGTTTCTCCAGATTTACCACAAGCAGACACAGGTGGGCTGAGGGGCACAGGCCAGGGTCCTGAGCATCCGTCAGATGGATGCACACATAGCTCCCTCCAGGAGGGGAGAAGAAAGGAACTATCACCATATCATGTGCCTGACACCTGGCTTGGCATTTTCACCAACTGGGCTCCATCCCAGTGACACATGGATACTAAGTACAGAAGAGAGGAAGCTGAGCCACAGAGAGGACAAGGAACATGTCTGAGCTCACATCCCTTGAAAGGTGTGTATCCAAATTCAAACCCGGACCTTCTGGCCCCAGGGCCAGGCTTTCCCCACCCTGCTGGTCCCTTCCCTAGTGCCTTCTTCTCAACCCCATGACAACCGCAGGGAGCACTAGCATGGCCTCTATTTTTATAAATATAAAAGCTAAGGTGAAGAGCAGTTAAGTGACTTGCCCTATGTAAGTAAGCCACAGACTCCAAATTCAGCCTGGGTCCCCAGAGCTCTTTCTATCATCCCACAGCGAATCTCCAGGAATAAACAAGGTGAGGGCTTAGGATGTATGGCTGCTATATATAACATACATATATATATATATATATATATATATATATATATATATACACACACACACATATATAATTAATATATATTATTTTATTTATATATATATATATATATTTTAAAGATTTTATTTGCTTGAGAAAGAGGGAGAGAGCACAGAGGGAAGAGAAGAAGCAGATTCCCCACTGAGCAGGGAGCCTGATGTGGGGCTCAATCCCAGGACCCCGAGATCGTGACCTGAGCCAAAGGCAGACGCTTCATGAACAGAGCCACCCAGGTGCCCCTATGACTGCTTTTTTAAAATCATAAAATACAAATTTTGTTTTTAAGGAAATGAAGCAATAACATCCCTGTGATGATGGTAATATCATCAGCCAAGATACACGGCTGGGCCTCAAACAAATCAGCAGTGAACAAGCAAGGCTTCTATTTAAGTTCCTCTCACAACATTGTTATTGTAACGTCAGATGCCAGCTGCTCCTGCTGACACTGTGTACATCACTCCAGCTGCACAGGTGAGAGGGTTTTACAAAACCCCTTGGGGGAGTTGACCCATTTTTCTGCTTGAGAATAGGTTACACCAGGCTCTGAGTTATTTTGGCCCTGGTGTCTTCTCACTGACCCCTGCCCACAGTCTTATCCCCACCACTCCCCCCTCCTGTGTCTAGAGGCCCTGTAGAGAGTTGAAAGAGCTCTATATTGTGTGTGTGTGTGTGTGTGTGTGTTTAAGCTTCCATTTTGGGGGCACCTGGCTGACTCAGTTGGGCACCATGCTGACTCAGCATGTGACTTTTGATCTTGAGGTCATGAGTCCAAACCCCACATTGGGCATAGAGATTACTAAGAAGAATAAACAAACTTGAAAAAAGAAATCTTATTTTTAAGTCATCTCAACACCCAACATGGGGTTCAAACTCACAACCCTGAGATAAAAAATGGCACACTCTTCCAACTGAGCCAGCCACGTGCCCCAGACTAAGTTATGTAATAATTACCTGTGCAAAGTCAACCCAGTGATTTGACTTCTCTGAGACTTCTCTAGAAAATGCAAACATTGAACCCAGTGACCTTCAAAGTCTCTTCCCACTGCGTGGTTGATGCTCATTGTTTATTCATTCATTCCATGAGCCTGGACCAGGCAATGTGCTACAGGCTGGGGAAACGGAGATTACAATAGCCCATCATTGGCCCCAAAGAGCTCACATCCCAGCACTCCAACACAGTTCTTCGTGGTGAGTGTCCTAACAGAGGCAAGTTGGTATCACAATGACCCAAACCATAGAGTCTCGCTTGGAGGGATAAGTAAAGATGTGAGGAAAGGAACACTTTGAGCTGAGCGCTGCATGGTAAGAAGGTGAGGAGGCATATTCCTACCAGAGGGAGCAGCAGGAGGTGCAGAGACACAGAGGTGGGCACCAGCACAGCACAGCCAGTCCACTGCACTGCACTGGCTTGATATGGGTGGAGCAGAGATTTTGTTCACAAGAAAAGGAGATGAATCTTGAGTGATGGGCTTCTGCCCATCATAGAGGCACGGGGACCCCACTGAAGGCTCTTTTTTTTTTTTTTAAAGATTTTATTTATTTATTTGACAGAGAGAGATCACAAGTAGGCAGAGAGGCAGGCAGAGAGAGAGAGGAAGGGAAGCAGGCCCTCTGCTGAGCAGAGAGCCCGATGCGGGACTCGATCCCGGGACCCTGAAATCATGACCCGAGCTGAAGGCAGCGGCTTAACCCACTGAGCCACACAGGCGCCCCTCACTGAAGGCTCTTAAGTGGAGGAAGAACACAGTCTGATATGTGTTTGGAAAGACCAAAATATGTCTTTGGAAAGACCAGGGGCAAGGATGGGTAGAAGAAAGCAGGTAACATGTCTAGGGGGATAGAAAGATCCATCAAAAAACCGTTTCAACAATTTAGGTGAGAAATATTAGGACATGAACTAAGGTAGTAGCAGTGGGGATGGGAGAGGACACACAGACAAGGCTTGTTCCAGGTTAAGAAAAGGAATATATAGTAATACACGGGGTGTGAAGAAAGTAGTCTAGGAGGAGTCTCAAAGATGGTGCAGAATGTGCTATATAGCTGACGGGAATGAGAATTCCTCTACTTATAGAAAACCTGCATCATTTCAAAGACAGTTCCTTAACATGCCAGCAAAAACACTCACTTGGAAACAGCTGCCTCATTCCTAAGATCCTACAGCAATGGAGATACTGTTTCTCAATACTGCCCAAGGTTTTTTCATTATCATTAAGCTATATTCTCTCACTGCACCATGGGGCCTAATGTTCTAGTGAAGGAGCAAGGTAGATCGTCTACAATAAAATCCTGTGCTTTGGATATGATGGAGATATGATGAAGAAAAAGTCTCTGAAAAACATCAGGAAGAAGTACAAACTGTTTTGGCATTTGGAGGGAGAGAGGAAGGGGATGGGGAGACCAGAAGTTCATGCTCTCCCACTCATGTTAAACTTTGATGGCAGTGTAGAGAAGAGTAGAAAACCTCCCCAGGCTTGAGAGCATGCCAGAAACAAAAACAACTTGTGCCCTGCTCCTTGAATGGAGCCCTGAGGCGGTCACCCTTGCCATGGGTCCCTATGTCTACCAGGGGTGGATGCAGCAAAGTAGAGACAACTGCATGGCATGTTTAGTCTGGGAGAGTCTTTAGGTATCTTCCTTCTACCCTGCCCCATCCTAATTCCCCTTGGCTTGAGGGTGGCCCAGGAGAAACCCAGAAGCTTCTAGAGCTGCTAGGGAATAGAGAATGGTGTGGAGAGTTGAGAGCCCATGGACCTGCCTTGGGAAATGGAAAACATGCAAAGACATGGAACAGGTGTAGGTTTGTATGGACAGAACCAGCAGAGTTGAGACAGGACCAGTGAACCAAGTGAGCCATCAGGCCCCACCAGTCAGGGCCTCACCACGGACACCAGCAGACAAGGCGGGTGAAGGACAGCCCCACAGAGGCCAATGAGAACCAGACGACAGCACCAGGTCCAGCATCCAGACTTCCCTCTACCATTGCTCCAGACCCAGCCACAGGGGAGGGGCGCAGGGGAAGGGGCAGAAGGGGCACACCTAGACAGCAGGTAATAATGCAGACAGATTGGACTGCATATGTATGCAAAAGGAGCTGAATTACTTTATTTTTTTTTAAAGATTTTATTTATTTATTGTAGGCAGAGAGGCAGGCAGAGAGAGGGGAAACAGGCTCTCTGTTGAGCAGAGAGCCTGATGTGGGGCTCAATCCCAGAACCCTGAGACCATGACCTGAGCCAAAGGCAGAGGCTTAACCCACTAAGCCACCCAGGCGCCCTGAGCTGAGCTACTTTAATAAAATGATTTTAAAGTTGTATTAAAGTAGTTAGAAGAGTTAGAGAGGCTGGGGCGCCTGGGAGGCTCAGTCAGTTGAGGATCTGAGTCTTGATTTTGGCTCAGATCATGATATCAGGGTTATGGGATCAAGTCCCACATTGGGCTCCAGACACAGTTGGCTTGATATTCTCTCTCTCCCTTCCCCTTGCCTGCTCTCTCCCTCTCAAGTAAGTAAATAAATAAAATCTCTTTAAAAAAAAAAAAAAAAAAGCAGAAGAGGCTAGTTTTCTTTTAGTTGGCAAGTTTAAATTCTCCCACATAATGTTAATGGAAAGAAGAATTTGTGAAGAAGTTTATATCATTTCTAAAAAATAAAGAGGCTAAATTTCTCTTTTTCTGAAGTATGTAATTTTGACACCTCCCCAATTTATTTTTAAGTCAGGTTTATGAGTCATAATTTATATACAGTAAAAACCATCCTTTTAAAGTAGCCATTCGGTGAGTTTTGACACATGTATACAGTTGTATAATCATCACCTCAGGTAACATCCAGAATAGTTCCATCACCTCAAAAAGTCTCTTGTAGTCCTTTGCACAATCAGGTCCTCCCACTCTTAGCCTCCGCAACCACTGATATGTTTTCTGTTTTATAATTTTGCCTTTTCCAGAAAGTTGTATAAATGGAACCACTTACTGTGTAGCCTTTTGTACTAAACTTTTTTTTTAACCGAACTTTTAAACAGTATCTACCTCTGTTTCCTCCCCTTCTTCCATTCTGCCTTCTCTACAAATTGCTTTTTTTTTTTTAATATTTTATTTATTTATTTCAGAGAGAGAGAGAGAGATCACAAGTAGGCAGAGAGGCAGGCAGAGAGAGAGAGGAGGAAGCAGGCTCCCCACTGAGCAGAGAGCCTGCTGTGGGGCTCGATCCCAGGACCCTGGGTTCATGACCTGAGCGGAAGGCAGAGGCTTAACCCACTGAGCCACGCAGGCGCCCCTTTATAAATTGCTTTATATGGATAAATCCAGACCAGCAGCTATCTCTGCAGCTTCCCTACCCTCCACTGGACCCTTCGTGCAAACCTCAGCCCCCCAGGGTCCACAAGTCTGGGTATTCACCATCCTAGACCTCTTGGTTCTCTGGAATGTTTGCTATTCTCTTAAAGGTGTTTTGGTGTTTTTGCCTCTCAGGACACAGATCCTTCTCTTCAGATGCCTCCTTCTAGTTCCCTCTCCTCTGCCTCCCCTCCTGCTCCCCCCAGGTCCTACCCTTCTGGCACCCTGGTACCTGGGGAATCCACACACTCTGGCCTCACCTCTCCGACCTTCAAGCCTCCTTCTGTTCAGCCTTGCTCCTCAGCCTCCGTCCTTTGTCACCTCGCTTTCTGTGCCTGGGCTAGCTAATGACCCTACTGCCACACACACAGCCTGCTGCCCAGTAACCTCCTGGCACCCTTTGGTTCATTGGTTGGGGGTTTGTCGACAGCTGGGTTTCTCTCTCAGTGAGGAAGAAGCAAGACACCTCAACACTGCAATTTCCTCCTCACCCCAGCGTGACGGTGACAGATTCTGAGTCTCCCAGACAGGGACGGTGTCTTCACACACCCTGTTCAGTGTTGCCTGCACCATGGTGAAGAAATAAGGAAGTGAGGCCAGGCGGGAGGGCACAGCATGGGTGTGTAGGTGGGACTCCATTTGTCTCACAAGAGAAGACTTCAAGGGTGTTTCTCTTCCCGCCTGTGCCAGGCATTTGCCAGCTAACTCTGTCTCACCGGAGCTACCCACCCCTGACACCTTCACCTGAGTCGGAGGCAACCAGAGGGAGTCCAGGCTATAGTCAAGCCTCGTGCTGAAACTGGTATTGTCAAAGACCTCGGGCTTTCATCGCTGCCCCAGGGGACAGAAGGGGCAGGAAGGCTGGTTCTGTGTTCCTTCAGCTCCCTTCACAGCTAAATGATTTAGGAGACAGCTCTGGAGTTAGACTGCCAGGTTCTAGTCCTAAGCTCCTTCACTGACTAGCCCTGAGGCTTGGAGCAAGTTAACCAACCTCCCGGTGCCTCGGTTTCTCCACCTGCACAAATGAGGGCTGTCTCTGGAACTGGGCTGCAGTAGAGATGGAATGAGAGACTCCATATGCACCCGGCACATAAGAACACCTCAGAAGATGGTAGCTGCTGTGAGCGTTATTAGTCTTTCCAGTTAGGAACTAGGAATCCTGAAATCTCAAGCTATTCCAGGTGAAGCTAAAAAGAAGAGAATCACCAAGTCTCAGGGTAAAGAAACTTCCTGACACTCTCAGTGAAATCAAACCCAGCTCCTCCAACGCCAGAGGTGGAGGCGAAATTCTCATAGGGGTGAGGAAAGGTTGCAACTTCCCTTACCCACCGGGGCACCAGGGAGCTGAGGAAGAAACCTCCAGGGAAAGGTGAATATTGGGAGACAGAGCCAAGAAATCCCACCATCCTTCCTGTGCGGAGAATCTCCTGGCAGCCGGAGCCAACCTCAGAGGAAGCGGATTTGGTTTTATTAAGGAAGTCAACACGCTCCTTCCGTCCAATGTGTACTCTGTGTTGTTCATATTATTGGTTTCCAGGATGTGAAATGTCATCCTGGGACAGAACCTGGAAAAGAATGGGCCAAATGTCTCTTTAGAGAGTTTAGCCAACTATTGAGGAAAGTGGAACCTGCCTTCCTGATACTTGACAACCACATGCCATTCAGAGAGCAGCAGGAACAGTTGATACAATAATTACAGTAAAATTTTTTTTTTTAAGCAATTGTGATAAAAGGCTCAAGACAATCCTGTTAAGCTAGTAGTATTTTTATTCCCATTTTACAGAACAGGAAGCTGAGGCTTAATGAACAATGACAGTACATGACTGAGTGGATATGAACTTGCATCTTTTGTTTGTTTATTTGTTTGTTTGTTTGTTTTCTTTTTCCTCCTAGCTTTATTGGGCTATAACCAACAAATAACATAGTGGACATTGAGGAATTACAATGGGATGATTTGATGCACAGATCTATTGTGAAATGATTACCACAATATGGTTAGCTAATGCTTTCATTACCTCACAAAGTTCCCGTGTGTGTGTGTGTGTGTGTGTGTGTGTGTGTGATTGAAGATCTATCCTCTCAGAAAATTTCAAAAGTACAATACAGTACTGTGAACTCTACATTTGATTTGTAAATTTAGATCTGTTTGAATTCAGGGCCTGAGTTCTTACCAGTATTCTGACTCTTAGAGGACATTTCAACCTAGTGGGAAGAACATATGTAAGATCTGCCTCCTGTCAATCCCCTTAGGGTATTTATTTTCTCCTTAAGTTTTGGGAAGTCTGAAGGCGCAGTCCCAAAGCTCCAGAGCTCAAGTAGCTCATTTCTGCCCCCTAGAGGACGCAACCTACACTACTGAGACTAAAGACCGGAAGGCAGCTTTTAAGAAGTGTGCACAAAATCCCAACCTGCAGGTCCAGCCTGCAATAAACGAATCTAAAAAGAACACCCTTTAGTTTATGGAAGGTTGGTGATAACAGGTTGGGGATTTTCTGGACCAGGAGTGTGAACACAGTATCAAGGGCGGGGACCTGCAGTCAAACTGGAGATTTCATTTTTAACACCAGCCCCCAGATGATGATTCGTTTGCTCAGGCAAGTCTTTGGGAAACACGGATGCAAATGATTCATTCATCCTACAAGGGTTGGAAGAGTGCCTCCTATCTACAGCCCATTATGACTTCAGCATGGGGAAGAGTCCAAGGGAGAGGAGTATGGGTCCCTGACTTCAGTCAACTACATCACCTCTAAAAGCCTCAGCTTCCTAATTTAGAAAATGGCCTATTTTGTAACTGGTATGGAAGCCAGGAGACCCAGGTTGTGCTTTGCAGACAGGGTGTGCTTTCCTTAGTCTCCCAAACCTCAGTTTCCCTGTCTGTCGATGAGAGGTTGACTATTCAGCAAGTTTCCTTCCTGCTCCAAGACCCCTGAGTCTCTTTCTGTCTCTGCCAGACTTCAACTCACCCCTTGTCAAGAGGCTACAGGGAAACCCTGGGGGACTTCCTTAGGAGACTGGTCTCCACAAGGGCAGAGACCATCCTGCCACACCGCTCACAGCTCTTCTAGAAGTAGCTGGGGTTCGGAGCTTTTCATGTCCTGATTTCACAGCCACACAATAGGATCCTTCTTCTCACTGCCGTGTGCCATGCAAAGTTGGCCTCCTATTCACACAAAGATGCTGGGGAAAGTAAGGTTGATTTGGAAAAGGAAAGTTCTCTAGAATCCCAAGAAAAGGGCTTCTGGAATCAGAATGACCAGTCTTCAAATCCTAGCCCTGCTACTCATTAGCGATGTGATTTGGGGCAAGTTACCCATTCTATACTTGGTTTACTCATCTGTAAAACAGGTATAAGGATAGTACCTATCTCAATGTGTTGTAGTGAAGATGAAATAAGACGATGTCAGGAAAAGTGCTTATATTAATATCTTGGTACATAATGGAGATTCTGGAATGTTCCCTGACTGCCACACCTAGGAAATGACAAGGCGGTTCACAATCAGTACTCCACGCAGACATTCAGCACCCAAGTGACTCCTTCAGGGACTCCAGCTTGACCTCTGTCATGCAATGCCAGTGTTCCCTTGCTCATGTTTAAAGGGGTTCCACTGAAGCCAACCCTTCCTCTACATTGCTCAAGGTGAGTCTTTAGTGGGTCCTTGGGCTCACAGTGCCACTCCCAAGTCCTCAGAGGGTAGTCCACCTGGGTTTGAGGCTGCAGGAAGAGAGATGCGTGAGGGGTCAGGGGTCCAGGGCAGGCCAAAGCCTTGCTGACGTGCTTTTACAGGAGCCAGCCAAACAAGCAAGACTTAGGAGGGCCAGCGCATGGGCCTGCTTTCCACATTTGCCTGGTTTCCAGTTGAAGAGTGAATAATTATTGCCCTTACCCGTCTAATATGCTACTGCTTTTGACCAAAATGAAGCAAAAATAAAATCCACCAAGACACCCAGGCACTGCAAGTTGGCAGCAAACAAGCATATGGGGTTGGCTGGAAAGACTAATGAATAAATTTATTATTTAAATAAATAAACAAAAACTTATTTATTTAAATTAAATAAATTTAAATATATTATTCATGTAATATATTTAAAATGTGTCCTGGAATTATCTTGCAAAAGCACAATTACCTTTCCTTTAATTTTCTGTGACAAGGGGCACCTGGGTGGCTCCGTGGGTTGCGCCCCTGCCTTCGGCTCAGGTCATGATCCCGGGGTGCTGGGATTGAGTCCCACGTCGGGCTCTCTGCTCAGCGGGGAGCCTGCTTCTTCCTCTCTGCCTGCCTCTCTGCCTACTTGTGATCTCTGTCAAATAAATAAATAAAATCTTTAAAAAAAAATTTTTCTGTGACAAAAGCACTAATCTGTCAAAGGTCAACCCTTTAAATATGCCACAGTTCTTAGTAATCTTTTTGGGGGGACAGCTGCATTTCTTCACATTTTCATATACTAAGGAGTTTTAACTATAATTTATTTATTTTTAAAGTAAGCTCTACACCCAACGTAGAGCTTGATCTCATGACCCTGAGATGAAGAACCACATGTTCAATCAACTGAGCTAGGGCCCCTATAGTAGGAGCTTTAAAAAAATGCATGTGGGGGAGACTGAATGGTCCAGATGGTTAAGAATCTGACTCTTGATTTTGGCTCAGGTCATGATCTCGGGGTTGTCAGATTGAGTCCCACATCGAGCTCGTGGCTCAGTGTAGAGTCTGCTTAAGATTCTCTCTCTCTTGCTGCCCCTGCTCATTCTTGCTCTCTCTCCCAAATAAATAAATAAATCTTTAAAAAGTGCATGTCACTGTGGGTCGCTCCAACAGGCCCTGGCTAAGGCCTGGTGATGAGGGCAAGGAATCCATGCAGCCCGAGTTGTAACTGTGTCTGTCCTGCAAAATGGTTTCTCCCTTTTGTGAATTGGTTTTTCTCAGGATCTCTGTGCTTTCCAGACAAGAAGGGAAAAACTGGTGAAGGATCAGTCCTCCCTTCTCATTCAGAGGAGATACAGCTGCAAGGGCAAATCCTAAAAATGCCTCTTGTTCTGCCAAACTGATGTGAGCCCCTAAGTATATTCACACAGGTAGGGTCTGTCCCACTATCTACACCCATTCCACCAGAGCTTAAACTACAGGCGTTGCTCATTTTTCTAGATTCATGACAGCTCTGAAGCATGGCCCCAGATAGTGCAAACTTCCAAAGCCTACAGTAAAATACATCAAAATTCTAACTCTAGTATTTGCCACCTGTCCCTGTCCCTGTATGATTGAATAATATCTAGGACATTTTGGTATCCATAATCTGATATGTCTCAGAAATGAGTTTCAAGGAAATAGGGTGAAAGCCTCCTTCTCCAAATTTCCTCTCTAGAAGTTGATAAAAATGTCGGTGATGGACCATATCCAGCAAGAGTGCCTGCAGCCAACACACAATCTCAGATGAATCACAGCCACACCCCTTTCTCACACAGAGTGCCAACAGCCCAACTTTCGGAGCCCACTTTTCTCACACACCATGGCTAGCAGGAAAATCCAGAAAGGCCAAGAGGTGAACCAGAGCCCCCTGAGTTTGCATATTTCTCATGGATGAATCATTCACTCAATAAATATATATATATATATATATATATTATATATATATATACATATATATTATAAATTTTTAAGGCAGTATTTTTAAAAATTGAGATGTAGTTCATGTAACATAAAACTTACCACCTTAAAGTTCACCAGTCAGTGTTTTTAGTATATTTCCTATGTGCAACCATCATCACTCTCTAATTCCAGAGCATTTCTGTCATGACAAGAAACCTTGTAAGTCACTCTCCCTTACCTTCTCTCCCAGCTGCTAGCAACCACCGATCTACTTGGTGTCTTTATGATGTATCTATTCTGGACATTTCAATAAGTGAAATCGTCCTCTATGCAGCCTTTTGTGTCTGGTTTCTCTCACTTGGTAGGGTGTTTGCAAGACTCTGCGTTACACCCACGTTGCATTGTAGACCCGTGTATCCATACGTCATTCCTTCTTATTGCTGAAACACGTTTTGTTGTTGGATACACACCACCTTTTGTTCATCCATACCTGAGTTGATGGATCTGTGGGTTGTTTCAATTCTTTGGCTGTTATGAATAATGTTGTTATGAACATTCACGTACAAGAGTCTGTGTGGACAGATGTTCTTCAATATCTTGGATGTATACCTAGGAGCGGAATTGCTGGGTCATATGGCAACTGTATGTTTCACTGCTGGAGGAACTGCCAGACCATGTGGCTCACTCGGTACGTATTAACTGAGCCCCACCGCGCTGCTGTGTTAGGAACCAATAGCACCATGGTGAACAGACCTAGCCACCTGCCCCCCAGGAGCATACAATCGAGCAAGAGAAGGAGGCATTAAATAGATAATTGAAAAATAGATTGCTTTTCAGCTTGTACAAGTGCCAAGAGGAAGGTCAGGCTGCCATGAGACTGTCATGCAGGGTGACCTCACCTAAGGATTGAACAAGGTCACAGGACAAGAATATAGACATTCTTGAAGCATCAAATCCATGGCCTGTGATACCACCACCAACACCACCAAAAACAATAACAACAATAAAAACAAACCAAAAAACCCCTGCAAACTCTCTCAAAAAACTAAAATGAAGTTCTTATAATTCAGTGGATTCCTGAAAGTTCTCACCATTTGGGAGCAGAGAAAGTCCATATATGTGCTCTGGTAGCATCTGAAATTATTTACAGGGTATTTAGACTTGGAAATGTAAGCAGGGAATAGGTTACAAAGTTTGAGGATAATTCTTGATATCTCCCTTCAGGAGCTTGAAGAAACTCTCACACCGGTTTCCTCCTCCTCCAGAGGGATTCAGGGCCATGCCTCCTTAAAGCCAAGGAGGATGGACCACCTTCTTCACGTGCCCCCTGCCTTCCCGACTCAGACCTCTGCAGCCTTTTTTTCCTGGCAACTATTCCCAACATTCGCTTAAACAAAAATCAATGCCCTACTGTTTAAAGGAGTAGTTAATTGTTCAGCCTCTCACAAGAAGAAAGGAAGCCCTGAAAAACGTCAGCAGTGAATTCCCAGTGATGTCAAAGTTTGTTTTGACCTCAGGAGGTTAAAGTCACCATATTTCAAGTGGCAGAACTTATAAAGTTTTATTCCTGTTGAATTAATCCACAATATTTGTACTTTGGGAGCGCCTAGGTGGCTCAGTCAGTTGAGCATCTGACTTCGGCTTGGGTCAAAATCTCAGGGTCCTGGGATCAAGCTCAGGGTCAGCCTCCCTGCTCAGCATGGAGTCTGCTTCTCCCTCTCCCTCTGTTGCTCCCCCAGCTGTGCGCTCTCTCGCTCTCTCTCTCTCTCAAACAAACATATATATATATATATATATATATATATTTAAAGATTTTGTTTATTTATTTGACAGACAGAGATCACAAGTAGGCAGAGAACCAGGCAGAGAGAGAGAGAGAGAGGGAAGCAGGCTCCCTGCTGAGCAGAGAGCCTGATGTGGGCCTTGATCACAGGACCCTGGGATCATGACCTGAGCCAAAGGCAGAGGTTTTAACCCACTGAGCCACCCAGGTGCCCCTAAAATATATATTTTTTAAATAAATAAAATTTTTTTTAAGATTTTATTTATTTATTTGACAGACAGAGATCACAAGGCAGAGAGGCAGACAGAGAGAGAGGGGGAAACAGGCTCCCCGCTGAGCAGGGAGCCCGATGCGGGGCTCGATCCCAGGACCCTGAGACCATGACCTGACCTGAAGGCAGAGGCTTTAACCCACTGAGCCACCCAGGCGCCCCAAAATAAATAAAATATTAAAAAAAAAATTTGTACTTTGATCTAGGTCCTGGGCTCAGTGCTGTGGGAAAATACAGAAATAAATAAAAAGGGGCACCTGGGTGGCTCAGTGGATTAAAGTCTCTGCCTTCAGCTCAGGTCATGATCCCAGGGTCCTGGGATCCAGCCCCATGTCACTATTCCTTAAGAAAGTGTGTGGTGGGAGAGAAGCGCCTAAGAAAGGATACATGCAGCATGTGAATTCTTAGAGTGTTTGAGCCAAAACAGACACAGTCACAGGGGGAGGAAGAGAATTCCCTTTGGGCTAGGCTAGGAGCTCCAGGCTTCCTGAAGGTAGTGGGACAGGCAACATGTGGGCTTCCAGCAGGGGAGATGGCATTCCAACAGGGCAGATGATGGGTGCAAAGGCCCAGGGGTAGGAATTTAAAGGATATGTTAGGTCTGACATAGAGGTTCCTGAATGAAGCTTCCTTTAAAAAAAAAAAAAAAAAAATGAGGCCACTATGGAGTTTCTAGTTTTTATCAGATAGTCTCAGTAAGACCTAAGATTTTTCTTTTATCCCGAAACAAAGAGAGGCCCAACTACTAGAGTGCAGTGATCTGAAAGAAAACACTGGATGGCCCTTCTTTTTCCCATGCTTCACCCTCAGGGTAGAAAATGCCCTACAAACACAGGGGCCCTAAACACGTTGACAGTGGACACATGAGAAAGGACTCTTCCCTGACCTGGCTGGTGCTGGATCTCTAAAGAAGCAGGGTGGGGCCTCCACCGGGGCTGTCTGGGATGGGTGGACGCTCCCCTCCAACACACACACACACACACACACACACACACACACACAGTGGTCCCACCCCTCGTGTGGCATGGGGCTTTTTGCCTTCCATCCTTTAACACTGGTTCGTTCATTTCTGTACTCCCCAGACTTTCTCCTTATTATCTCCATAGGAATCTCTGGAATTTCTCTGTTTCCTTCCTTCACAGCACTGGTTCTCAATAGGGGTGCTACTACCCTCCAGGAGGTATTTTAGAAATTTGTGGAGGCTTTTTTTTGTTGTCTCAGTGCTGGGTAGGGCACTACTGGCTTTTAGTAGGGAGAAATAAGAAAGATGGAAAGTCCTCCTACAATGTGCTGGTGAGTTCTGCAGGAATCATCCTATAGCCCACAACGGGTTTGAATATTCCATGAGACATTTCTATAGGTCAAACAATTCCTATATAATAGCCTTGAAGCCTAACTCCATTTTTACATGTGAACACAATGTATTTTTTTACCTACTTTTATATGCCCAGTTTAACTACCCACCCTCTTCCAGGAATGCAACTACCACATAAACAGAGGGGAAATTGCCTTCCTTTTGTGTCAAATTTTACGGTACTCAGCATTTTGGAAACTCTACCGGTGTTTTTTGAGCTTCCCAGACCACACAGCTGAGGCCATTGGCTTCTTCAGCGTTGTTGTGTACCAGCGCAGGACGCCTGACTTCTCTGTTGTAACTTCTAGTGCAGCCACACCCAAGAATCTACATTTTGAAAGACATGGTATAAGTTGGTCTCCTTTTCCCTTCTATTACAGTTAGATGTTTGTGACATCTGTATTTTCCAAAGATGCCACACTAATATATACCCCATTCCACATGCTCTCCTTATAACATGACATTGATATTCCTCCACTGAGCTTGGAGCCGGGAGAGGGGTGTGGCGGAGGAGAGGGTGGAATGCCAAGTTCCTTCCCCTTGCACTTGGATGGACCTTTGTAACTGCTTTGATCAACAGAATGTGGTAGAAGTAATGCTGTGTGATGTCCGAAACTAGGTGCGATGTTTAATTTTGTGTGTTACCTTGGCTGAACCACAGTGCCCAGATATCTGGTCAAGCATCATTCTTGATGTTTCTGTGAAAGTGTTTTGGATGAGATTAACATTTAAGCCTGTATTTTACTCAAGTAAAATGAGTAAAGGAGATTGTTCTCCATAATGTTGATAAGCCTCACCCAATCCACTGAAGACCTGAATAAAACAAAAGACTGATGTCCCCGGTTAGAGGGGGAATTCTGCAGCTAGTGGCCTTCAGATTTGAACTTCAGCAAAGGCTCTTTGAGTCCACAGCCTGCTGGCCCACTTTGCGGATTTTGAACTCGCATTTTGGAATTACAGATTTGGACTTGGATATATACACCTTACTGGTTTTCTGTTTCTCTTAAGAACTCTAATACACTAGGTCATAAAAGGCAGCACAGCCTTCACTTTGCTCTCTCTTTTCCTTTGGGTACTTGCCTTGAAAAAAAGCCACTATGTTGTGAGGAAGCTCGAGCAACATGGAGAAGCCATGTGTGGATGTTCCTGGCAACAGGAGCCCAGCTTGCAATGAGCCTCAACAACCAGACGTGTGAGTAAAGGAGCCTCTGAAAGTCTGCTGCCCCCGGCCTTCATCAGCAACCCTGCTCTGAAGCCCCAAACATCCCAGAGCAGAGAATGGACATCCTTACTGCGTTTGGCCTGAATTACTACTAATCAATAGAAATCTTGAGATAATAAATGATTAAATAATTTTATTTCAAGACTTTTTTCAAAATTTTTTTTATTTAAATGATTTGATACTTGAAAGATATGGTCCCTAGGGGCACCTGGGTGGCTCAATCATCAAACTCTTGATTTTGACTCAGGTCATGATCTCACGGTCGTGAGTTCAAGCCCCATGTTGGCTCTGCACTAAGTGTGGTTACCTGCTTAAGATTCTCTTTCTTACTCTCCCTCTGCCCCTCTCCGCTCTGTCTCTCTAAAAAGGAAGGCAGGAAGGCAGAGGAAAGGGGAAAGGGGAAAAGAGAAGGGAAGGGAAGGGAAGAATAAACATAGGGTCCCTAAATAGTAAGAATTAAAATTGTAATAAAATCTTTGCTATCACACCTATGAAAACTGAGCACACCCTCCCTAGTCTAGGGACACACCTGCCCTCAGTGACTTCCTGACCAGGTGCTTGAGGTGATAAAGCAGAGTAGGGCCCAAACTACACCCTCTAATATCTGGCCTGGAAAGATGCTACTTCCTGTCTCAGTGAGTTCCCACCCAGAGCCTCAGGGGTCTGGCCTCCAATGTGCACCTCCAATCTGGGCCTGCCCACATTCCAGGGAAACTCAACCGCCCCGCTTTAAGGAAAAAGCTGAGGCCAGGGGTTAACTAGCTGCTCTACAGATCTTCCAAAACCAGGCATTTAGATGGATCACCTTGGGATCCAGAGTCGTGCCCTCCAGAGGCCCAGAGGAAATTCAATCAAGCCCCAGGCTGTTCAGGAAGAGATAGAAGCAAGCTCCAGCCGGCCGCCACCGCAAGAACGGGAAGGCCAGATTGGGAAGCAAGGTCTTCGTGCCAGGAGCTTTCCTTCAGACAACGCTTAATTTGGGAATTTGAATTCCAGCCAAAGAAAAGAATCCTGACCAGTGGCTGGTCCCAAAGACAACAATGCCCTTGATGATGGTGGTTTGTTCTCAAAGCAGAGCAGCAGGAGGGAGCCAGGGAGGGTCCCAGCACGAAGCTGGAAAGCTCGTGTTGAGTACAACAGAAGATGTTCATCCTCTTGAAACGCGTGTGGGCAGTAAAGATAGGCAGCATTTCTGGAGCGCCTGCAGTGGGCAGACACCAGGCGAAACTCTCTACGAAATGGTCTTACCAATCCTTAAAATAGCCTCAGAGGTAGGTACAGTATTTGCTCCACTCTCTCCATGCTGTTACCCTGCAAAGGCGGAGAGGCTGTTCCCCCTTAACAGCTGTATGCATACTCCCCAAGTCCCGGACTAACTCCTCCGTAACCACTGGACAGCACGGCAATCAGGAAATTGACACTGAATCTATAACACCGGGTGACCCACAGCTCCCATTCAGATTTTGCTGGTTGTTCTAATGACGTCACTTACGCATCTGAACCGGGATCCCAGTGGCATTCCGGGGTCATGTCCCTTTAGTCTTTCCAGTCTAGAACTGTTCCTCAGACATGCCTCATCTTTTATGACCTTGACAGTTTTGAAGAGCACAGGCCTGTTACACTAGTTCACGCCCCCCAATCTGCATTTGCTTCCTCATGGTTTATGTATTTGGGGCCAGAATACCACAAGAATGGTGCTGTGCTCTTTTCAGGGTATCGTGTTAAGAGGCACACGACGTCAATGTGTCCCATTCCTGATAAACACAGAGGGACTTTTAACCAAGGATTTGGACTCAAGTACTGAGAAGAAAGACTTTAACAGTTAGTCTAGAATCAAACCCCTTCCCTCCCAGCTCAGCAAATCTCATTGTGAGGGAGAGGTCCGCAGGACAGAGGCTAGACCCAGTCTAGATGGGGAACAACAATATTGCTGGAAGGTGTTAGGACAGAAGGGACTATGTTTGTCAGGACTCGTCCTAGGGAGAGAACTGGAGTTCTTTCCCAGCCGTTTGGGGAGGAGGGAAAGATGCCACAGCAGCATTCTCAAACAGCTGGAAGACCAAAGAGCTGGATGCCAGGGAAGGAAAACTCAAAGCTGCTTTAGGACAGGGAAGGAAGAGATGAGGCAAGAAAAAATGAGCAGAGGGACAAAGGAACAACAGGGCACAACAGCGTCATCACAGAAGCTCAAGGTATTGGCTTCATGTAACAGCAGAGGTGTTCAAAAAGTAAACTTAAAATCAACATAAACCAAGCCTAAGGATATAAGACTTATGACCTCTAGTCTTAAATAAAAACCCATTTGAGCTGAAACAAAACAATGGAAAAGAAAGAAAAAATAAGCTTATTTTGATGTATCTCTCAGTCCACAGACTTGCAGCCAAATAACCTGTGCTAATAATCCCAGATCTTTGGGGAAATTCCTCAGTCTTGCTGAGACTCAAGTTTCTTATCTGTGAAATGGGAAGGAGGAGAAGTACCTCACAGCGTTGCCCCAAGGACTAAATAAGGCACCCCTTGTCCCTTGTCCTGCATTCCTGTATTCAAGCAATTCTGATTGGGTGCCGACTATTTAGCCCCACTGTTCCTGGGCTGGGAATTCAGCACAGGACACAACAGCCCCCACGGAGCTGACATTTGGGGGGCACAGCCTACCGGAGTGTTCTGTAAGCTGTCACGCACTGAATACATTGAAGGAGTCAGTGCTATTCAAGGGTAATGGTGGGTGTGACCTGGGTATTACAGACGGAGAAATCAAGTCACAGAGGTGATGTAAGCCATGGTAGTGGTAAGCAGAGACATGAAGTCACTCCCAAATCTCCTCAAGGTCTGTTATCTGGGGAAGAAATGTGCCCAAACAGATGACCAGAGCAGAAAAACTCTGGAAGGATACTGACCAAACTTCTCTGGAAGAAGGATGAGAGACAAATTCTAACTCGGCCACAGCTGCTAAGTCAGGAGCAAACTGGGTGTTGTACAACTCAAGGAGTCTGGAAACCTGTTGAGGGAAAGGCTGCTCCCTGTACTAGGTCTCTGGCTTTCTCTTTGCCTTTCTGACTTCCTCTGCCTCCTCCTATAAAATCCTGCATTCAGACTTAGGTCTGGGTGGGTCCTTAAGGACCGTGGAGGGCAACCCTCTCAACTTCCTGATGAAGAAAGCACGGCGCAGAGCAGTTAAAAGCCTCCAGGAAAAGGCAAAGTGTGCAAATAGCAGAACTGAAATTCCAAGCCCTAAGCCCGCTGGCCCGGCTTGCCCGGATGCCAGCCTAGATTCTCCCTGCTGGTTCTCATTTCCATAAGCCCACTTTCCTTTGCTTCAGCTCTGCAAATTCCTGACTTATTTAGGAAACTGTGATGTTCTCATTCTTTTTAAACTTCTCCAAAAATGACGCAGTTTCAAAATTCTGAAGGCTAAAATGACTATGATGTGGTCCTAAAGAAGGTGGACATTATCTGTGTACCGTGGCGAAGACTCCATAAATCCCATCGCCAAAACCTTAGCTGTGTTACTTATTTTAACCAACTTTCCATTAGCTGGTTCCTCAATAAGAGTGTTGCTTCCTGGTTTCCATGGTGATCTTTTAAAATGTCACTCAAACACTAATATCCAGATGAGACCGAACACGTATCCAACACGCCAGAGCTTTGTGATGACCAGAGCTCTCCCAGGTGATGGACCCAGCATCAGCCATACACTCCCTGAGCTCCAGGTCACTGTGGGCAGGAAGGGGGCAAGGGGAACTGGACAGATCCTCAGGTGCCTGCTTGGGCTGGGTCTCCATTTCAATGCTAACATGAACATAGCTGTTTGGCTTTATTTGTGTTTATTGATTTTTTTTTTTTTTTCTTGCTGGTAATTTTTAAAACCTTTTTCTTTTAGGACAGTTATAGGCTCACAGCAAAATTAAGAGGAAGGTATAGAGATTTCCAGTTACCCCCGACCCCATACACACCCTCATGCCGAGCATCCTCCATCATCACCCCCCAGCAGAGTGACACGCTTGTTATGAGTGACCAAGCTTCACTGCCCCATCACAATCACATAATCACCCAAAGCCCATAGTTTACATTAGGCCTCACTCTCGGTGCTGCCCACTCGATGGGGTCACACAAGTGTATAATGACATGTATCATGAGAGTAGCAGACAGAGCACTTTCACTGCCCTAAAAAATCCTTTGTGTGTTTATTGATCTTTTTGGACGTATTTCCTCTTTCACTAGAACGATGCCCTCAGAAGCATTGCAACTTCCTCTCTTCCTTCCTGAGTCATGGTAAAGCACACTCGTGTTTTCAGGACTTCCTCAGTGTTTTTCTAGGTGTGTCTTGTATAAATTTACAGGCTTTCCCTGGAAGAGGTCTAACAGATCTCCTCATTCAACTTAATGCAATTCTTCAAACTCAGTGGATGTGGCAGAGAGGGTGGTCGCGGACCCCAGCACAAGATCTCCCTGCTCCAAACCCTAGTTCTGGTTTTGTGCCGCCCTGCAAGCTGCCTGATCCCCTTGTGCCTCATTTTCTCATCTGAGAAATGGGGATGATAGTAATATAACTGACCTCGTTAGGTCACTATAAGAAGTAAGTGAGTTCATATATACACTGGCCTTGGAGAAGTGTCTGGCACTTCCCAAGCCAGGCGTCACCAGGCTTTGGGGACATAATGATAAATAAAACACAGATCCTGCTTTCAAGAGGGTTATTCAGAGAACACAAAAAATATACACATGGGAAAGCAACATCACATGTTCTTATCATGAACATTTTTTAAAAGATTTTATTAATAATAATCTCTACTCAACATGGGGCTCAAAGTTAGAACCCTAAGATCAAGAGTTGCAGGTTCTACCAACTGAGCCAGCCAAGCACCCCAGGTGTTTTCTTTTGTTGTTGTTGTTGTTGTTTTTTAGTAATCTCTATGCCCAACATGGGGCTCAAACTCATGACCTTGAGACTGAATCACTAGCTCTACCAACTGAGCCAGCCAGGTGCATTTTTAGACAAGATAGTGCTGTATCACTTTGTTTTCAATCTGGGAACGTGTTGCTATAACATTACCCCTAAACACCAGCATTTTCATTTAGAATTTGCTAAATGCCACCATCTATTAATTCACCAACACTGATTGAGCACCTACCATGTCGTGGTCACTATACTAGGCATTTAGGACATAAATGCGATATAGACTCAAAACGTTAACATGTCATTCTTTCCAGCCTTCCCTCTTCCTCTGTCTTCTATGTCCCACTTCCAAGTATTTATGACTGCCTAGCTGGTTCCTAGGCTTCAAGGTAGAGGGGAGAGCTGAGAACTGAGAGAGGTTGGCTTGATCTACATAATTAAAGTGGTGTGTGGAGCGGGGTGGACAGGAGAGATATAAAGATTCAAGTAAGTTGGAAGAAGGGAGACTTTGGAGAGTAGCTGCTGTGACGAGTGTGACTTTGGGGACACAGACACATGAAGAGGAACTTTAGAACCTCTGCTAGGCACTCTGCAGTGTAATTCCTCCTACCTAGCCCCTTCTAGAGACTTCAGTAAAGACTTCAGTGCTTTTGGATATGAACCTAGTGCTTCTTTTGAATATGGCTCCACACTGAGACGGGCTGTAGTAGCCAGCTTCCAAGAAGGCCCAGTGAGTCTCACCTGCTAGAATTCATGCCCTTTTGTGTTCCCGTCCCACACTGAATAGGGACAAACTGTCATAATAGGATACTGCAGAAAGGAAGGAGTGGGACATCTGGGGCTATATCGTAAAAGACACTGCAGCTTCTACCTCATTCTGTTGGATGGATTACTTGCTCTCAGGAAGTCACCTGCCATGTTGTGAGGATCCTCAAGCAGTCCTGAGGTCAAGTCCATGTGGGAAAAACAAGACTCCCCTCCGACAGCCTATAAACTCTGCCAGCCACGTGAGTGAGCCTTCTTAGAAATGGATCCTACAGCTCTGGCCAGTGGCTTGCTGCAACCTCCTGAGAGAGCCCCAAGCCAGAACCTCTCATCTAAGCCACTCTGAAACACAGGACCTGTCTGAGATGATAAACAGTTACTGCTATTTTTAAATCTCTAGGTTTTGGGTTAAGTTATTGTGCAGCTAAGCCTGGCTAGGAGGTGGCCCACCTTTACTGAGGTTCCCAGCCACCTCAATCCATAAACATGAAAGAGGACAGAACAAGAGTAGTACTTGGATCTCACTGCTCTCACCTCTTCTGCTGAAGCAAGACGTGGACCTGAGATCCTCTGTAAATTAATCCTTCCCTCTTAGGAAAAGGACAAGCACGCCTGTGAATTAGGAGATGAGGCATAGGTCTCATGTGTGTTTATGAATCTTCCTGGCTGCAGTTTTCATGTCTCGCATGGGTGTCACTAATGGTTTCTGAGCTACTCCTGTTTCCTGCCAGCACCATGTTGCCACCAGGGGTCAGTGCCTGGCCTAGCACCAAAGTCTCCCACCGGACATTCCCTGCCTTCCAAGTGTTGCTTCTGAGAAATTCACCAGACCAGAGTGAGGAGCTGCTCTGTGATAGTGTGGCCGAAAGATGCTAATCTCCTCTCCAATGCATTGCCCTTACCTCACAATTTTATCGAGAGTTTATGAAAATAATTTCTTACTCACAGCCCTCTCTCTCCTTAGATCTCAGACACGTGTCCATATGTTGGGCAGGGACAGAATTGAGTGACCTGTATGTTGTTATCAGGATTCTTACTACCCTGCGGTGGCGCAGCCTTTGTTGCCAGGCCAAGCCCAACACGGCTGGACGCGGCTCTAGGCTCCCATCGTGGCAGTCTGGCAACACAAAGGAAGAAAACAATTCCCTGCTTTAGAAGACATAACTCCCAGGGAATGGTTCTGATTGGCTTGGCTTGGGTCTCTTGCCACCTCTTGGGCTACAGGGAGGGGAAGGCAGGGGGCTGTGCTAGACCTCCCCACCAGAATCACTCCCAAAGGAAGGAGGCATGCTCTTACCCCCAAAGCAGAGGGGGAGGGAAGGGAAGGGATGGTGGCAGGACAAAACAACAATTTCCCGCTGTCTTTGTTTCCAGACCTGCCTAAGCATCCTAGTCTGACCTCCAGCAGTGGACCCAGTGATCCCAGCCATTCAAGGTCATGGTCCCTAACTGAGGAGCTTGCTGTCTCAGAGTGGCGTCCATCTGTACCACTTCCTTGGACTCATTCCCTGTGCTCCTGCTTCAGACTCTAGTTGAACGGTGAGAGATCATGACTTTTGCACCTTCTTTATCATATTCCTTCTAAACTTCCCTGAATGTTGCCCTTGGTGTAGCCTTTCCCTGCATCCTGATGTCTGCTTCTATTTGCCAAAAGTCATTCCCACATAACCAAATTAAAAAATATATATAGAGATTTATAACCTACTGCCTATTCTCCAGCTTTGAGCCCAGCTGTCAGAATTTTAGGGCAAGACGCTCAGGGGTCTGGGTGTTACACCTTTATATAATGCAAGTATGGCAACCTCCTGCCTTCCTAAGTCATGCTCCTGTGTAACTCTGAGGTGAGTAATCAGACGATTGCTCTTTTTGTGACCAGAGGAACCTCCTCTGCTGACAGTCCTGTAGGTCCTTCTTGCCACTACCAATAACCCTTGATGACTGGTCTAGAAACTGACCCATCCTCACAGGATGTAGCATTTCACCAGTGTCCTGGCAGAGTGCCTGACAGTGTTCTCTGCTCGAGAACTGCCTTGCCCATATTCCTCAGACTGTCATGAAGGTGCACCAGCCCTCTGTGGATGGGCCAGGTGAGTCGTCAGAGAGCAGGAAACCACAGGATGGGCAAAGGTTCTAACTATACCATGCTATCACGTCCTCAAACACCACAAAGGAAAGGTGTTGCTGTTTTAATATCCTAGAGCTGTGATCACAAAAGTACCACAAACTGGGGGACTTAGAACAACAGAAATGTTTTGTCTTCTTCATTTTATCAAGATACCAGTCATATTGGGTCAAGGCTCTACTAATAACTGGTATTAACTCAATTACCTTTGTAAAGTCTGTATTTCCAAATAAGGTCATATTCTGAGGTCCTGGGGGTTAGGTCTCCACGTATCTTTTTTCAGGAGGAGGGACGTAATTCAACCCATACCAGAGACCTAGGCCTTCAAAAGAAGGTTTTCCTGGGGTAGCTGGGTGGCTCAGTGGGTTAATCCTCTGCGTTCGGCTCAGGTCATGATCTCAGGGTCCTGGGATTGAGCCCCAAGTCGGGCTCTCTGCTTGGCAGGGAGCCTACTTTCCTTTCTCTCTCTCTCTCTCTCTCTGCCTGCCTCTCTGCCTACTTGTGATCTCTCTCTGTCAAATAAATTTTTAAAAAATCTTAAAAAAAAAAAGGTTATCCTGTGGGGTTACTTTCTCTAAACTTCTTTCTAAGTACTCTAAATTCTCCCTCTTTACAGGCAACTGCCTTTTCTATGTCCCCTGGTCCAGGGTTTCACCCTGCCATTGCAGAAACTCTCTTCTGGGACCTTGCCATCTGCTAAGCCATTATGACCCTAGAGGGACAGGGTTGTCCCACAGTGGAGGACCCCACTTCAGTTCAGTCTCCTTACCAGCCAGGGGCATGACAGATCATTCACCACTAAAAAAAAAAAAAAAAAAAAAAACCTGGCAAGTCACTCCAAAATGAGCATTGGCTTTTCTTGGCAACCATACAGTTTAATCGCCTATGAGGAAAAGAATCCCGTGGGGTTGGTTTATTTGTATGGTGCAGAGTTGAATTAATCATTCTCTGCAGTTTGGAGCAACCCACCATCAAAGGTCAGAACACTACCCAGTCCTGTCTCCCTGGCTCTCTCCTCCTCCTCATCCGTGGTCTCTCCCAGTCCTGCCTCTTTCCCATAAGCACCCACTCCAGGGCTTGCTGTGGATCCTGGAAGAGGCCTGGGTCCCTGTCAAGCACATAGGGTTGTTTTAATTTGTTTTGTACTTCTAATTTTATGAATGATCTATTGCTCTAGATAGCATCGTGCTTCTTGCTTTTATTACTCTATTGATGTTCCTCATGTTAAGACGATTTTATTCTCACCCCTTGTGCAACATAAGCTCCAACATAGTTGAGTTAAGCAACATTTGATTGCTTCTTGGGTCTGGCTTATGCTACAAGAGCCCTGAACATAACTATAATTGACATTCTCCTCTACATCCCAGGAGGGTAGAACCAGATCCGATTAGACTGACTTCTCATTCCACATCTCTCTGCATCCCACCTGTGAAAAGACAATGGGATGTTCCTCACATCACCTCACATAGCCCAGACACGGACCCATAAATGCACTCTGATCCTATTCACTGATACAGAGAGGAAGCAACCAGCCCCGTCGAGAATATGGGGATTCCATAGCACATATGACCTGGTTTTTGCAACAAATAAATGTCATTAAAAGAAGGTGGGATGAGGGGAGGCAAGGGAGAAATGAGAATGGATTAAGAGATACTTAAGTGATATATTACTAACCAAGTGCAACATCTGAACCTTATCTAGATCATGATTTGAAAAAGCCAACTATAAAAACACATTTTCAAGATAATCAAGGAATTTTCAACATAAATCAGGCATTAGATGAAACTGAGTTCTTAGATTTTTGAGATACAATAATTCTATTATTAATATGGCTTTAATAAAGCTCTTATTTTTAGATCTTCATATTGAAGCATTTATTTACTTCCTTGTTTATTTAAATTTTATTTATTTGACAGAGAGAGAGAGACAGTGAGAGAGCGAACACAAGCATGGGGAATGGGAGAGGGAGAAGCAGGCTTCCAGCTGAGCAGGGAGCCCGAAGCGGGGCTCAATCCCAGGATCCTGGGCTCATGACCTGAGCTAAAGGCAGACGCTCAATGACTGAGCCACCCAGGTGCCCCTTGAAACATTTACAGATGAAACAATATGATGTCTTTACTTGCTTTATAATACTCCAATATGGGGGTTAACAAATTTTTTCTGTAAAAGGCTAGATACCAAAAATTTAGGTTTTCTAGGCCACATGATCTCAGTCACAACTACTTAGCCTTGCTGTGAAGAAAAAACAGGTATAGATACTGCCTGCATGAATAGGTAAAGCTGTGTTCCAATGAAACTTTATTTTCCAAAAACAGGAGACAAGTCAGTTTTGGCTCATGGGGTCACAGTTTGCGAATTCTGGTTGTAGTGGGGAAAAAAAAAGGAGAGCAGAAAAGTGAAAACAAAAAAAAAAACACGACAAAATGTTGATATTGTTGAAGTCTGATGACAGGAACATAGTGGTTCATTACACTATTTCTCTATTTTTGTGTATGTTTGAATATTTCCAGAATAAAAAAAAAAATCAAAGGCACTGAAGAGGTATTTTTGCAAAGAAAACCTTTTGCCTTTGACTTCTCTCCTTATCTCCCTCATTTCCTTTACTTTTGCCTGTTTCTCAGATCTATTTCATGCACCCACTCACACACACATTCACTTCGATATATTTTTTAATCAAAATGAACTTCCTAGGCAGCCCCGTACTGCTGAGGAATGCCGGGAAATCCTTATGGTGGGTTCTCATATTCTTTCCCAGAAGGCTCGCAGGCCCATTTCCTTTCAGAGCTTTACACCCTTGGAAACACTTCTCCTAAAATGGAGATTCCAGGCCTCAGGGCTGAGGCCTACCAGCCTCTGGGAAGCATTGTTGTTTTCTTATTTCTCAGCAGGAAATAGGAATGTCCCAGGGAGGATTAGAACATTCCCCCACAGCTCTGGTGAAGGGCTGGGAACACTGACTGGAAGTTGGAATCTGGTTGGAACATCTGGGAGTTCAAAGAAGGAAACATTAAGTTATTCATCAGGCTCCATAAATTCTCTTAAAAGTACTTGACTGTGAAGGGGACAGAAGACAATGGCACAAGTTGTCAGAGGAAAGGCCTTACATACGTCTCACTTGAAACTGCCCTGAATTTGTCAGCTGAATAAGTCATTTCACACTGTGGGCGGCAGATCCACTGAGAATGGTGTTGACCCTTCTCTCCCAAGATCCTTCTGTAGATGACAGAGGCACTTGCAAAAGCTGCCTCTAACCGCTTCCGCCTACAGGATCGGGATGCTCTCCATCCACCTGCCATCGGCATCAGCCCCCAAGCCTCTGCCCCTCCTGGAAGGATTTCTCCCTTCACCTAGCCAATCCCCACCCTCCACTTGTAAAGGGGAAAAGGTCCTTCCTGACAACCACAGCTCCTGGTGACCTCTCCATCTTATAAGCTTCTCCAGCACATTCTGGTGTTATTACCTGTTACAATTTAATTGCTAGCTGCACTATGCACCACTGAGGGAGGATAAGCAATGCAGAAACAGATTAACCCCAAATTCTCAGTGACTTAACACGAAACATTTTTGTCATTCATGTCACAGTATAAAGTGGGTATTCCTGGCCAGCTAAGCATTCACACGATCATTTGGGGTTCCCTAAGCTCTGTTTTGCAGATCCACCCTCTTGAAGGTCCTTGGAGTCCTTGTTATCTAGTCGGCAGATGAGGAAAGAGCGCATAGGCAAGGTACACCCACTTCTACTGTACAATAGCATGCATGTGAGATTCCTCCATATTGTGCCTTGAAACAATAGTTCATTCTCTTTTGTTGCTGTGTAATGCTCTATTACAGGATTACACCACAATTTATCCTCTCTACTGCTGATGGGCATGTGCACTGTTTTCAGTTTGGGGCTATTATCAACAAAAAACTATGATGAATATATCTTTAGGTGCACCAATCTATACATTTCTGTTGGGAATGCACCTCATGGTAGAAATGCTGGGTCAGAAAGCATGCAGGTAAAACTTCAGTGGACGTTGCCAAATACTTTTCCAAAGTGGTTCTGAAAAGGTACGTGTCTGCCAGCATTGCATGAGACGTACAGTGGCTCTATATCTCTGCAAACATTTGGTATTGTCCTCTTTCTCATTCAGCCATTCTGGTGTAAGTACAGTGGTATCTCCTCATGGACTGACTGGTTGGTTGATTTTCTCACCATGTGTGCATTTTTCTAATGTGCATTTTTCTAATGACTAATGTAATTTGAGCAGCTTTTAAAAGGGTCATTGGCCACTTCAATCTTCTCTTTTGAGAATTTTCCATTCAAGTCTTTGGCCTGCTTTTCTTTTGAGTACTCTTTTCCTTATTCAGGATATGATTTTTTTTTTTTGTCACTTATGAATTGCAATGATATTCTCACACTCTGTGGCTTGCTGTTTTGCTCCCTTGTGTGTGTTTTTCTTTTTTAAATAAACAAAAGTTTTAAATTAAATGAGATACAGAGTATCGATCTTTTCTTTTAGAGGTAGTAGTTTTTGTGTCTGGTTAAAGAAAGGCTTACCTATCCCAAGGTCATGAAGATACTCTTCTATGTTCCCTTTGTTATCTCTTAGAAGCTTTTTGTTTTATCTTTCACCTTTAGGCCCATAATTTAGCTGTAATTTACTTCTGTGTTTGGTATGATGTAGGAGTCAAGGTTTCCCCATTTAAGTATCTCTTGAGTCGCACTATTTACTGAAAAGACCATCCTTTCCCTGCTGTATTGCAATGTACATTTGTTTCAAATCAGGTGATTGTATATGTGGGGGTCAATTTGGGGACTCTATTTCATTATTTTGGTCAATGTCCCATCCTTCCACTGATACTGCATAGTTTTGACTACAGTAGTTTAAAAATCAGTAATTTGCATCCTCTAACTTTGTTCTTACTCAGGATTATCTTTGCTGTTGTGGCATTTGGCATTTCAGATTTGCTTGTTAGTTTTTACATGAGCACATTTAAGTCTGGGGGGATTTTGCTTGGGATTGAATTGGATCTACAGACAACACTGGGGAGAGTTAACAGCTGCACAAAATTTTTTCAATCCATGAACATAGTATATAACTTCTCTTTCCTTTTCTCCTTTCTTTAATTTCTTTTGGTAATGTTTTGTAGTTTTCCATACAGAGGTCTTTGACATCTTTTGTTAGGTTTTTTCTCAGGTGATTTTTTCGTTTGTTTGTTATTACTGATAATGGAACTGCTTTTTTGAAATTTCACTTCAAATTGTTTGTTGCCAGTATAAAGAAATACAGCTGACTTTTGTATACTGACTCTCTATTCAGTGATATTGACCCATTTCTTATGGATTTTGGCCTCTCCCACTTAGAGTTTATGGGCCAGAACTCAGTCATATGGTAACACCGAAGGGCAAGGGAGTCCCTGGGATGAAAAGGAAAGAAGTTTTAGGGAATACAATGGGTTTTTCTATACACTACACTGAGATTTTAACATTCCTGGACTTACTCTGTCACTTCACTATGCTACAAGGAACTCTAAAGTTCTCCATTTTAAGCAGTGTTTAGCTAATATAACTTGAGGAGTCATTTAGAACACCCTAGTTAGAAAACAGATCCATTAGTAGCTATACTCTGTTACTTTGGATAATCACTTGGCCCCATGGTGATTGTAAAACAAAATATCACCTTGAAATTGCATGGTGGAATCCTGCTCCACAGTGGACGTAAAGATCATCCAAACTATGCTTATGTTTCTATATCCAAACTATGCTTATGTTTCTATATGGTTTTGTTTGTTTGTTTGTTTGTTGTTTTTTGAGAAAGAGAGAACAAGCAGAGGGGAGAAGCAGAGGGTGTAGGAAAAACAGAGGAAAGACAGAGAAGCAAGGTCCCCCCTCAGTGAGAGTGGGGAGCCAACACAGGGCTCAACCCCAGGACCCTGGGATCATGACCTGAGCTGAAGGCAGATGCTCAATGGACTGAGACACCCAGGCACCCCAGTTTCTATGATTTTACATTGGCATAGAAACAAAATACACACTACACACCTCCTAATGAGCTTGCAGACAATATGACGATCCACCCTGCTATTTTTATTAGAACTACCCAAGCCTAAAATCACAGATCAGCAAGTTGCTTTATTTTTCAATGACCTGATTCAATATTTTCACTCTCAAATGCTATAATTTCATGTTTTGTTTAATTCTCGTTACCACACACAAATGATCTGCTTTCCCAATTAACCTAATTTGCTCACAAAATGGCAGTGGCTAAGCCCACCATTCAGTCACTAGACTCTGATTGGCTGGTGCTAGGCATGTCAGAGTCCTGACTGTTTGAATTTGAGGTCTTCAGTCTGTCCACAATGAATATAAGACACAGTTAACTGCTTTTGTGGTGATCAGATACGCTCGTTTCATATTTTACACAGAGCATAATTTCATTCGTTCTTGAGTGCACATCTGACCATGCTTAGGTTAAAGGATTCTGAAGCTGGGATGCTCCAAAACATGATGTCTCCCCCTAAACAGCAGCTGGAAACGCAGGCCCATTTCTACTGCCTGTTTGAGCAGACTGCACTGCTGTGAACAAAGGAGGAACTCTGGGGCGCTGCCCATTGTCACATGTGCCAGGAGGATATTGGATAAAGCCTATCAAGGTCTGGGGCTCAGGTTCAATCATGCAAGGCTGTGAACCTCCAAGGAGCAGGCCCCGAGTTTCCCTTCCAGAAGAGTGGTGTGTAGCTCTAGTTACCATTTCATCCCATGTCTAACACAGAGAAAGCATTTGTGGAAGGAAGGACGGTTCAAGAGATCATTTCCCAGCTCCACGCAACCTTATTCCCTCTTTCTCTCCCCTTCCTCCTATCTCCCCTCTGCTCTTCTCTCACACGGGCTCCTAAGCTGGCATTTGGCAGAGAGTCTCCCGACAGAAGTTGTCAGCCGCTCTCACAGCCCCTGCTCCACACCCACCCCAGGCCCTCCGCTTCTCCCTTAGACAGCCTTTCCATTTTTTGTTCTGCTTTGCTTCAGTGCCTTTCTAAGGTGTTTTCTCCCATGTGCTGTTAAATCACATCAGAGCCTCAATCAGTGGCTTAAATTCAAATTCAAAGGCTGGAAAGAGGAGATAGCAGTGCCGAAGACAAAGTGGCCTCCAAGGGCCCAAGGAACAAAAAAGTCCTTGTAGCCTTTCTCCTCCACTGTGTCAACTGTAGTTCTCCTGGTCACATTCTGGTCAGAATTCTCGGTGTGTGTATGTCGGGGTGTTTGTTTTGTTTTTTTCAGGACAATGAGGATGGTGGAGCGGGTGCTGACACCCAGGGAGGGCGCACTGGGGAAGTTTGGGACTAGTTTTGATGGACAGGGTCAGCTGACATTCTTAAAGGGCCCAGCAGGTGGCAGTGTTCTCCATACTGGCAGAGCCCACCGGGGTCTGCTCAGAGAATCCGGGAAGGGACCTGAAGACAAATTGGGGGGTGGGGAGGGGCACAAAGAGCATTCCACCTGCCTGTGTCATGCCTTTTTTTTTTTTTCTAAATGCCTTTTTTTTTTTTTTTTTCAGTTTATGTCTGAAACGCTGTATTAAAAATAAGCAGCGTAGGCTTTTGTGAAAATGGTAGAAGTTCACTTCTCATGTCACCAGCTGCCATTGGCAGCCCAAGGCCCTTACTGTGATGCTCCCCAGGGATCTGTCTTTCCAGAAACACCCATTGGGGTGTTTCCAATTATTTCCAATCCTCGGCTTTACCTGCCTGTCCCACCATCCCGTCACCAGTGTGCTGCCTCTCTTTGGGAATGACCTGCTCTCCAAAATTCGTGAGCCAGCCTTGCATCCATCTCCAGGGAGAACAATGCACCCTGCCAAGGGGACGCTGTGAGGGAGACAGAGGAAAACCTGGTGCCCAAAGGAGCCACGCATGGCAATGGCTTGTTTGCTGTGAGGAAGACATTTCTGGGCTGGCGGAGGTTTTGCCGGGTTTGTGCAGCCTGTCCAACTGGCAGCTACCGCAAGTTCAACAGTGAGAAGTATCTCCTCTCCCACCCACAGCCTTCACATAAATATTTCCTTCTACCATCTGTCACACAGCCTCAAGTCGTAGTATTGAAAATACACTTTTTTTGATTTTGAGAATGGTCAGGTTTTCCAGAGCTTCCTACTGAAAATGTAACCTTGGGGAGGAGTGAGGGGGGAAAGCATCCCTCAGCGGGGAGTCTACTTCTCCCTCTCCTTTCTCCCCCCTGCTCATGTTCTGTGTCTGTCTTCCTCTCTCTCAAACAAACAAATTAATTAATTAATTAGAAAAAAGAAACACTCTGGTGATTTTCTAATGACAATGTAAAACATTTTTACATGTACAAACAGTATTCATGTAAAAGTTAATTAGAAAGCTAAACATTAGGGCGCCTGGCTGGTTCAGCTGGTACGGCATGCGACTCTTGATCTTGGGGTCAGGCATTTGAGCCCCACGTTGGGGGTTACCTTGTACATAAAATTACAAACATACATATTAAAAAAAGAAAGAAAGCTAAACATTTCCAGAAGTTTTGTTTTTAAAACGGGCCACTTTTAACAACTCAGAGTTTTGGCTGCGGGGGGCAGACCTGAGGCAGGCAGGAAATTTGGGAGGGAAACTTTTAATAAGTCTAGCTTTTACCTGTCATCAGCTAACTTTTATCAGGAATGTTAAATGCCGGCTGTGTGCTCTGCGGTACAACAGACACTGTGTATACATCATTTTGTTTAGTACTGGTCCGCTTTATCAACAGGAAACCGAGGCTTCACAAAGTTGACTTGTCCAAGATCCCCAACCTTATAAGCACTAGCCAGGATTCAAACCAGAATGCAAACCCAGATTCCAGAATTTCCTGCCCTTTCTCCCTGACCACACTAAAACTATGCCAGAGTAAGCCAACATCACAAATCCTGGGGAGGTGACCAGCTACTGGAAATCTCAAAAGTCCCCATAATATTTGTTACAGGTCGTTATTAAAATGAAAGGGACAGAAGTCTCATACAGGTATTCCCTGCTTGGAAATCCATGTTCTGCTACTTAACTTTTATAAAAAGACTGATGTTAGTACCTGTGTTTGCTAACCGAAAGACATCTGAAGACAGTTTCTGCTTTTATGACAAAAAGCAAAAATAACATTCAGCATTTGTTTTGCAGCAAGAGGCCCTGTCATGCTCAGCATCTCAGCATCAGACCACTACAGCTTTGAACTCTATCTGTGTGCGCATCTGGGCTTTATCTCCGTTTAATTTGTGCTTCCGTTAACAAGAGGTCTCCTAAGGTATCAAAAAAGCCTAAAAGAAGTGATTTTTGGCCTCTGAGAACACTCTGAACTTTTGCCATATAAATTCATGGTTATTCCTTCCTCACTCTAGGCCATTTCTGCTTACAAAATCTTTCAAAGGAACAGCCTACTTTCAGATAGCAGAGGAAACCTGTAAACACTACCCTGACCTCCTGGGTTCTCAGATGCTAGAGTGAGAAGGATTTTCTAGTTCTCTTGCTAGATCAGGACCGGAATTCATTCTTAGCAACTTCTACACAATGTAATATACTATTTGAAAGCGAGATCTTGTTAGCCACTGGCACACACGGTCATCACAGTTAAGCCCTGATTCCGATTCTAGGTCCTTTTAAAGTCCCAGCACGGAGAACTTAGCATTCTTTGCCTTGTTGCACATCCATGTCCTGGTGGATCCCACCCCCATGACAAACATATACACAGGCGTGGGTGTCCACATGCTTCTCGTGCTCATAGACACCCTAGCTAACCCGAAGCTCCAGAGAGCGTAGGGGACAACAAGCATTAACCCATCTGTCTTCAGGGGATGACAAAGGGCCCCTTGTATGCCCCACAGAGGCAGCCTGTTTGGCTCCCAGGGCTTGGTGATCAGGGCCAGCCCATGGCATGGTTCCCATGTAATGGGGATGATACTTTTGAGTATATATTAAACTGGTGTATGTTTTCTTTCCGATTAAATCATGGTGCTCTGTGGTTCTCCACCCATTTAATCAACAGGTTTCCATGCTTCAGGGAAAGGGAGATGCCAAAGAGAACAACCAGGTCATTGCTCAGCTTTGGCTGCCAAATTCTTTTTCTTTTTTTTTTTTTTTTTTAATCCCTTGTAAGACAACAGTAATGAACAGCAGCCTCCAACATGGGGTGTGCTAAGACAACACTGGGTGCAGGAAAAGAATATTAGCACTTCCATTTTCATTTTTATCTTATCCTTTAAAAATGCCTATTTGGGGTTATATGTTTTATAAAGCACACAATACATTAGTACAGTGTTAAATATACAAAGTTCTATGTACATATATGATACACATATATATCAAATATGTATATATTCAAAAAAAAGTATTGCTTAGAGTTTTATATGTTCCTTAACTACAGGCCGTAGGGAGAGATAAGTTAAATATCCACTCATCTAGGGCTAAAGTAGATCACACTGTCAGTGTGGCAAAGTGGGGGAGAGAAGAGGAGGAGAGGTAAATAGCATGTGTGTTGGGGGGGGCATGTCCTATTCCCCTTTTGGGCTTGAAACCCTGTTGGATCGGTCCAGGAGACTCCCAGAGAAGTGGGACTATTCCTTCTTTCTTCAGACACCTTGAAAGGTCCACATCCAACATGGGCTGCCCAGGCTGAAGATGCATGGAGAGATAGGTGGGCTGTAAAGGGGTATCACAGAGCCCTGAACTCCCCAGTGGGAGTACAACAGCAGCCAAGGATCCCAGTCTCCTAAGGGGCTTGAGTAAGTGCTTCAAATCAGCAGATTACAGAAGGCTGAGGGATAATGAGAGGCCACCAAATATAAGAACCAAATGACCAGAACTATTGATGAAGGAGCCAAGAAAGCCAGATGAGACCAGCTTTACCTGAGTGAGCACTGGGCAGGCGCTGGAGATTCAAAAACCAGATCCAACCAGCCTCTCTAGGACTCCCAGACCAGTGACCCTCCTGAGGACACATGCATATCAATTCCCACTCAGACGTCCTTACAGCCAAATACCATTTGTTACGGTTGAATTGTGTCCTCCGCCAAATTTGTATGTTGAATTCCTAACCCTTTAAGATTTCTTTGTGTGTGTGTTTGTGTACACATTTAGTTTTAGTGTAACGAAGCAACCTGTACACTTTTAACATTTAAAAGCAAGCATTGGGGGCACCTGGATGGCTCAGTTGGTTGAGTGACTGCCTTCGGCTCAGGTCATGATCCTGGGCTTACAGGATCGAGTCCCGCATCGGGCTCCCAGCTCCTTGGAGAGTCTGCTTCTCCCTTTGACGTTCTCCTCTCTCATGCTCTCTCTCACTGATTTGCTCTCAAATAAATAAATAAAATCTTTAAAAAATAAAAAAAATTTTAAAAAAAAGTGAGCATTAGGGGCGCCTGGGTGACTCAGTGGGTTAAAGCTTCTGCCTTCGGGTCGGGTCATGATCTCAGGGTCCTGGGATCGAGCCTCGAGTCGGGCTCTCTGCTCAGCCTCCCCCTCTCTCTCTGCCTGCCTCTATGCCTACTTGTGATCTCTAATAAATAAATAAATAATCTTTTAAAAAATAAAATAAAATAAAAGTGAGCATTATCTTTCTTTTCCAGTGAAACAAAAAGAAAATTTAAAAATAAACAAGAACAAAATTACACTTAAGATTTCTTCACTGCTAGGGCGCCTGGGTGGCTCAGTGGGTTAAGCCGCTGCCTTCGGCTCAGGTCATGATCTCAGGGTCCTGGGATCCAGTCCCGCATCAGGCTCTCTGCTCAGCAGGGAGCCTGCTTCCTCCTCTCTCTCTCTCTGCCTGCCTCTCTGCCTACTTGTGATCTCTCTCTGTCAAATTAAAAAAAAAAGATTTCTTCACTGAGTGTGGGAGAGGGGTTTTTTTTACACCAGCAAGGTGGCCTACAGTGTAACTCAATTCTGACATTATCTACCCAGCAGTGGCATCAGGTGCCACAGGTTAAGGGCTCAGTCCTCCAGGACTGCCCTCCCACCATACTTCAATGCTAATTGTAGCCCCGGGGCATCACCTGTGCTTCTGATTGGAGGTTCCAATGACCCCCTTTTCAGATCCGATCAATTTGCTAGAGAGCAGCTCACAGAACTCAGAGAAACATTTTATTTATGTAAGACATGCATAGGGTGAGGTATGAGTAAAGAGCACAGAGCTTGCAGTCCTTTCTGAGTGCACCACTGTCCTTGAGTCTCCCCAGCCTGAAAGCTCTCTGTACCCCATCCCTCTGGGGTTTTAGGGAAGCTTCATTACGTAGGCATCATGGATTAAGTCATTGACCATCAGCAACTGACTCAACCTCGAGCCCCTCTCACCTCACCAGAAGTCAGGATGGGGTCGGGGGTGGGCAGACGGAGAGTTCCAACCCTCTCGTCACAGGGCTGGCACTGGAGGCAACCAGCCCCCATCCTTAGGTGTGGTCTAAATTAACCTCATTAACACAACAGATGACACCTTTACTGCTCCCTTCACTTGGGAAATTCCCAGTTTTAGGAGCTCTGTGCCAGAAACAAGACAAAAGCCAAATATATACTTGTTACTATAAATCAGAGTATCACACCCCTAGTACCTCAGAATGTGGCCTTAATTGGATACGGAATTGTTGCAAATATAATTAGTTAAGATGAGGTCAGACTGACTAGAATGAACCCCTAGTCCATGACTTGTATCCTTCCATGAAATGGGAAATTGGGAGACATAACTAACCCAACTGGCCCCTTGACCTTGGACTTTCAGCTTCCAGAACTGTGAGACAATCAATTTCTGTTGTTTCAGCCCCCCAGGCTGTGGTACTTGGTTCTGGCAGTGCTAGCAAATTAACACACCATCTTTGCTAAAGGCACAAGGTGCAAGGGGAGAAATCTGAAAGACTAGACCTGTATTCAAGAGGCACTGGGAGAGGCGATGCCTGGGTGGCTCAGTCAGTTGAGCATCTGACTCTTGGTTTCAGCTCAGGTCAGGTCAGGTCTGAGGGTGGTGAGACCCAACCCTACATGGGGCTCTGTGTTCAGCCCACAGAGTCAGCTTGGAACTCTCTCTCCCTCTCCTTCTGCCCCTCCTGCCCATTCTCAATCTCTCTCTCTCTCTCTCTCTCCTTCTCTTTCTCAAATAAATCTTTAAAAAAAAGAAAAAAAGAGGGGCTGAGAACGCCTGGAGAAGATTATTCTCAACTAAAAGAAAAATTCACAGACAAGTAGAAATCTCTGCCCCTCAGAGGAAACAGCCTGTGTAGGCAGAGGAAGGTAAGAGTGGTCCCAAAGACTGTGGCCCTATTCTGCCCATCTGAGTGTACCGAGTAAGAGCGCAGCCCAGCTCCATTCAATCTCGCAGACAGGCCTCCCTTGTTCCTCTGTCTCGGTGCCACTGGAGCCCAGCCTCCGGATATTTTACCGTTTCCAGGCTGGTCACTTATACGATAGTATAAGTCTTATATAGTAATAGTACTATATTAGATCCCAGGCTCCTCGTTCCTTCCTTTAGCTCAGCTCGCAGCTGCCCAAGTTGCCTGGGAACAGGTGCACACTGGAGCTGTTGGCACAATGTCACCAGAGCTAGCTGTAGAATTTTCAGGAAATTTAGGAGCCAGGTACTAAATACAGTCATTACTAAGAATTAAGTCACAAAAACTTACAGTGATCTAAATTGTGTATTTCTCAAAAAGTAATAAATACAGGCATGCCTCATTTGATTGAGCTTTTCTGATCTATTACGATTTTTCCAAGTGGCAGGTTTGTGCCAAGCCGACAGTGAGCAAGTCTATTAGTACCAGCAGCATTTGCTCCCTTCATGCCTCTGTGTCACAGTTCAGTAATTCTTGCAATATTTCAAGGTTTTTCATTATGATTACCTTTGATATGGTGACCTGTGGTCAGCAGGACTCACTGGAAGCTCAGATGAGGGCTAGCATTTTTTTTAGCAATAAAGCATTTTTTAAGTGAAGGTGTGTATTTTGTTTATTTTACACACCATGCTGTTGCTTACTAGACCATGGCAGAGTGTAAATGTAACTTTTACCTGCACTGGAAAACCAGAAAATACATCTGACTCATTATCTTGCGATACTCACTGGATTTCAGCGTCTCTCCAAGGTACACCTGTACTCAAAAATCATCATTTCCTAAGTACGTCTCTCTAGTTTCCTATTATCTGTGCTTTTGAGGGGATTCGTAACTATTGCCTCTGTATGGTGGAAATACTTTATTGTGAGTGGCTACTGTCCACCTCTTGCCAAGTCCTTGTTCAGTGAAGTCATGCTGGAGTTTTAACTCCACAGTGGTGGAAGGATTTACGTCATGGAAACCAGCAAACGCTGTGTATCGGCACCACAGTCCCTCCCGAAAGAGCCAGTCGCTGGGTTTTTACCAGCAAGAGATGCTGACATGGGCCTGTTTGTTCTGATAAAGTAGTAGGTGAACTACTACAGATTTGGGATTGAAACCATCAAGGAGCAATGAATACAAACCCAGGCTTCCACAGCTTCATAGAGGGAGATACCGAGGGAGACCAGCCACGTGTTCCCAGACATGGAGTGGACACCAAACAAGGAGCTTCTCACCACAGGACCTTTCCTCTCTTTGGCCACTACCAAATATCCACAGTGCTGAACAGGGAACCTCTGAGCTGGCTTCTACCTAACCATCCCCCTCGCTGTCAAATACCCCACTTCTCGCCCTGCTTCCCTATAGCAAGAGAATGAGGAAGCACAGAGGGGCCCCGACCTCTGGGACCGAGCCACAGTACCCTGCAATCCACTCTGTAAACACTCCCCGAGCTCCATTGGCCAGTGCGGTATTTTTACCAGCTAGCACAGCTGAATCCTTGGGAAGGCAGCTCTCTTCACAGGGTTACAGGTATATAAATAACAGGTGATCCCACTTCCGTGACAGGTGCCAAGCACGGTGTTTCTGGGACCACAGCAGTCCCAGCCAGGCTTGGGGGCTGAGTGGGGCTTGTCACTAGATCCACTTACCTACAGTGTGTGACATTGGGCAAGCGATGCTCTTTCTAAGCCACCCATTTCGTCACCTGTAAAGCAGGAAAACAGATTGTCCGAAGTTGAGTGAGCAAGAGAAAGAGATTTAAGTCTGTATTTTTCAAAGTTACAATGTCAACCAAGGCAACAGAGGGGAAAGAGTGGTCTACCTATAAATTAATTGGAGATAGGTGTCGTAGAGGGTGGTGACATAATCGAAATCCTTGCCGTCACAGCAGAACAGCAGAAGTCAAGCATGGTTTTTTAGAGAGAAGGGGTAGCTCCGAGAAGCAGTAAAAACAGAACGGGTAAATTAGTTACCTTTAGGGTCTGGGACTCAAGGTGGGGAAAGTCACAGTTGCTGCTTCTCATGGCTGGATTTTCTTCTGGTTTGTTTGCTTTTTTAAAACTTCTTAATCTTGTTCATGCCTTTCCTTGATTCCATTTTTAAAGAAAATAGCTGTGCTTCATATTAGCTAGATTTGTAACCTCTTGAAAAGTGAGTTGATTTCATTTGTTCTTTTCCCTGGAGTTAGGTTTACATGCTTTGTTATGGGAACGCTGGAAACTGTTTTTCTGGTTCCTAGGCTTTGTAAGTTTCTGTAGCTCCTTTAAGTCAATGTTGCATGTCTCTTGATTTATAATACGTTGGCGAATCATTCCAAATCATTCCAAATAAAGCCTTCTTTTCTTGCAGAAATATGTAAAGAAACAGCTCCAGATGATTCAGAGTTTGAAATGAATGCTTTCTTCTCCAGAGCATGAAGCTGGAGGGTAGGCAGTTGTGGATGCCTAAGTCTGCCTCTTGCTTGGTCTCTGTGGTAACACCCTGCCCTAACCCCATCTCCAGGCCAAATAGGAAATCTTGGGCCCCTGAACCCCAAGTTCACAGGTCTGTCAGGGGTGTTTGGATAGGCTTCAGGAGACCCACCAACCCCTCAGAATTACTTTTTCAACCATGTGTTTTTCTGGGAAAAGTGTCCAGATTTTCAGTCTCTAGGACCCTAGAACTAAAAATGTTTAGCCTTATATAGGTCTCTAATATACTCCTGACAAAGCAAACCTGAGGTTTTTACACCTACATAAATTTGTAAAGATTGTGATTCTCTACCCCTTCCTACGTTTGTAACATTAAGTGATGGCTAAGAGCACCAAATCTGGTCCAGACTGCCTGGAGTTTGAAGCCAGCCTCTACTGTGTCCCAGCTGTGTGGTTTCAGGCAAATTACTTAACCTCTCTGTGCCCGTTTTCTCAGTTTAAAAATGGGGCAAGTAATATCACCTACCTCACTGGCTTGTTGTTGTGAGGGTGAAATCAGTTAATAGAGGTAGAGCGCTTAGAACAGAGCCTGGCACCAAAGCGGCAACGGGGGTACCTCCTTCACGCACACTGCCAATTCACAGGGGTCACCCCCAGCTGAACTGTGTGGGGTATCTTCTGTGTGCTCCGGGATGTCGCTGACACACATCCTGACGATCATGTTTTAGAAGGCCCTAAATGCATAGATGACCACCGCAGGCATTCTGAAAAAGAGCAGAGCCTTCCAGTGGCTGTGCGTCGTGTGTTGAGGGGTGGCAGGAGGCGAGGGTCAAGCATAAAGCATCCCCGCTTTGACCTCCTGGGGCCTCATCATCTGCTGGGCTACACGGGCTGTGTCGCAGCCTTGCCATCATGCCACCTAACCCACCCTCTTCTGAACCCAGCTGGCGGACGAGCCCTCATCCGTGAAGACCCTGCATAGTCCCCTCCTCTGAGACGCCACTTGTGCGCACCTGCTCCCCGCGCTACGCACGCGGCTCCTCCCCCGGAGCCTCTGCGCCTGCGCCCTGCGTGCCACGTCCTGCGCCGGCTTCTGGTAGCTCATCCTATTCTCGCAACAACCCCTATGGGAAACAAGTGATTATTATCCCTCAGTTAAAGGTCGGGAAATTTAAGCTGAGAGGAACTTCTAAAACCGTCTCTCGGAGGCCTGGACCCATGCTTCAGTCCACTTCTGCCGACTTCATCTCTGATTCCACCTGATCCCAGCAGCATCCCCCACCCGCCCCCCACTACTTTGTTTCAGATCTCCTGTCAGAGATCATACGTGATTCATTTCTGTACCCCAAACATCCCTCCCTGTGCAGGGCATACAGTAGTGTTCAATAAACGATGGACGGATCTTGAATTCAGGCTCTGCAGAATTTCTGCCCCAGCTCTCCCCAGACGTCAACCTTCAAGAAAAGGCTTCCAGCCTTGATCTGGTGATCTTTAAATACTTAATGAATTCAACAAACAAGTATTTGTTTTGTGTCTATTATACAGCAGGCAGGCAAGCGCCGAGGATACAGCGGTAAGAGACTAGCAGAACCTCCTGCCCTCGGGGTGCTTATACTTTCTTTCCATAGACAGATGCTTTGTGGGGACCCCCTCTCCGGCCCAGTAGCCCCCCTGAGGGCCTCCTCAGGGTTCAGTAACCCCATTCGCCCAGAGCTGCTGCTGTTTCTTCCCCCTCCCTCCCCAGGGAAGGGTCTGGGCAGGTCCGGGACAGGCTGTCCCCGATGTCTAGCCAGGGCTGCTATTAGCGGGATCGAGGAAAGAAAGTACTGGCAGGAGTGCAGGCCGTGAAGCCAGGCATTGAGGCCAGAGGTGGCTCTGGGTCCAGAGGTCACTCACAGGGTCATACTTCAGAGGCTCTGAGACTGACCAGGGACCCAAAGTCACAGAGCTCACCACACATGTCCTTCCTGATATTTTCCTTCCGTGCACAGGTTTTTGACCTCGAAATCCCTTGTAGCTGTAGAAGGGAGGGAAGGTATAGTCTCTTACCTGAAAGGAAATCTTGATAGCTTTTGAAGGCTCAACACAGAGCCCAGAGGGTGGGTCAGATCAACCCTGATTCTTTCCCTCTAGTTGTCTCTCTCTCTGCCCTAGAGACAAATACAGTTGTTCAGGCATCTGACCTCCACACACAATGCGACAGTCTTGGCACTGATCTTCAGTGTTCTTTAGCAGCTCTTTCTCGGTCTCCCGCACCATCTCACCTTCCACCCAACCTGTGCACCCAGTAGTGTCCCCCTCGGTCTAACACCCTCTCCGACACACCCCTGAAGCTTCTGTAATTAGCTAGTTTTACTTCAGTGACTATATGTGCTTGCATTGGGTTACTTAGGTGGGGGATGTTGGGATATAGGGACTTCTTCATCTTCAAGGGTCCAGATCATCTCTGTTATTTGATTTCCCTCTTGATAAGATAGGGAGGTAGCCAGCACTTTGGGAAGGTGCCCATACCTTGTCTATTCTTTGCCTCGTGTGCTGTTTCAGCAAAAACCAAGGCTGAATAGAAATCCAAAGGAGTGGAAATTACAGGGAACACTGTGCTTTTCTAGGCCCGTGTTCCAAAGCTATGATAAAACATCCAAGTACACTTCCATTCCCAGCTCAGAAACCACAACAGATGGAAGCAAGTGTGGGCTGTAATTAGAGGCCAAGGTGAGGGAACAGTCATCCATCAGGCCCTGGAAAACCTCATCAAAGGAAATCAGCACAGAGAATAAAGGCTCATTGGGTTTGTTTTGGAAGAAAGGATGGGGGATTATGTCCTGGCTCCTCCGAGTACAAGAGACCTGGCAGTGGCTGGGACTGTGCACATATGAAACCCAGTAATTACGTGTTGTGGGCAGGGCCAGCCTGCTTTCCCAGTGCCACATCCACTTCCTGTGGTGGGTGGCAAGACTGCAAGGCACTGTGATGCCAAGTTTTCTCAGCTCTTTTCTCAGTGCAGTGACGTTAGAGGAAGGCCAACGAACGTGGTCTAGATACACAGAGTGACCCACTGTGAAGATCATTTGAGCAAGACTGGCCAGGTTTCAGCCAGTACAGCTAGTTCTTTGTGAACAGAAGCTAAGGCATGGAGCCCATGCTGGTGGCAGAACCAGTCTGAGAGAACACGGATCTCCCGGATGAAGAGGCACCAAAGGCAGGAGGAGGGTGAGGAAGCACCTTCTCTGACCTGGGCCAGGAAAGTTTAACCAACTTCATCAATTCCCAAGAACTGCATGGAAGAATCCAGGGATTTCTGACCCTGTGAGAAGTTTAGGGTCCGGGTCCCAATGTTCTCCCTCAGCCCTCAACTTAGCACCCTCTCCTAGGGGATATGGCTCCTTTCCCTTCACCAAATCAACTAAATAAAAATGATCTAATCTGGTAAAAGTCATCCTTGGCTACCTACACACATAGGATCAATGGGAGTGGGAGGTACCCAAGAGGATGAAATTGTGTTTCCCACAGTCGGGAGGGGAGAGGGGCTCAAAGGAGGGAAATCGCCATTAAGGATGACAGCCATGACAACTTTGGGAGTGTCCCTCCAAAAATTAGTCCTTCCCAGGGTTTGCACCCCATGGAGTGACACTCCAGGGTATCTGTCCCCTTGTGCCCATATGACTGGGTGGCACAGGCCCTGGGGTGAGGACTACCCACAGAGCTCCTAAGGTCCAATCCAGAAGTCTCATTAGCTCCACCTCCCTGAAGATTGTGGAACAAAGCCTTTCCCACAGTGAGTGCTCAATGATCTCAGTAGGACATTCATGCAAAATCTACTTACCTGATGTAAACCTGTTCAACTTTTAGGAGGCACCCCTACTGGGATGTGTTTCTCAGCTTTCTGGGAGTTACTTTCTCACATGCTATGGCTGGCATGCAGGTCACAGATTGGTAAAGATAGCTAGTGAGCTGAAGAACAACACACCTGCTATTTCTTTTTTAATTCTCCACAGACATGTGTCACCAAAAAGTCTTTGAATTTTTTTCCCCCAGCTATACTGAGATATAATTGACTGAATATCTCTGAAGATGCAAAAAAAATCCCACAAAAATAATTAGTTTAAATAATAATTTCAACAATTATTTTTAGGTTGTGTTTGCTAACGTTTATATTAATATTTGTTCATAGGACAAAATCTAGGAAAAACCCAGAAAATTATTAAAATAATCTTTTAATCTCTTGTAACTGCACAAATTAGAGTTAGCCACCACTATCTTTCTATAAATATGCTTCCAGTATTCTTTCTCTGCCCCTCTTTTTATTTCTGAAATTGAGATCCTTCAGTGTTATATCTAGTATACACACACACACAAACACACACAGACATATAATACCTTTTATTTAGTCATATTGTAAATACTGAAAGACTATTTCTTCATGCACTCATTGAACTACTACCGCAATCAAGATACAAAATATTTCCATTACCTGGGGCACCTGTGTGGCTCAGTCGGTTAAGCCTCTACCTTTGGCTCAGGTCATGATCCCAGGATCCTCGGATCAAGCCCTAAGAGGGCTCCTTGCTAAGCGGGGAGCCTGCTTCTCCTTCTCCCTCTGCCTGCCACTCTTCCCACCTGTATGCTCTCCCTCTCTCTGTCAAATAAATAAAATCTTTTTAAAAAATTTTCCATTACCCCAAAATTCTCTCCATGTCCTTTCTTAGTTAGTGCTCTCAATCCCCAGTTCCAGGAGACCACCAACCAGCTGTCAGCGTGGATTCGATTTGTTCTTCTGGTGTTCACATAAATGAAATCATACCTACATATGTAGTAGCCTTTATGTTGCCTTCTTTCATTCAGCCTAGAGTTTCTGAGGTTCATCCTCATTGTTGCAGGTATAAGTAGTTCATTCCTCTTAATTATGGAGTAGTATTCCTTTGTATGAATACACCAGTTTACCCATGCACCTGCTGATAGACATTTGCACTGTTTCCAGTTTGGGTCTACCATGAATAGAGCTGCTCTGTGCAGGTCTTCATGTGGACAAATGTCTTCATCCCTCTTGAGTAAATATCTAGGAGTAAAGTTACTGGATCACAAGGCAGGTATAAATTTAAATTTATTTATTATTATTTTTTAAAGATTTTATTTATTTATTTGAAAAAGAGAGCACTATCTGGAGGGGTGGGGAAGGAGCAGAGGCAGAGGAAGAAGCAGGCTCCCCTGCTGAGCAGGAGGCCTGACACTGGGCTCCATCCCAGGACCCTGGGATCATGACCCAAGCCAAAGGCAGACGCTTAACTGACTGAGCCACCCAGGTGCCCCCACATTTATGTTTTTTTAATTTTAAATTTCTATATTAAATTTATACATCTCAAAAAGTAAAAGTGTTTTTCAAAGTATTGGTACTGTCTTATAGTCACACAATAGTAGTATATGATCATTCTGGTTCCTCCACACACGCATGAACACTTGGTAGGGTTAGTCTTTTTAATTTCAGCCATTCGATCGACAGTGTCATTACACATACTATTTTTTAAATTTAACATTCTATTGTGTTATCCATGATAGTAAATATTCTTTGTAAATGTCGCTCTGTGGATATATCATATATCATTGTATAGGTGAATCATACTTCAGATAAGTTGTTCACTGTTGGTGAATATTGCCATTGTAGTGTTCTCCATATATAACGCAGACATCTTTATCAGAATAAGTGGTTATTTCCTTTGGATAAATTACTTCAGTCATTCTTATGGTGGAAAAATTAGAAAAATACAAATAAGCAAAAAGAACAAAATCATCTACAATTTTATCACTTGGAGATGGCTAAACCATATCTCAAAATAAGGTCAACTTTTTAAAAAGTGAAAAGGAGGCATAGTGGAGAAAAAAGTTTAGGACTCTTGGTACATAGTAGCGAGAGCTCATTTCTGGCATTTTGGCAAGGAGAAGAGATTCTACTGTTTCATTCTGTCCAAAGGTCAACTTTCGATGTTTCCAATGGAAGGGGTCCAACCCTTGAAAACAAGCCCCTACTGATCTCAGGGCAGACTCTAGAGGTGCTACCTCTAAACATCTCAAATGGAGGGGCTCCTGGGTATTCAGCTGATTGAACATCTGACTTTAGATTTTGTCTCGTGTAATGATCTTAGGGTCACGGGATCAAGCTGTGTGTAGGGATTCGTGCTCAGGGCCGTCTGCCTGAGATTCTCTCTCCCTCTCCCTCTGCTCCTCCTGCTTGTGCACACGCTCTCTCTAAAATAAATAAATAAAAATCTTTGAATAAGAAATAAAAATAAAAATCTCAAATGGAGCCCTAACCCTCTCCAGAAGAGGCTGAAATGTACAAAACTAGGAACCAAAACAACAGGCTCTTTCTTCCAGCCACCCTCTTCCCTCTCTGCCAAATGTACGTATTCTACAAAGCATTCTCATAGAATCCTCCTGTTTCTGGGCTTTGGAAAGAATGTGTTGCTCGACACACCCTCTCTGGATCCAGGGAGGAACTTCCTAAAAGCTGGGTGGTGTGTGTTAAAAGCAAAGAGAGGCTCTGAGCTGGACTGTGAGGACAGGTCCTGACAGGCAAATGTCTCGAAGCCCCGGGCTGTTGAGCACCTGAGGAAGACATACAGGTAGAAAGCATCACTCTCAAGATGGTAAAGAAAGGAAGAGAAAAACAGGTTTTTGTTTGTTTTTTTTCATCCGGAGGTCATAGGTAGAGACATGTACTCTCAAGCAATTCTTAAGCAGACTCAAGAAGCCATGCTTAGAAAACGTGTGCTTGCCACCGGATTGGGTGCTGGGTGTGCATAGACTTAACAGTGACTCCACGAAGTTATTAGTATCGTCACCCCAATTTTGTGGGCAAGGAAATAGAGGCTCAGAGAGATGAAGTAATTTGCTCGAGGTCACACAGCTCATAATTGTGACCTGAGCCTCTCTGACCAGATCCATATTATCTGGACCCACAGAGCCCAGCAATTCTCAGTCCTTTCCCTCTTCTGGACACCAAGGAGCTCTCAGAACAGTGCTCCATAATACTAGGTCTGCTCTGTTCTTTATATTCACATCTGCATCTACAACAGGTCACACAGGTGCTTTGGAAAGTATATATATCAGGATACACGTAACATGAGTGATTCTCATGGGGGATCCTGGGAAACAGCCCTGTGGAGAGCAAAGGGTGCGGACCTGGGGATCAGAAGGGCTGAGTCCTACCTTGAGATTTGCCATCAAGAGCCTAACAACCATGGATAACTTGTTTGACCTCTCTGGGTCCCTGATGGTTCCTCTGTACAAGCCCTGACATCCCCCCACCATCCTTCTCCCTCAGGGATGAGGCTCCCTCAGGGCTCCTCGTGATGGCTTAGACTGGGTACGTCAGTATAAAGCCTCCAGAGCTACTCAGCTACTAGAGCAAACAGCCCGGATGGAATCCCAGCTCTACCACTTGCTAGCTGCGGAACCTTAAGAATTTATTAACTCACTGTGCCTCAGTTTCTCCGCTGCAGCATGGACCTGCCCCGTGGGGTTGCTGGAAGGCTTAAAGGGATAAGGCCTGGGACAGAGGAAGCAGGTCATACTTAACATGATCAGGATTAGTGACAGGCAGTCTATACATCCTGGTACCTCAGGTGGTTTTCCGTGGTGTCTAAGCCCCATTCATCAGCTCCTTAGATGAAGGAATGAACTTCACACGGGCCTCCAGTTCTCTTCAGAAGGTTGGAGCGGGGCAAGACGCATGCTTGGTGCTGTTATTTAAAGGTGTTTAAACTCAGAGCCAGTCAGACAGCAGACTCCTGCTTATTGAAGAGAGAGCATCCTGCCTATTGGTTCATAGCACAGTGACTGCATCCTGGCAAGATGCTCCCCTCGAAAGAAACAACACTAGTATGGTGTCCGGAGTCAAATTCCACTGGGGATGCCTTCACTTGTGACCCGAAACCACGGCAGACGGAGCCAGGAGTACACGAAGAGGGGAAGGCATTCTGTAGACATTACCTGTCTGCTTTCCATTTTAGAGACTGATGAGAGCCCCGTGTCCTTGCTCCTGTATTTTAATAAAATTGCCCCAGTGGTGCATTGCCTTAAAACCTGCAGGCAAACCACACTAATTCAGACCAGGTGGATTTTGTAAAATGTCACCAATATTAGAATATTTCATACAATTCAAAATATTTTCTAATTTCCTTTGTGATCTCAAAGGGATATTTCAAAGTGTATTGTTTCATTTCTATATTAAGGGATTTTCCAGACAGCATTCTTTTATTGGCTTCTGGTTTAATTCCATTGTGGTCAGAAAACATACTTTGATTTTGATTCTTTTAAACTTTCTAAGGTTTGTTTTATGGTCCATGTTATAGTGGGGCACAGTTTGTGTGTACTTGAAAAGACTGGGTAGTTACTGTCAGGTGGAATGTCCTATAAATATCAATTAGGTCAAGTTGGTTAATAGTGCCATTCAAGTCTTCTCTATCCTTAGTTCTCTGTCCTCTGTTCTACCCTCTGCTTTATCCACTGGCTCCATCTTGTTACTGAGAGAAGAGTGTTGAAATCTCCAGCTTTAATTATGAATTTCTCCATTTGTTCTTCCATTTCTATCAGATTTTATCTCAGAAATTTTGCAGCTCTGTTATTGGGTACACATATGTTTAGAATTGTTATATCTTCTTGGTGAAATTATTTTTTATCATTATATAATAAAATTCCTTATTATTGGTAATATTCCTTGTTATCAAAGGCCATTCCAGCAGAAAGGCCATTCTTTTGATTACCATGATATATCCTTCTTCATCTTTCTACTTTTATTTGTATCTTTATATTTCAAGTGTGTTTCTTACAGGCAGCATATAGCTGGGTCTAGCCTTTTTGTTCAGATCGATAATCTCTCCCTCTTATTAGGGGTGGTTTGGACTGTTTACATTAAATGTAGTTATCCATATGTTGGATTTATTCTACCTCATTGTTAGCTGTTTTCCATTCATCATATCTCTTCTTCGTTTCTTTTTTCTCTTTTGCTGTCTTCTTTTAATTCATTTGGTATTTCTTAATTATTCTGTTTGACCTCCACTTAAACTTTTTATTTATTTATTTACTTTACTTATTTATTTTTTTTAAGAAAACTCTACCCCCAATGTGGGGCTCAAACTCACGACGCCAAGATCAAGAGTTGCACCAGCCAGGTGCACCCCAACCCCACATAAACTCTTTAAACTGAAAGTGTTCCCATACAAAGGTACCTGGGCGGCTCAGTCGGATAAGTGGCCAACTTTTGATTTCAGCTCAGATCATGATCTCACAGTCATGGGAGGTCATGGGATTGAGCCCTGAGAGAGGCTCCGCACTCAGTGGGAAGTCTGCTTGAGATTCTCTCTCTCCCTCTCCTTCTGCCCCTCCCCCCATGCTCTTTCTCTGTCTTCCTCTAAAATAAATAAACAAAAAGTCTTTAAAAAATGTGAAAGTGTTCCCAAACATACTGAAACCTTTCAGTGTATGGATTCTTTTAATGTATTGTTAACTAGAGGTCCTTTTTATTTTAATTGAAGGAGTGCAGACTTTGGAGTCAACCAAACCTTCATTTGTAACCTGGCTCTGCCACTAACTGGCTGTGTGATCTTTGTCAACTCAGTATCTATAAGATTCAACTTCCCCACTTGTTGTTGTTGGGTTTTTTTTTTTTTTAGTTTTATTTATTTAAGTAATCTTTACTTGAACTCATGACTCGAGATCAAGGTCACAATGATCTTCCAGCTGAGCCAGACAGACACCCCTTCCCTTCCCCATTGGTAAAATCATCACTATTTTCCAGAGTACAAGGAGAATGAAATGAAAAAAATTAATTATAGTATCTAGGATAGGTCTAGAACATAACATAGAATTAATGTTACTTTCTTACATTACAAACATTTTGTTTGTTACAAATAAAATGAAAGCTCATTTTGTTTGTTTTCTTCAGACAGCTCTGTTTCTAAAAGATGTTTGAACACTATCAAGGAAGCAAATGCCTGGCCTATTTATTACCACTTCTGATCATCCTTCATGAGCCCAGAGCAGACATGGCTAATCAACCACAGCACTGCTTTTTTCTTTTTTTTCCTTGAGATTTAGTTAGTGTGTTTTTTTTTAATTTTGCAAAAGATTTTATTTATTTGTCAGAGAGAGAGAATGCACAAGCAGGGTGAGTGGCAGGCAGAGGGAAAAGCAGACTCCCCACTGAGCAAGGAGCCTGATATGGACCTCAATCCCAGGACTCTGGGATCATGACCCAAGCCAAAGGGATCCACTCAACAGACTGAGCCACCCAGGCCTCCCTTAAGATTTATTTTTATTTATTTGAGAGAGAGAGAGAAAGAGAGAGTGCACATTTGGGTGCAGTGGGGGAGGGGAAGGGCCGAGCAATAGATTCCCTGCTGAGCACTGAGCCCAACGTGGGGCTCAATCTCACAACCCTGAGATCACAACCTGAGCTGAAACCAAGAGTCAGATGTTCAACCAACTGCGCCACCCAGATGCTCCAACCACAGCACTGTTTTAAATAAACTCAGATACAACATCGCGAAAACCAAATGGAGATGAGCGAAGATATGAAACCCATCAACTACCAAGGGCTAACACAACCCTACTGAAAGTCTTCTTAATTCATTTATTATTGTAATTGGGTCAAATCCCCCTTTTCTCTAACCACTTTTTACCTCGTTCATTTAATCAAACCCTTCCCTAAGGGTGTTGCAAGGGAAAACTCCCATTTGTTTGGCTCCAGTGATCCTAAATGCTGAATCAATGAGGTTCTTATTTGGCATCTGTGAAACCAAACACCAGAGAAGAGAACAGGGTGAAAGGAGAGTCGTTGGCTGGAGGTCAGGGGCAGCCCCGCTGGGCAGGCTCATCGCCTCTCATTTTAGAGTCTGACACAAGCATGTGATGAGAGCCTGGCGTCTCATGATGGGCACCAACTATTTCTCCTGGGGCCTCGGGTGTCACTGCGCTATGGATGGACAAAGGATGATCTGTCATCTGCTTTGAAAAAAGCCTTGACCTTGTACCATAGCAAAGCACTGAACACTCCTTGTCCAGCTGCCCCTTCCCTGCCCAGCCCTGAAAATAAAGACTTCCTGTTAGTGGTGCTGGGGCCATTGGTCATGTTCAGAGACAAGTTGGGGCTCAGGAGCATATATACCGCTTTGTCTCCTCAGGATCCTGAGCCTGCTGGGTGGGGACTGGCTAGGGCAGTGACACCCAGGTTGCCCTTTTTGTAACCCCAAGATGGACTGATTTATAACAGGACTGACTTCTCATTATTTAGGGAAACATCAGTGAGAAATCAATCCTGCTGCCTGAAGGGACTTTAAAAGTGGTCCCCTAGGCTTGGCTCGGCCTGGATCTGCAGGGACCCCTGTGTTCTTTGCCACCACTCTCCTTGCTCTCCCTTCTTACTGTGCTTCCCTCTTGTTCCTGTTGTGGAAAGTTCCATGATGACTTGGGTTGGGGGGCGCCTCTTGAATATTCCCACATGACTGGTAGAGTATTCTACACTTGAACCAATTTGGAACATAGAAATAAACTGAATGAGGGCCTCCTTCGAACATACTTCTATGATTCGGGCGGATATTACCAGAATCCTTAGAAACAGGGTTGGAGGAAAGAGTTCCTTCTACCCTATTTATCACAGATACGGTGTCTTGTTCTGGCATTTACTTTTTAGAGTGGTTTTGGTCCAAATGTGTTAAGAATGGTTAAAAAAGAGATAGATAGATAGATATAAACACACAGGATTCTCCGCCCCCCCCCCCCCGCACAGGATTTCTACTCTGAATTTTCAGTGGTGCTTTTCAAATCTTTCTGCAAGGAGCTGTAGCTTCTACCCATGGCCTCTGAGTTCTTGTGGCCCCTAAGACTGTTTCATGTTCACGATCATTTGGGGATGTCATAGCTCTATGCCAACAACATCACTTAGGCAAAATAATAATGGTAACAAGACCAAAAATCACTCAAATATCAATGGAGCATCTGCTTTAAGTTGGCAGCTTTTGCATGCAACCCCCCATTTCATCCTTATATCAGGGTCTTCTGAGCTGAACATATTAAACCCTTGTCTAAAAACCTTGAGTGCCTTTCTAGAGTAGTGCAGCTAGGTGGCAGAGCTGGAATTATTTTTTTAAGGTTTTATTAAAAAAAAAGAAAAATAGTGGTGCCTGGGTGGCTCAGTGGGTTAAAGCCTCTGCCTTAGTCTTCACATTTTTCAGGGCACACTTGATTTCTTCTAGATAATTCTTCCGAAATTCGGAAGGCCCTAACTGGATAAGAGTGTGGTCTAGCTAAGGCCCAATCAAGGCCATATGTGGGAAAGTATTCAGGAGCTTTGCTTATCCTTTCCTCATTAACATTCCAGCATCATGTTCTTTTGTTTTCCCAATAGTTTCCCTCTTTGCTGACTAATTTTGCAGTCATGACACACTTGTTAACTTTGAAAACTTTGTAACGTTTAATTTTTTGACTATAGGGCTGCAAGCCATTTCTCATCTTGTATTTGTGGTGTGGATCATTTTTTAAAAATTTGTCAAGACCAATCTAAAAGGGTCATATTGGGTTTAGTTCTTGCTGTTGGGATGTTGGCAACTCCACCTAATTTGGTAACATCCACCAAAAGCAAGATACTTATTCTCAACTCTATCATGTGGGTCACTGAAGAAAAGTATTTATATAAACCTCTTTTCCCATAAATATACTTTCCTGGCTTCCAGATAGTCTGGGAGTGGTGAACAGAGTTCACATTTAATCTTTTCCAAGAACTGCAGTTGATAATCTAAGCCTTATGCCGATTTATGAAGAAACAATCACAGTTCATTTCCAAATCTGAAGAAATACTGATGTTTGGCCACTGCTCAGTTCCTGGAGGACAATCAAAGTTGAATTTATTCTAAATACAGGAGGGTCAGCAATGTTCTTTGGAAGCAAAATCTTGGCCTAGATAGCTGGAACTTACTGAGAGGACTCTGCCCCTCCTCATCTTGCTTCTCGACTGCCATTCCTTTTGGTTATTGCTAAACGGAGCAAATTTACAATCTGGTAGCAAGCCAGGGCAATTATGAACTGAAGTCTTGGAAGTCTTTAAACACAGGTTTTTATATTGTTTATTTTACATCTTCTGTCCTAGAAAGGAGAAGACAAACTTTTTTTTTTTTTTAAGGAAGTTTCTTAGCCTCCTGTGTGCTTTCATCTTTGTGAGGGGAATTGAGGCATTGCCTCTGCCAAAGAATCCCTCACTGTCTAGTGATATTGATAGTTGGAGGAAGGTCTGGAAGGTCTAGAAAATTCGCAGGGTCAACCCCTCCCTCGATTTCCTGAATCTTCATCTTGAAGTTAGTGTTAAGAAATGGGGGCAGAACATCTCTATCTTTTGAAACCTCCCCCAATCGATTACATTACTTCTGGATAAATCCATGTGATGGAACACCAAACAGTAATTTCAAAGGGGAGATAAAACCACATGTGCTGATATGAAAAGATCTCACCTTAGGCACACAGAACGTGTAGGAAGTTTCCATTGAGATGAACTTGTTGTGAATACATACTTACATACCTCCACTTACATGTGTGTACTATATACAGTCAGGCGCTTCATCAGAGCTTCCTCTGTCAATCAGATACCTATGACCCTGCAATTGCACTACTGGGTATTTACCCCAAAGATACAGATGTGGTAAAAAAAAAAAAAAAAGACCATCTGTACCCCAATTTTCATAGCAGCCATGGCCACAATCGCCAAACTGTGAAGAGAGCCAAGATGCCCTTCAGCAGATGAATGGATAAAGAAGATATGGTCTGTATAGACAAGGGAATATTACTCCTCCAGCAGAAAGGATGAATACCCAACTTTTGTATCAACATGGATGGGACTGGAGGAGATTATGCTGAGTGAAATAAGTCAAGCAGAGAAAGTCAATTATATGGTTTCACTTATTTGTGGAGAATAAGGAATAACATGGAGGACATTAAGAGAAGGAAAGGAAAAGTGAATTGGGGGAAATCGGAGAGGGAGATGAAACATGAGAGACTGTGGACTCTGAGAAACAAACTGAGGGTTTTGGAAAGGATGGGGTGGGGGAATGGGTGAGCCTGGTGGTGGGTATTAAGGAGGGCACGTATTGTCTGGAGTACTGGGTGTGGTGCATAAACAATGAACCTTGGAACACTGAAAAAATAAAATTAAAATAAAATTGAAGAAAGAAAGAAGGAAGGAAGGTAGGAAGGAAAGAAGGAAGAAGAGAGAGAGAGAAAGAAAGGCAAAAAGAAAGAATGCCACCAGAGCACCTGGGCCTGGTGTAACCCCTTGAGATGATTACAGGGGACAGGGTATGAGATGAGGGACCAGGGAGTCTGGGGTCCCATAGGGGTAGAGGCAGGGTCTATTTACTAACCAACATGGAAGTATTTCAACATGTTTACACCAGGTAAGGCTTAGTCCTGCATTCACATACATAAAACAATTCCTGAAGTTTTCCTGAGACTAGTGGCCTGTCCATCAATACTGGTTGATTTAAACAGACAGATAATTTACTGGGTGCATATTGGGTAGAACAAAGCTTAGAAACCAGCCAAGAATAAAGGGAGGGTAGACAACTAACCACAACCACAGGCAAGGCCACACTGCTGAACCAGACCAATGTGTCCCCCTGCTACTGCCATCCCTCCTCCCTGGAGGCTGTTGATGTCACCACTGCCACTTGCAAACTTTGGTACAGCACTTGGCACATCATCTTGTGATTATTTAGATTCAAAGGGGCACGTGGCTGTTGTTGTTAATGTTGCTATAAACATCAGGGTGCATGGACCCCTTCAAATCTGTATTTTTATATCCTTGGAGTAAATACCTAGCAATGCAATTGCTGGGTCATAGGGTAGCTCTATTTTTAACTTTTTAAGGGACCCCATACTGTTTCCAGAGTGGCTGCACCAGTTTGTATTCCCACCAACAGTGTAAGAGGGTTCCCCTTTCTCCACATTCTCACCAACATCTATTATTTCCTGTGTTGTAATTTTAGCTGTTCTGAGAGGTGTGAGGTGATATCATACTTTTGATTTGAATTTCCCTGATAATGAGTGATGACGAGCATCTTTTCATATGTCTGTTAGCCACCTGGATGTCTTTTTTGGAAAAATATCTATTCATGTCTTCTGCCCATTTCTTGACGGGATTATTTGTTTTGGGGGGTATTGAGTTTGATAAGTTCTTTATGGATTTTGATTTTGCATACTCACCCTTTATCAGATATGTCATTTGCAACTATCTTCTCCCATTCTCTACGTTGCCTTTTAGTTGTGTTGATTGTTTCCTTTGCTGTGCAGAAGATTTTTATCTTGATGAAGTCCCAAGAGTTCATTTTTGCTTTTGTTTCCCTTGTTTCTGGCAACATGTTTAGTAAGAAGTTGCTATGGCCAAGGCAGAAGATGTTTCTGCCTGTGCTCCCCTCTAGGGTTCTGATGGATTCCTGTCTCACATTTAGGTCTCTCACTCATTTTGAAATTATTTTTGTGTAAAAATGTGGTCCAGTTTCATTCTTCAGCATGTGGTTGTCCAGTTTTCCCAACACTATTTGTTGAAGAGACCATCTTTTTCCATTGTATAATCTTTCGTGTTTTGTCAAAAATTACTTGAGCATAGAGATGAGGGATCACTTCTGGGTTCTCTATTTTTTTTTTTTTAAAGATTTTATTTATTTATTTGACAGAGAGAAAGCAAGCACAGGTAGGGAGAGCAGCAGGCAGAGGGAGAGAAAGATCATGACCTGAGCCAAAGACAGACACTTAAGTACTGAGTCACCCAGGCACCTCTGGGTTCTCTATTCTGTTCCATTGATCTTTGTGTCTGTTTTTGTGCCAGTACCATACTGTCTTGATGACTACAGCTTTGTAATACAGCTTGAAGTCCAGAATCGTGATGCTTCCAGCTTTTCTTTTTTAGTATTGCTTTGGCTAGTCAGGGTCTTTTTTGGTTCCAAACAAATTCTGGGATTTTTTGTTCTAACTCTGCGAAAAATGCTGGTGGTATTTTGATAGGGATTGCATTACATGTGTAGATTGCTTTCAGTAGTATAGGCATTTTCCCAATGTTTGTTCTCCCGATCCATGAGCATAGAATGTTTTTCCATTTCTTTGTGTTCTCTACTTTTTTTTTTCTTTTCCATAAGCATTCTATAGTTTTCAGAGTACATATCTTTTACCTTTTCAGTTAGGTTTATTCCTAGGTATCTTATGGTTTTTGATGTAATTATAAATGGGATCAATTCCTTGATTTTCTTTTCTGCTGCTTCATTATTGGTATGTAGAAATGCAACAGATTTCTGTACACTGATTTTATATCCCGCAACTTTGCAGAATTCATGTATTAGTTCTAGCAATTTTTGATGGGGTCTTTAGGTTTTCTACACAGAGTATCATATTGTCTGCCAATTGTGAAAGTTTGACTTCTTCCTTGCTGATTTGGATGACTTTTATTTCTTTTGGTTGTTTCATTACTGAGGCTGAGACTTCTAACACTATGTTAAATAGTAATGGTGAGAGTGGATATCTCTATCTTGTTCTTGACCATAAAGGAAAAGCTCTCAGTTTTTCCCCATTGAAGATGATGTTAGCTGTGGATCTTTCATATGACAATATGTATTTTGTCAAATGCTTTTTCTGCATCTATTAAGAGGATCATGAGGTTCTTATCCTTTCTTTTATTAATGTTATGTATCACACTGATTGATTTGCAAATACTGAACCACCTCTGCAGCCCAGGAATAAATCCCATTTGATTGTGAAGAATAATTCTTTTTAATGTACTGTTGGATTCAATTTGCTAGTATCTTGTTGAGAATTTTTGTATCCATATAATACCCACAATATCCACTAGGGATATTGACCTGTAATTCTCCTTTTTAGGGGGGTCTTTGTTTGGTTTTGGAATCAAAGTAATGATGGCCTTTTAAAATTAGTTTGGGAGTTTTCCTTCCATTTCAATTTTTTGGAACAGTTTGAGAAGAACAGCTATTAAATCTTCTTTAAATCTCTGGTAGAATTCCACTGGGAAGCCATTTGGCCCTGGACTTTTGGTTGTGGGAAATTTTAATTACTGATTCGATTTCTTTGTTGGTTATGGGTCTGTTCAAATTTTCTCTTTCTTCCTGTTTCAGTTTTGGTGGTTTGTATGTTTTGAGGAATTTGTCCATTTCTTTCAGATTGCCCATTTTGTTAGCATATAATTTTTCATAATATTTTCCTATAAGTGTTTGTATTTTCATGGTGTTGGTTATGATCTTTCCTCTTTCATTCATGATTTTATTTATTTGGGTTCTTTTTTTTCTCTCTCTTTCTCTTTTATTTTAATAAATATGGCTGGGGTTTATCAATTTTATTAATTCTTTCAAAGAATCAGCTCTTAGTTTTGTTGATATGTTCTAGTGGGGTTTTGTTTGTTTCTTTCTGCATCATTTATATCTGCTCTAATATTTATTATTCCTATTTTTCTGCTGGCTTTAGGCTTTATTTGCTATTCCTTTTCTCACTCCTTTGGGTGTAAGTTCAGGTTATATATTTGAGATTTTTCTTGCTTCTTGAGGTAGGCCTGTATTGCTATATACTTTTCTCTTAGGACCACCCTTACTGCATCACAAAGGTTTTAAACAGTTATGCTTTCATTTTCATTTGTTTCCATTTATTTTTAAAAATCTCTTCTTTAATTTCCTGGTTAACCCATTCATTCTTTGATAGGATGTCCTTTATTTCATTTTATTTTATTTTTAAAAATTTCATTTATTTATTCGAAAGAGAGAGACTGCACACAAGCAGGGGTAATGGCAGGCAGAGGGAGAAGCAGTCTCCCCACTGAGCAGGGAGCCTGAAGCAGGACTCAATTCCAGGACTCTGGGGTCATGACCTAAGCCGAAGGCAGATGCTTAACCAACTGAGCCACCTTGGTGCCCAGGATGGGTTTTTTTTGCTTTTTGTGTTTTTTTAAAATATTTTATTTATTTATTTGACAGACAGAGATCACAAGTAGGCAGAGAAGCAAGCAGAGAGAGAGAGAGAGGAGGAAACAGGCTCCCCACCGAACAGAGAGCCCAATGCGGGGCTCAATCCCAGAACCCTGGGACCATGACCTGAGCCGAAGGCAGAGGCCTTAACCCACTGAGCCACCCAGGTGCCCCCAGGATGTTTTTTAATTACTGTGTATTTGTGGTATTTCCAAATTTTTTTCTTGTGGTTGACTTCAAGTTGCATAGCATTGTCATTGTGTACATCACTTTAGATCCTTGAAAATGAACAGGTGCACATGCATTCCCATCCTCTATTTCTCCACTATTGTTTGTCAGATGTGGCCTCCACAAAAATATATGGCTTGGATTTTATAGTGGATTAATCCTGTCTCTTTCTCTGAATTGAGTGTTCTTTCTAGTAGAGATCTGCATAAACCACGACTTCATGAAGTAATTATCTTAATTTCAAATGTTATGTCCAGATTGAAGTAGGTCTAGGGGTCAACTGTACTTTCATTTCTGTTAAAACTTTTGTTTTGATTGCCTGCACACATGAAAGAATGCCCAACTCCATCTTTGAGCTTTTCCTAAGCAAGCAACTTGAAGCCAACACTGTTGCTATAGTCTAGGATCCTGGAAAGAAGAGCAAAAATAAGCTACATCTTAAGAATTGCAGTGGTTTTGGGACGCCTGCGTGGCTCAGTTGGTTAAGCGGCTGCCTTCGGCTCAGGTCATGATCCCAGCATCCTCGGATTGAGTCCCACATTGGGCTCCTTGCTTGGCAGGGAGCCTGCTTCTCCCTCTGCCTCTGCCTACCACTCTGTCTGCCTGTGCTCACACTCTCTCTCTCTCTAACAAATAAATAAAATCTTAAAAAAAAAAAAAAAAAGAATTGCAGTGGTTTTCCTTTTTCTTTTCTTTTTTTTTTAAAAGATTTTATTTATTTATTTATTTGAGAGAGAGAGAGAGAGAGAGAGTTAGCAGAGAGAGTGGAGGGAGAGAGAAAGAGAGAGAGAGACCAGGACCACGAGTGGGGTGGGAGGGAGAGAGGGAGAAGCAGACTCCCTGCTGAGTAAAGAGCCTGATGTGAGGCTTGATTCCAGGGTTCCCAGATCATGACCTGAGCCAAAGGCAGACGCTTAACCGACTGAGCCGCACAAGCACCCCAAGAATTGCATGGTTGTCATATAAAAGCCAGGAGTTGAGAACACATACCAGAATTCAGGCTCCACTTGACCCACAAACAATGTAACTCTTCCAAGTTTCATCTGCTTTTTTGCAGGCCACAAGAAGATTCAGAGACTGGGAGGCAGTGAAGATGAAGGGCAATAGCATGCTAACAACAATCCCGAAACAAAGAAAGTACATGGTCTTTTTTTATTGATTATATACTATTCAGTCACAGAAAAGACCTACTATAATTCACTATAAAAGATATAAGCTCAGAGAAATGAAAACATATGCTCACACAAAAATCTGTACATGAATGTTTGTACACCTTTATTAGTAATAGCCTGAAAAATAAAAATGACCCAGATATCCTTCAAAGGATGAATTAAACAAACTGTGTGGAGCACCTGGGTGGCTCATTCAGTTAAGCGTCCAACTCTTGATTTCGGCTCATGTCATCATCTCAGGATCATGGGATCCATGTCAGGATCTGGGCTCAGCACAGAGTCTGTTTGTCCCACTCCCTCTGTTCCTACCCCCAATCTCTCTATCTCTAGCTTTAGCTCTAAAATAAGTGAATAAAATAAAAAATAAAAAATAAACAAACTGTGTTACATCCACCTCACAGAATACTAGTTATTGATAAAAGGAATAAATTATTAATACATGCAACAACTTGGATGAATTTCCAGAAAATTGTGTTGAGTGAAAAAAGCCAAACCCAAAAGGTTACATAATGTATATAATATTCTTTTCTTTTTTAAGATTTTATTTATTTATTTGTCAAAGAGAATGAGAGAGGCAGGCACAGGGAGATACAGGCTCCCCATTGAGCAGGGAGCCCTGTGTGGGACTTGATCCCAGGACCCTGGGATCATGACAAGAGCCAAAGGCAGACGCTTATCCGACTAAGCCACAGGCATCCCTGTATATAACTTTCTTGAAATGACAAAATGACAGAAATATGGAACAGAGGTTAAGAACAGAGTGGGGATAGTGAGGCATTCTTGGATCAGCAGTATGCCCTGTATCTTGATTGGGTCAATATCAATAACTTGGTTGTGAAACTGTACTATAATTTTGCAAGATGATACCTTTTAGAGAAACCAGATAAAGAGTTCACAGCATGCCTTCGTATAATTTTTTACAGCTACATGTGAATCTGCCATTGTTTCAAAGTAAAAAAAAAAAAATTCTTTTAATTGAAAAAGAAACAAAAAAAAGGTATAGAAAAGGTATAACCATCACAAAGATGTAAAAATAGAAAATATAAACCTGAGAAACCAAAACTCTGAGTTCTCATGTTTAAGCATTACATTTATTTCTGTGATTTCTTGCAGCAAATGAAAAAGAGGAAACCATGATAGGACAAATATTCTTGTTTTCTCATGAAAGTAATCACAGTAAATTTTTAGGAGAGACAGTCTTTCCCCTGGGAGTCAGTTCTTTTTATTTATTTATTTGAGAGAGAGAGTGAGAGCAGAGTAGGGGGAGGAGAGAGTGAGAAGAAGAAGCAAGCTCTTGTTCAAGTACAGAACTTGCCCAATGCAGGGCTTGATCCTGGAACTCCAGGATCATAACCTGAGCCAAAGGCAGATGCTTAACCAACTGAGCCACCCAGGTGCCCCTGGCAGTAAATTCTAAAAGAGCGATGAACTTAAGTCTTTTTTTTTTAAGATTTTTAAAATATATATTTTTTAAGATTAACTTATTTGTTTGAGAGAGAGAGAAAGAGAGCACAAGGTGCGAAGTGCAGAGGGAGAGAGAACCTCAAGCAGACTCTGCACTGAGTGCAGAGCCCCAAACGGGTCTCTATCTCATGATTTGAGATCACAACTGAGCTGAAACACTCAGAGTTGGACGCTTAACAGATTGCACCAGCCAAGTGCCCCGAATTTTATATTCTTAAAATACAACCCAGGACACAAAATAAAATCTACAGGGAAGAGACTGGCTCAGGGCTCAGGTGTTGTTGTTGTTGTTGTTTTTCAGGTGTTGTTATTTTTAATGCTTGAGGACCCATTGACTTGGTTAAGGGATCCTATGGGAAAAAGTGATACAACTTTCCCAGCTGGTCTTGTACCTAAATGGAGTAGATGATCACCCAAAAAAAGTGTGGCTTCATGGGAACCCAAAACACCCTCTTCACAGCCTTGCTATGTCTCGCCTATGTGGTATCTGAAAGTCCATCACTAGCTATGCACTCCTCTGGGCTGAGAATGTTTGCTCTCTGTTTCCTTCTATTGGCAGTTCAGACACTGTGCCTTGCAAGTGTTGCACACACAAGGGGTCTCTGGGTATCTAGTAGACTCGGAAGAACTTGGAGAAAGAATATCATACCCTCTGTTTTGCCTCCTGCAATGACAAATGCCTCTTCCTTGTGCTTCCCATTCCTTAGTTCTCAGGTCCTACAAGTATCCCCTCTCCTTCCTGAACTGTCAGTTTTCCTCCCTCTAGGAGATCAGCTGTGTCAGCATACAGAGTGGCTCTGTTATCTCTGATCACTAAAGCCCAAAACCCAAACAACCCAACACTAAAACTCCCCCACCTGCCTTGACCCTACATCTTCCCATAGCTCCTGGGCCATTTCTTTCTTTCCCTTCTCAGCAAACCATGCATTGTCCAGGGGCTTGGTCTCCACTTTCTCACCAGCCTTTCTCTGCTTGGCTGACATCAAGGGGGCTCCACATTTGGAGCCCGCACAGTTGACCTCTATGTTCCCAAATCTAACAGTCACCTCTCAGTGGTCGTCTTACCATTTCTCTCTGCAGCATTTCCATCCAGCTGCCCACTCCCTACCTCGTGACAGACTTTTTTCTCTTATCTGCCATGACTTCTCCCTCTCATGTTTTTCTTCTTCTTCTCCTTCTTCTTCTTCTTTTTTGAAAGAGGCTAGATGTCCATCGACAGATGAATGGATAAGGAAGATGTGACACACACACGCACGTGTACGCGCATGCACGTGCGCGCACAAACACACACACACACACAATGGAGTACAAAGCAGCCATCAAAAATGAAATCTTGCCATTAACAATGACATGGATGGAATTAGAGGGTATTATGGCAAGGGAAATAAGTCAATTAGAGAAAGACAATTATCCTATGATCTCTGTGATATGAGGAATTTGAGAGGCAGGGTCAGGGGTCGGGGTGGGGGGAGGGAGGGAAAAATGAAACAAGATGGGACCAGAGAGGGTGATAAACCATAAGAGACTCTTAATCTCAGGAAACAAACTGAGGGTTTCTGGAGGGGAGGGGGTTGAGAGGGATGGGGTGACTGACATTGGGGAGGGTATATGCTATGGCGAGTACTATGAATTGATAAGAGTGATGATTCACAAACCTGTACCCCTGAAACAAATAATATATGTTCATCAAAAAAGAAAAAATATATTTTTTATTTATTCATTTGACAGAGAAAGCACGAGCAGGGGGGAAAGGGAGAGGGAGAGGGAGAAGCAGACTCCCTGCCAAGCTGGGAGTCCGACATGGGGCTCGATCCCAGCACCTGGAGATCATGATCTAAGCCAAAGTCAGATGCTTAACCATCTGAGCCATCTAGGCGCACCTCTTGTTTTTCTTCTTGCCTCACTGGCCGTGGCACATTGTGAAGTTGAGCTGAGCTATTGGGGCACATAAGGGATTTGCCACATTGTTTTTGTTCCTCTTCTGTCCCCTCTTACATGTAAGGTGCCCTACAGCTGGTCCTTTCTCTTCTCTAGTTTCACTCTACTTAGGTCATCTTAACCAATCCCTGAGCCATTTACTCCCAAATCTGTCCCCAGAACTCCAGATCTCTCTATCTGAAGGCCAACTCCAAAGGGATGACAGATTGACATCTCAAACTTAACAGTCCAAAATAGCATTGAACGTTTCTCCCTCAACCAGTTTGTCATCCCTCTATGGAAATACCAAACATCCAATCGCTCAGGACAAAAAGTCTGGAGGTTTCCTTGCTCTCTCTTTCCTCATCCCCAACAGCTTATCCATCAGCAAATGTCATCTTATCCAGAATACCCTCCCTAGTCCAACTCACCACCTTCCCTGTCCTGGGGCACCTCTGTACCTTCTAATTGACCTCCAGCCTCTGTTCTCCATCCTCCCACCCCCAGCCCCAGCCCATCTTCCACCAGAATCCAGAACAGTCTTTTCAAACATAAATTGGATCATGTCACTCCTTTGCTTAAAATCCTCCATCAGATTCCCAACCAATTAGACAAAATCCAAACTTCATGCTACAACCTACAAAGCACAAACCATCTGGTCCCTGTTAACTCCCTCTCGTTCCACCCTCTGCCAGGAGGAACTCCAGCCACATGGAAGGGCACAGACCATGTCTGCCTTGTAATGGGAGTATTCACAGATGCTAATATAGCAGGTACACAGTAACGATTTGTGAACCAATAAACAAATGATTTCGTAAGATAAACTCACAGTGCTAGACTGGAAACAACAGCTCTGGTTCTCAGGGTCCTAGGTTGAAAAGCCAACATCTATAACTACCATTCTTCCTGGTTTACTGTGAGAGCTGGTGGGGGAGAAATGCTAGCTCTAAAAATCCTCCCAATTGTTCTTTAATGGGTACATGTCCCAGTGTGAGCCCTGTGATGACAGGCAGGGCTCCTCCTCGCTTTCTTCTTTGTGTGCAATGACACAACTCCCTTGAGTCCTCAAGCAAATGTTCCATGTGTGCCTCTTACATCTGCATCAGTGTGTGATTATCGTGGCAAGATAAGGGATGTGTGTGAAGGGAATAGGATGTGTGTGGAGAAGGAGATAATTACTCCCCAGCTAAGCCACAGTGCTGGGGTAGAAACTGGCATATTTATCCAGTCAGTGGGCTCAGAGAAGCCACACAAAATAACACAATCTCTGAAGCAGGAAGTGGGCCATGAGCCCATGGCACGCCCACGTGAGGCCTGACTCACGCTGAGGTGAGCTCCTCCTACCCAGCTCCTCGCTACTTCTGCATGGATGATTATGAGCCGGCGTTTAGCTGAGCCCTTACGGTTCCACTTCACAACTGAGCTTTTCTGTGTGCTTCCCTGTTCTGTGATTGAGCTTTGTCCGGACTCCAGCTCAGCTCTGAGAACAGCCATCTCACCTTATTCTCCTATTCTCCCAGCAAGGCACTGAGCCAGGCACCGAGCACTGAGGAGGCTATGAGTCAACGACTGATGACTACTTGTAAATTCAGGATGATGAATTAGTTATTCTGCCATGACTATAATCACCCTCATGCCACTTCTGAAGCCTCCATCTGGTCAGAGGGTTGGAGGAAATGATATAGCTCCCCGCTCAGTAAGCCCTCAATCGATAACAGACAACACCATCACAGATTGATGGAAGGAGCCACATACTCGAATCAGCCCTAAATGAATTCACGAATACATACGTATGTTCAAAAAGTGATACATTACTGCCGAATGGACCTCTAGAACTCACACCAGAGTATATAACCTTGTCAGCCTATGAGAATGCCTACTTGTCCACCCACTTGCCAACATTAGACATGGTCATTTCTTGGAATCTTTGCCAATTCTATAGGTGAAAATGGAATTGTATCTTCTGATTTCTACTTCCAGTTAGTTGTAAGAATGAATACCTCCTCATATTGGCCATTTGTGTTTCTCCTTTTGTGGCTAATTACCTACTCACGTCCTTTGCTTATAAACATTGAGGTTCCCATGTGCTGCCAGATGGGCAGTGCAGTGCTAGATGTCACCAGGATGCAAGAAATTGGGGACACTATTTTCTCAATCTATTTCGAAAAAAAAAAAAAAAAAAGTACATGTAAGCAAAAAATGTTTAAAGAAAAAAATCACTCCAGGGCGCCTGGGTGGCTCAGTGGGTTGGGCCGCTGCCTTCGGCTCGGGTCATGATCTCAGGGTCCTGGGATCCAGTCCCGCATCGGGCTCTCTGCTCAGCAGGGAGCCTGCTTCCCTCTCTCTCTCTGCCTGCCTCTCCATCTACTTGTGATTTCTCTCTGTCAAATAAATAAATAAAATCTTAAAAAAAAGAAAAAAAACACTCCAGGAGGTTGGGTGGCTCAGCGGGTTAAGCCTCTGCCTTCAGCTCAGGTCATGATCTCAGGGTCCTGGGATCCTGGGATCAAGCCCCGCATTGGGCTCTCTGCTCAGCATGGAGCCTGCTTCCCCCCCCCGCCCCCGCCTACTTGTGATCCCTCTCTCTGTCAAATAAATAAATAAAATCTTTTCTAAAAAAGAGGGTGGGGGGCGCCTGTGTGGCTCAGTGGGTTAAAGCCTCTGTCTTCGGCTCAGGTCATGATCCCAGGGTCCTGGGATCAAGCTCTGCATCGGGCTCTCTGCTCAGTGGGAAGCCTGCTTCTCCATCTCCCACTCCCCCTGCTTGTGCTCCCTCACTCACTGCATCTCTCTCTGTCAAATTAAAAAAAAAAAAATCTTTAAATGAATCAGATATACTTTATATCTCAATGTCAATAATAATAAAGCCACAGAAAAAGATTTCATTTTAAAAATATTTTACTTTCCTTTTTTATAAAATTTAGTTTTCAAATGTCCCAAACATCTTCTCTCATATAGTAAAAATGAACATAGGAACAAATAAACACAAAATGTTTCTTTACTAGTCCACTAGAATACTGGCTAAATGTCCTAATATGTTACTCTAAACAGTCACACAGAAGCCAAGGAAGTAAATAAATAACACAGCAAACTAGTAAATACAGGAAAATGAGCTTTTCTAAAGGTTTCTGAGATTAACTGTCTACTACTGAACTTTCAACAAAATAATTTGAATTAAAATTTTTTAATAACAATAAATATTAGTCCTGTATAAAGTGATTAAGTCAGAGTAGTTTACTTCAAATACAGGGACTGAATTACAGAAACAGAAGGTACCCGATCATTTAGGGAATGCTGTTTGAGACGACAGTGTTCTCAGAACTATGTTCAGTGTATCCTGGATCTTCAGGTTATTTCTTTCTGTCAGGGAGGAATGTTTCCCATCCGCTTTTGTGTTTTCTTCTGGTTCAAGGGGGAGAAGGGTATGGGGGTTGAACAGACATCGAGGCTCCCCCAAGATGCCAACTCTGTGAAAAGAATTATTGGTATAACTGAAGCGGTGAGGCCAATGAATAAGGTGTATGGTTATGGTTGTGCCTGCATGTGTGTGTGTGTGTGTGTGTGTACATGCCAAAGCTACGCACACACATACCCATACATATACATACACATATACATATATACATATATACTTTTTTAAAGTTTTCCCTATTTCCATGAACCCCCATTGTGGTCTTAAGTATGAGTCCAAAATTTCAGCCCACATAAGGTTTTGTAACTGGCCTCCCCACATTTCCCAGAGATGGTTCTTCTAATGAAGAAACCTCAGCCTTGTAAGGTCGTCTACCCACACCTCCAAATTAGAGCTATTTGAAGTCTAGCATAACTTTCTAGCAATGTTTTCTAGTCTAGCTGGGTGTACCAAGAGCTGCTTGGGAAAGGAAATAGGTGGAGAGGTAGAGGGGTGGGTAAGAAGCCGGCTTTCATCTCTGTTCAACTTTCTGGACAAGGCGTGGTGTCTGCCTCCTGGCCCAACCTAGGACATGCTGAGGCTCTCCTTTCCCTCTCCTTGAGCCACTTACATTGGCATGGGCACAGACTCCAGATTTTCCGTGTGCTCCTGTATCTGGGCTGGGAGTTTGATGCCTCCTTGATGATTCTTTTTCTCAAAGACATTCTGAGCTTTTTCTCTGAGAGATGGCAGCAGAGTAGACAGGACTGGAGAGCGCATGTTAATGGCTTTTTTAATCGCTGGGCGTTTTGCCATCATTCTCCTGGGGGTAGGGGGTGGGAGAGGAGACATTAAGGTTATACCATTCTGTTTCTAGAAATGTCCCTGAGCTTTGGGAAGTCAAAAGGTCGTACCTGAATTGTACAAAAGTCATGCGTTTCTTTTCCCCTCCTGATTCTTCATCCTCGCGCTTCCTCCGAGGAATATTGAACATATTGGTACGAAAGAGCCTCCCTATTTCTTCCTCAATCTCTGTGAAGTGTTGACGTCGGAAGACAATCCAAGCTACGTATGTACAGAAAGTATAAAAGGACTACGACAGAAAACAGACAAGAATCACAACCCACGGCGATGACAGTAAAACTCCCACCTGTCTATGAAACACTGCCAAGCAGACGCAAACCCAGGTGACCCCACTTCTCCGCACTCCTGAAAAGCTGTGGAAAATACACAGGTACTCGCCTTTGCAGGAGGAAAACGAGACCAAAAATTTAAGATATAGCATACAGCTTGTTAGCATCCTTTTAAGAAAAGATATTCACTAAAAATAAGTGCCTGACAAACGGCTATTGGTTATTCAGGGTTCATAGAAAAAGTCCCAAAACGTAGGTGACTCACCTCAAAGAATTTCCAGTCTTTTTGCGTATCTGATATTTTCTCCCTGCAATACAACAAATCACAACTATAGGTTGAGAAGGAAGCTCAGTCTCTCAGTGATCTAGGCAAGCCCCTATATTCAAAGGCCTCTTGGCAAGACCATTACCGTGGCCCCAAGGCTATTTAGCTACATAAATGCTGTCCAAAGGCATTTTGAGTCCCAACATCTTTTTCTTCAATTTCTTAGGTTATCCAGATCAAAACCCTTACCGTGTTTGGTCAAAAGTTAATCAATATAAATTCAGGGGGTGCCTGGGCGGCTCAGTGGGTTAAAGCCTCCGCCTTCAGCTCAGGTCATGATCCCAGGGTTCTGGGATCGAGCCCCACATCGGACTCTCTGCTCTGCAGGGAGCTTGCTTCCCCCTCAATCTCTCTGCCTGCCTCTCTGCCCACTTGTGATCTCTGTCTGTCAAATAAATAAATAAAATCTTAAAAAAAAAAAAAATATATATATATATATAAATTAAATTCCAGATACACAAAACCAGCAGGAAATGTATTCTTATGAATATTTTTGGTGATGTGAGAGCTGGGGAGGAAGGAGAGTGGGAAGGTGGTAAAGAGGTAACATGGGGTGTTAATCAGTAGGGAAACAGAGAACTAAGGGGAAGTCTAAAGCAGAGAAAAAGACAAAGATCAAACATCTTAATCCTAAAAAGATTTAAAAGATCTTAAAATCTGCAGTTGACTGGAGAAAGCACTAAATGCAGTATATATGCTGAGCCACAGCTCTTAAAGGCAGGCATCTGCTCAGGAATCTTTGCAATACAAATTCAGCGTTAAGGACACTGGACCGGCACAGGCACATTTACTGAACTTGGCCTCCCCTCCCCAAGAGAGGCCATTCTAGTTCTGATCCCGGCCTTAGGAGAGCAGCCATGGCCTGCAGAGGACCTGAAAACTGATGGAAAAGGCTGTGCACCTGCTATCACTTGATCACTCAAGGGGCCAAGGCTAGACCCAGGCACTGCCAGGCTGATCCTGGACTTGCTTCTGGTTTTGCTTGGGACGACTCCCAGGACTGGCCCTTGCTATCATGCTTTCAAGAACCTCCTGAACTCCAGCGGTCTGGGGAAGATGACCCAAAGCCTCAGGGACTTCATGATCTGTGTGGGTCCAAATTAGCCCTCCGTTCAGGGGACACACAGAAGCACTGGTTCAGTTTTTACTGGGGTGGATCCCTCTCCTCCTGCAGCCTCTGCATTCCTACACCGGTTTCCTCGTGCACAAGTCTTCAACCAGGAAGGCAGGCCTTCAGTACAGTGCGCATTTACTAAGCACGGACCATGTGCCAATACTGTGCTAAGCCCTTTACATGATCATATTTAGTCGTCCTAAGATCTCTATGACGTATTCAGCATTATTATTCCCACTTTACAGCTGAAGAGACCGAAGCCCAAAGACATAGGTAATTAGGGACAGAGTCTGTACCAAAACTCGGGCCTGTCAGCTCTCCACTTCTGTCACTGTAACCAGAACTCTAGGGAAACAAGCCTTTCCTCTAGATGAGTCTGCGCATTGAACACATTCAACTATGGAGCCAGCAGAAGCTTTCAGGACAGGCCTCTGCGTCCTTCTGTCCTTCTGCGCCACCTGCAGCCTCCACTCGACAGGAGTGCTTATGTGCCCTTTCCACCCTTCCACGGCCTCTGCCAGTGGACACCGGACACCATGCAGACCTGCCAAGCTGAAGCAAATACCAACCAAACTCGGTTCTGGGAAGACTAAGTCAGCCTGCCTTCTGGGAGAAGACGGAGAGCAGCACTTAGGTTTGTACAACTCAAACTGGCCCCGTGTCAGCGAGGTTTTGAAATGACAGAGGGCGCAGGAAACACGCATGTTCTCCTCTTTTTCTTTCTCCTTTTTTTTTTTTTTTAAGATTTTATTTATTTATTTGAGAGAGAGAGAGTGAGTGAGTGGTGGGGAGGGATAGAGGGAGAGGGAGAAGCAGGATCTCTGCAGAGCAGGAAGCCTGATATGGGGCTGGATTCCAGGACCTGGGATCATGACCTGAGCCAAAATCAAGAGTCGGATACTAAATTGACTGAGCCACACAGGTGCCCCCCTCTTTTTTCTTTTCTTTTTTTTTTTTTTAAGTTTTATTTACAGAATCTCTATACCTAATGTAGGGCTTCAACTCATGACCCCGAGATCAAAAGTCACACGCTCTTCCAACTGAGCCAGCCAGGTATCTCTCTTCTCATTTTAAACGTTAGAAGAGAAGGTACTATGAACCTCTTCCCCTTCCCCTCAAGTTGCCATAAAACTGGGACTTCTTTCTCCCTTAAAGCCCAAAGCAAACTGATAGAGCCTACTGACAGAAATCAAGTACAGAAGACAGGTTTCTTCTTACCATTCTGATTTAGCTCCACATATAAACCTGAAATGAGCCCAAGAAATGGAGGCAGAGAAAGAGCACATTTGGGAACATCCTAGCTTAAATCAGCAAATTCATCTCTGGGTGCAATTTTTCTTCTTTTTAATTTTACTTTATAATTTTTATATTAAGTACCTAATAATTATAAACTGACTATAAATTTAAAAATTTACTGAGCAAAATAACAAATCTAAACACTTCAAATCTTCCGCAAATTGAATGAGACTTTATACAATAGCAAAATCCAATAGAAATATAATGCAAGCAGGGGCACCTGGGTGGCTCAGTTGTTAAGCATCTGCCTTTGGCTCAGGTCATGATCCCAGGGTCCTGGGATCAAGGCCCACATTGGGGATCCCTGCTTATTAGCAGGAGGCCTGCTTCTCCCTCTCCCACCACCCGCCCACCCCGCTTGTGTTCCCTCTCTGTGTCTGTCAAATAAATAAATAAGTTTGTTTTTTTTTTTAAAAGAGATATAATGCAAGCCACAAATGTAATTTAAAAATTTCTAGTGGCCACGGTAAAAAGAACAGGTGAAATTAATTTTAATAATATACTTATTGTATTCAAACCCTGAAATATTAATATATAATCTGCATTTTAGAATGATCAATGAGATATTTTGTTCAATTGTAACTTGTTTGTAAAGTGTATATTTCACATTTATAGCACATTTAAATAGGGACCAGCTACATTCCAAAAGCTCAACAGACACATGCGGCAAGTGGCTACCACGCTAATGCTAGTCAGCAAAAATGCTGTCCATTTTACCTGTGAGGACAAACTCTGAAGAAAAGGAGAGAAAGCCAGCCTGGCGGAAAACGCCGAGGTTTTCAGTGGCCTGTTATCATGCTTTCTTACTCCTCCTTGCTACCTTAGACTCTCAGCTCTAAACTACAATGAGGAAAGTAACATATTTTTAGTCATTCCTGGGAGGGTGCGGGGAAGCTAGGCCAATGGCATCTCGAGGCCCTAAAGGAAAAAAAGTTTGTTCCCACTTAACCCCTGCTGCTTTGGGTGGAAATCCAGTTTAAATGAAGGTCAAGGCCTACTCCGCACAAAGGAACAGAATATTAAAGGAATTTGTTTGGGGGAGGGGAAAGAGGCCTTATTGAACTGTGACTGGGAGGGTGGGATGGGGAGTGGGGCTTAAGGATGATTTATAAACCTGAGCTTCAAGTATGCTCATCCCTATGCCAGACTCTCTGGTCATCTACCAGGCGACGGCTTGCCCTGAGAGCAAAGGAAGAGGTAGAAATCTTAAGACCGAGGTGGGGTTGGAGCCGGAGTTGGCCATAAACAAAGAATAGATCTAATTCTACAGCGTATGCCATGAAGAGGTTTTCTTATCTATCCTGGCAAACACAGAGATCTTTTACTGAACACATTCATCAAAATCGTGCCAAAGCTTTTGCATTATCAGGATTTTACAGATGTATTTAGAATAGAAAAGCATGTCCTCCTACTTTTTGAGAAACATGAAAGCACTAAATTAACAGCCCCCAAATTGCTGGTTCTTCTGAAATATCTAATTTAACTCCAGAGACAAATAGCATAAGGTGTCCTTGTCCAATATTAAGTATGTATATATCAAAAAGTCAGAAAATACACGAGAATGTTCTCAGGGGAATATTAGCTTATTCACACTGGAAGTGAAAGAATGATGTATTAAAATCAGGTAATCACTCCTAACTAGCAAAATAAACTGTCCTCACCTTCTAGATAAAAATAGCCAGAAGAACAATATAAATGCCATTCTAGGACATAATCAAGGCCCATGGCCAATTAACAACTTTTATTGGCAAAAAACATGCTGTAATCTGTTTTCCTTGATATCCTTTGTTAGCTCAATGACCTGTACGAAATTTGTTCTGTGAGTAATGAGTGGTGAACTCTAAACTCTAAACTGATGCTTTTCTAAACTGCAATCCAATAGCCAGGAGAAAATCAGGTGATGTTGCACACAACCACAAAAAAGACCAGCACCTCCTGGAGAGGAGCCAGTACTAAACCCAGGCAATTCATATCTTTCAAGCATAATGAGTTCTTTAAAAGTCTGTATAAAAATTACATTGTAATAAAAATGTACTGTTAAAAGTATAATAATTTAAGTGTAGGCTCTACATCCAGAGAACTAAAAGATACAATAAAATCTCTAATTATGATAGAATTGTTCAGTTTGGGTTTTTCAGTCTCAAAATTAGTCTGTGCTGCACATGTGCTTTTATTTTTAATGTTTTTAAAGATTTATTTATTTATTTGAAAGAAAGAGTGTGCACACATGAGTGGGAGGAAGGCACAGAGAGAGGGGGGGAGAATTTTAAGCAGACTCCCCGCTGAGCCCAAGGCACTAAATCCCACAGACCCTACATCATGACCTGAGCCAAAATCAAGAGTCCGACGACACCTGACCAGCAGAGCCACCCAGGTATCCCTGCACACATGCGTTTAAAGATTAAACATTAAGGGGCACCTGGCCGGCTCAGTCGGTAGAGCACGCCAACTCCTGGTCTCAGGGTTGTGAGTTTGAGCCCCACACTGGGTATAAAGATTAGTTAAAAATAAAAATCTTTAAAAATTAAATATTTCCAATACAATTACTTTTTTAGAGTAGGTCTTTTTCTGTTTTGTGTTTTTTTAGGGTAGTTTTTTTTCATTTTTAAATAAAGGTTTTACTTATTTATTTGAGAGAGAGTGTAAGAAAGCAAGAGAACAGGAGCAGTGGGGAGGGGTGGAGGGAGAGGGAGAAGGCAGCTCTCTGCTGAGCAGGGAGCCCAACATGGGACTCAGTCCCAGGACTCTGGGATCATCATCTGAGCTAAAGACAGCTGCTTAACCAACTGGGCCACCCAGGACCCCTACAGTGTGTTTTTTTAACCTTGCTGTGGACTGAATATTTGTGTCTCCCTAACCCCACCCCAAGTTCATATGTTGAAGCCTTAAAAACCACTATCATGGTAACATTTGAAGGTGGGGCCTTTGCAGGGGCAATTAGGTTCAGATGAAGTCACGGAAGTAGAGCCCAGTGATGGGATTAGTGTCCTTTTAAGAACAGAAAAAGAGATAGGGATTTTCTCTTTCATTCATGGAGAGACTCAGTGGGCTCTCACCAGAACTGGACAATGCTGGCCTCCTGATCTCAGACTTCCGGGCTTCAAAACTATGAGAAAATAAAATTCTGCTGTTTAAGCCATTCAAGTCATTCAGTCTGTGGTAAGTTGTTACAGCAGCCCAAGCTGACTAATTCAAACCTCAAATTCTAGTTTTTTCAATCTAAAGTGATACTTAGAAGACAGAAGAAATTAGAGTAATGTGAGAAAAATTTTTTTAATAGGGGAAAGGCAAGGGCAGAGGGAGAGAATCCCAAGCAGGCTCCATACCCAGCATGGAGCCCAACCTGGGGCTCGATCTCACAACCCTGAGCCAAAACCAAGGTTACGGCACTTAACTGACCAAGCTACCTAGGCACCACTGAGAAAATGTAATTTTAAAGTGATTGAATAGGAAACTGTGAAGCTGATGATGAACTTGCATGATTATTGAACAGCATCAGAAACAAGATAGAAATAGTCAAATAAACAAAGATTTTAAATATTTTCATAAAGTGTAAAAACATAAACATCAAAGGCAAGCAACAAACTAGAAAAGCTTCGTTATAGGACACATAAATTACCCACTTTCCAGATGATAGATGGTTAAAACTAGATGAGGCAGTAATTAATTTAATAATTAACTATAATAGTAATATAACAGGCAATAAATTATTTTATACAGAAAAACAGCACAGACCCCACAGTCATGAAAGATATTCAAAGTCAAATAAAATAAGCTTTTTTTTTTTTTTAAACTTTAAGCTATCAAAAATGTTAATCTAATAGAGCTAGGTATGCTTATTGCTGATGGTGGTACAGAATGTTCTAGACTCTTTGGAGAACAATCTGGCAGTATGCAACAAGAGCTAGAAAACTACTGATGCCTTCTAGGTAAATACATTCTGGGTTATAAGCCATAAGTAAAGAGCCCAAATAAAGTAATTTATATGAAGATATCCGACGCAGAAACACCATAAAGCAGAAAAACCGAAATCACGTAAGTTTGCACATAAGGAATGGTGAGGCAAATTGGTATGTCACACAGCAGAACACCTATAGTTGCTATTCAAAGTTGTAGGTGAGGTTCTGTAAGCAGAGTAACAGAATGAGGTACACAGAAAATGTAGAACACAATCTGTATTTTGAAAATGTGGGGAATGCGGAGAGAAACTATGAATTCTGTTCTTTCCTATAAAGTTAAAAGTAAGAGTTCTAGCCATGACCATGTTGTGGCTCTTGAGCCTGTTTTAAAAACCACTCAGAGAAGGGGGTTAGGGAGGGGGCGTTAAGGATCAGAGCTTTTTCTTGATGCCTCCAAATTCTCCTGTGATACGACTTTTTTTTTTTTTTTAAGATTTTATTTTATTTATTTATTTTTAAGATTTTATTTATTTATTTGACAGAGAGAAATCACAAGCTGACAGAGAGGCAGGCAGAGAGAGAGGGGGAAGCAGGCTCCCTGCCAAGCAGAGAGCCCGATGCGGGACTCGATCCCAGGACCCTGAGATCATGACCCGAGCCGAAGGCAGCAGCTTAACCCACTGAGTCACCCAGGTGCCCCAAGATTTTATTTTTAATTAATCTCTACACCCAATGTGGGGCTGGAACTCACAACTCCAAGATCAAGAGGTACATGCTATACTGGCTGAGCCAGCCCAGTGCCCCACGAGATACTTAAATTTTAATTACAGTGATACATAAACTGTCAGTCTAAGGAAAAAATCATCTCCCCACAAACAAGGTTATCTTCTCTAATCCCCACTCTCCTAGCTTGTACCCATGGCTATCTATCGTTGCTGTAAAATGAGCAGCGGGAGGGCAGGAGACATACCCAGTGCCCCCTTCAAAACCGGCCCACGCCAGGCCTCTTGCCCCTGGCAGCCATGTGGCCATGATCAGCAACAGGAAGTCTTCCAGGTTGAGAGCAAGATGCCACTGAGCAAGTATACAGTGTAGACTCTGGGACTCTTCCCAAACTCGGCTTTCCCAAACAAGACGGCACCTGTATTTGGGGCTGAGCGTCACCCGAGCCCAGTTATTTTGTACAATCAAAAAGGAAACTTTCTCAAAGGCACCAAAAGTCAAAGTAAAGGGTCTTCCAGAGAGGACCACACAAGCAAGGAAGGATCTCACAGAACTCGTAAGTGTGCACTTACTTTCCACAGCACATGTGATGCTTATCAGGCATGGCCAAGCCCAGCACAAGCATGCAGTACTTCTGCGCCAAGTACTTCTGCGCCGCCTCTAACTTACTTATAACCAGTTCCATCTCTTTCTTCTCCACAAGGCCCCTGAAAAAGAAAATGATCACGTGGGTTCATTTGGGCCAGAAGTGTAAATTATTTTGAAAGAAATACACAAGGGAGTCAACGCATCTCACCTCCCCCTTTCATTTACTCCATTTGAGCTAAGGGAGGGCCTCCAAACCCTTTGACATTTATCATTATAATCAGTATCTCTTGTTTACGGTGAATTTTCACTTTTTTATAGATTCTTTATAGTATGTATCCTTAATCTTATATATAGGCCAAGCTAATTCATACAGAATAGCTCAACTAACAAATTACCTACACTGGTTTCTGATGCAGCGAGCAGCCCATTTCCCTGCTGTTTTGTTAAAAGAGTAATGGACGCTCTCTCCCTCCAGCATCCCCTGGGTTCCTGATGTTGCTACTAAGTTTGAAGGTTCAATGTTCGACCTTCTCAACGCTTCCCTTCTCACAGTTCTGTATTTGCTGAGGAAGCATGTGCGGACCACTCCTCTGGGAACTTGGGCATCAATTATAATAACCTTACTTCCCTGTGAAAACACTTCCCCAGTTCCAACTGAATTGCAAATGAAAATTTCCAAAAGACAACCTGTTCTTAGGTTACAGCATGTCTGGAGCCTAAATAGAGTTTTTGTGGTACAATATAGTAGGAAACTGTATTTCTTTTTTTTTTTTTTTTAAGATTTTATTTATTATTTGACAGAGACAGAGATCACAAGTAGGCAGAGAGGCAGCAGACAGAGAGGGGGAAGCAGGCTCCCTGCTGAGCGGAGAGCCCGATGCGGGGCTCGATCCCAGGACCCCAGGATCATGACCCAAGCAGAAGGCAGAGGCTTTAACCCACTGAGCCACCCAGGCGCCCTGGAAACTATATTTCTAACAATACACTCCAATGATGGCTATAGAAAAGTGAAGTCTCAGGGCGCTTGGGTGGCTCAGTGGGTTAAAGCTTCTGCCTTCTGCTTGGGTCATGATCCTGGGGTCCTGGGATCGAGCCCCGCGTCGGGCACTCTGCTCACTGGGGAGCCTGCTTCCTCCTCTTTCTCTCTACTTGCCTCTCCGCCTACTTGTGATCTCTGTCAAATAAATAAATAAAATATTAAAAAAGAAAAGAAAAGTGAAATGTCATTGGCTTTTTATCTGCCTTTTAATTTTCAGAAAGACTTAAACCCCATGAAATGCACTTTAAACAACAGGGACAACACACTGCCCCCTCTGATATTAACCACTAGCCTGATGATACAAGGATATGCTGTGGAGGCAGGGGTTTAAGGATAATAGAGATATTACAAAGCACAAAATGTTATCACATGCGATGAGAAGTCCTGTGAGTCACTGGAATAAAAATCAGTTTCTGGAATAGATAAAGTGAGTTCCGACTTTAAAATACCCAAATTTCATATAACCCAAACAACTGCACCCCAATGCCCATCACGCCTGCCTCCTCCCTGTTTCCTTCAGCAGCCCCCACCCTCTTATTTCTCACCCCTAAAGTGCTAGAACTGCCAGCAGCAAAGACAGCCCCCTTGCTGTTGAAAACAAAACAACAAAATGCCTTGAAACTTTTAGGTCCCTGGTCCCCAAGATTAAATATATGTAAGAATCACCTGGATACTCACTAAAAGTGTAGATTCCTAATGCTACCCTCTCTCCAAGATCTTGATTCAGGAGGTCTGCGTAGAGCCTGGCACTTAAAACAAATAATAATTCTTTGGGAAAAACGTGATGATAATTTCAAGTGCCATATGACTGACCATAAACTTGGATCCAATAATCTTTCCTGGAAATTTTTCCTTCTTAAAAAAATTATCCAAAATTAAGGGGGCATCTAATGCATGAAGATATTCAATAATATTCAATTATTACCTATTTGTCTGAAAACCAGCAACTCCTAAAAATATATAAAATGGAGGGGAAAAAGGAATAGTAATGCAGGCTGTAGTAATACAGCCAAATACTGCTCAAGGACTTGAGATTTATTAACTTAACATATCAGTCCCTCTAGGATTTATTCCAGCACCAAAGTCCATACCCTTAACCACTATTCGTACTATACTGCCTCTTTTTTTTTTTTTTTTAAGATTTTTAATTTATTTGACAGACAGAGATCACAGGTAGGCAGTGAGGCAGGCAGAGAGAGAGAGGAGGAAGCAGGCTCCCCGCAGAGCAGAGATCCCGACGTGGGGCTCGATCCCAGGACCCTGGGATCATGACCCAAGCTGAAGGCAGAGGCTTTAACCCACTGAGCCACCCAGGCGCCCCCTATACTGCCTCTTAATAGGTAAGTCAGTCAGTCGATAACACACATTAGCTGGATGGGAAGTTATACCACCATTAAAAAATTATAATTATGAAGATGTAATAACTTGAAAAATACCGGTTTTAAAAACTGCAGAATTTTGCCTTTGTACAGAAGCTACAAATCGTAATTACAAATGGATAAACTCTGTATAAGAGAGCTCTGCTGACTGGGACAGGGTGGCGGACGCACTGCAGAGGCTGAGAGGCTGGGGAGTTAGGTAGAGCTGGGCTCCCATCTCAGCTCCATCACTAACCAGGCAAGTCTTCTCCAGCCAGCTCCTTATCCTCTCTGAGCTGTAGCTTCTTCATCTGTCAAATGGGGATAAGGTTCCTTCTTCTGGAATTGGGGCCTGAATCATCTAAAATCACCAACGTATACCTCAGTACCCCTTCCTACTCTCCTCTCACAGGTTGTAGGCCTTCCTCCCAAGGAGCAACCTCTGAGCTAAAACAATATGAATTATCTCATCTAATCTGGATAATAACTCTGTAAAGTAGATACTACCATTATACCTGTTCTACCTCACTAGTTTGACTGAAATCAATTTTTTACTTAAAGTTATTTAAGTCCAGATATCTCAATACAGGCTATATTTATTTTATATATACTTATTTATTTTATTATATTTAAAGTAAACTGACTGGCTACTGGAAGCCTGAAAGTGAAACGTTAGTATAATTATTTTAGAATCCCACCATAGAGCCAATCATTTTAAGGCTTGGATTTTTCTGTCATTCTGTAACTGATTCCTTCTAAGAAAGTCTACCTTACACCACTGTGCTCTAATAGTTTTAGTGTATTTCAAAAACAACTAAGAAACCTTTTTCTCTGTTGTCTATTCCTATAAATATAGAAATGAAACAAAGGTCTCTGCTAGATTAGCAGTAACCCTCAGAATTAGAAAACACCGGGCGCCTGGGTGGCTCAGTGGGTTAAGCCGCTGCCTTCAGCTCGGGTCATGGTCTCAGGGTCCTGGGATCGAGTCCCGTGTCGGGCTCTCTGCTCAGCGGGGAGCCTGCTTCCCTCTCTCTCTCTGCCTGCCTCTCCATCTACTTGTGATTTCTCTCTGTCAAATAAATAAATAAAAATCTTTAAAAAAAAAAAAGAATTAGAAAACACCACATAAAATATAAGCTCATGTGCTGTCTAAGTCTCATCAGGTCTTTTTCGGGGATGGTAGGACTCCTCAAACCTTCTGAGCCTCCAGCTGGCTAAACCCTTTTGCTTGCCACCATTGAAACAGTTCAAGAGGGGCTCCTATGTGGCTTAGTAGTTAAGCATCTGCCTTTGGCACAAGTCATGATTCCATGGTCCTGGGATTGAGTCCTGGGATCAAGCCCCGCATCCAGCTTCCTACTCAGCCGGAAGCCTGCTTCTCCCTCACCCACTTCCCCTGCTTGTGTTCCATTTCTCCTCTGCCAAATAAATAAATAAAGTTTAAAAAAACAGAAAAACAAAAAAACCTCCTCATGATCTCTGGCTGCCCTGCTGTGAAGGCAGCCCTGAAATAATGCGGATGTGGTATATTATGATGGCTTCACTGCAGTAGCAGTGTCTGAATTATTTATCTGGTTCTTTACAAAACTGTTGTCCAGATACATTTATCTATCCATAAAATGTTTTTCGAACTGCTTGGTTGTACCCACGGATTTTGCTTTTTAAAAACATTCCACAGCAAGGAACTGATGACTCTGACAGCATTTCTAACAGCTAAATCATTGGGTTGGTTCCACATATAGTGGGGAGGGCAGCCTGGGCACTTGGAAAGTTCCATGGCTTACAAAAGGTCACCAAGCCTGAGAGGCATTGTTCTGCTCTGGACTCTGAGTTTCCAGATTCTTGCCCTGTACAGCTCGGAGCCACCTCTGCCTAAAGCAGATAAATTCTTCCTATGTAGCCTAAGAAATCTTGTTTGCTTCTGTGATATGGAATATCATTTTGGTTGTATCTATTAATTTTTTTAATTTTTAGTTTTTTTCACTAGATGTTTACAAAGGCCTAGCAAGAATCTCATAAGCATAAAAACCAGAGAACCAATATCTCTATTTGCAGTGTCCAATATGACAGCCATGAGCCACATGTGGCTATTGTGCACTAACTGTGGTTAGTCTGAACTGAGGTATATTGTAAGTGTAATTCAAATATCAGATTTCAAAGACATACTACAAAAAAAAAGGTAAAGTATGTCATCAGTAACTTTCTAATATTGACTACATGTTACAATGACATTCTTGAGTCACTGCATTAAATAAAATACATTATTAAAATTAAATAAAATGTGGGGCGCCTGGGTGGCTCAGTGGTTTAAAGCCTCTGCCTTCGGCTCGGGTCATGATCCCAGGGTCCTGGAATCGAGCCCTGCGTCGGGCTCTCTGCTCAGCAGGGAGCCTGCTTCCTCCTCTCTTTGCCTGCCTCTCCGCCTACTTGTGATCTCTGTCTGTCAAATAAATAAAAATATTTTAAAAAATTAAATTAAATTAAATGTATTTTATTAGAAATAAAATACATTTACCTTTATCTCTTACACTTTTTTAAATATAGCTACTGAAAAATTTTAAGTTACATACATGGCTCTCATTATATTTCTACCGGGCAGTGCTGGTTTACAGTATCTGGAATATTCTGTTGTTAGAAAAACAGTTGAATTATTCAGTTAGCTTTAAGAATGGATGATCTCCTCCCATAAGATGTTTTTGTATACCCCAAAACTTTAAATACTTCCATCATTTCTTTACCTTGGTTTTAACACTGGCAATAAAACAACTTTAAAGTGCACTACGAAATCCTACTTACACCATATAGCTTTTGGGTTTCTTTTCCAGGGAGATTTTTTCCAAGTAATGAGACAAATAGTACAACAATGCCATGAGGAAATTGTCAAGATTTTTATTCCTACGGGGAGAGTAAAAAAAGAAGGAAAGAAATAAATGCTAACATATTTATTTTTTCTTCAAATTTTTATTTAAATTCTAGTTAGTTAACATGTAGTATAAACATATTTCAAACATAAAACTTACCCTAAGAATTCATGGGCACACGACAGAAGAATGTGCAGAAATACACATTATCATGCCTATCACACAACTAATTCACCATTTAAAATTCTATCCTCTATACTACTGAAGATGTAAGAAATCTGATTTTTATGACCAAACTTTTTAGGGGAGGCAGGTCACACACTACATTACAATTTTGCTTATAAACTAGTTTTAATTTTTAAGAAGTTTTCATTAATAATATTTTCCATTGTTTAAAAAAATGTACACATGTGTAAAGTAAAAAGTCCTCTCACTCCTTTGCTACCATACTCCTATCCTACTTCCAAGTGACAGCCAAGAGTGGAATGAATCCTTCTTGAACTTTTCCAAGCACAGACCATTACAGATAAGGCCCTCCCCTACCAACACACATATGCATGAATATATGCCTTAAAATTTTCTTTGGTAATGAAGATAATGCTACATATACACGAGTCTTTACAACTTGCTCTTGTCACTTAACCGCTTAGCATGGACCTCCTTCCACGATAGCATGTTTCGATTCTCCTCATTCTTTTAAAAGCTGGATAAAGGGGGCGCCTGGGTGGCTCAGTGGTTTAAGCCTCTGCCTTCAGCTCGGGTCGTGGTCTCGGGGTCCTGGGATGGAGCCCCGCGTCGGGATCTCTGCTCGGCGGGGAGCCTGCTTCCCCCTCTCTCTGTCTGCCTGCCTCTCTGACTACTTGTGATCTCTCTCTGTCTATCAAAAAAAAAAAAAAAAAAAAAGCTGGATAAAGTATTCTAAATCTAATAATTTTTTTAACTAGTCCTCAATATGATGGATATGCAGGTCTTTTAAAAATATCACTGACATTGCTGCAATAATTATCCTTATGGCCACATCTCTGAGTAACTTCCTAGGAGTGAAATTGCTAGGGCATGGTATATATATGGTATATATATGAAATATGCTAGGGCATATTAAAGCTTCAGAGTTTTGCTCTAGGAAAAGGTTACACTGATTCACGATCCCATCTCATTTGTTTTAATGAGCCTTTTGGGTGGCTCAGTGGGTTAAGCCTCTGCCTTCGGCTCAGGTCATGATCTCAGGGTCTTGGGATCAAGCCCCACATCAGGCTCTCTACTCAGCAGGGAGCCTGCTCCCCGCCCCCACCTCTGCCTGCTGCTCTTCCTACTTGTGATCTCTCTCTCTGCCAAATAAATAAACAAAATAAAATTAAAAAAAAAAAAAAAAAAACCTAGAAGGCTTTGTCTTCTTTCTCAACATTACAAGATTTTTGCTGCTTCCTTTCTAGCAAATGCAAATTTGCTAGAATTTGCTAGAATTTGGCACTCTTTCTTCAACTATACCTTGACAACCGGACGAAGATGAACACTGCACATTTTTTTTTTCCACAACATTAGTAACTACCTGTCCTGGGTTGGGTTCTCCCAGAAACAGACTCTGAGACAAAGATGTGAGAGTTAAGTAGTTTATTTAGGAAGTGCCCACAGGAACCATCGGTATCAGGGTGGGGAAGCCGGACAAGAAAAGGAAGGAAGCCCACACAGCAAGCAGTGTTAACAAGTTCATTATCCCGGTAGACAGATGCAGTTCAGTCCTGTGGGGGGCTCTGTGAGACAGTGCAGAAAATTTCTCAGAGTTATCCTGACAGAAGGAAGCTGGGATATTTTGGTACCAACTCTCGGTCTAGCACAACTCTGACTGAAGACTGCTTCTGGGACACTGACTCGCCAGTGCTCCCAGCTTGCCCTGTAGTCAGGCTGAGTGTGCTCCTGCTGCAGAATAAAGCTTCAGGCCCCACAAGCAGCCTTCGCTGAATGCTAAGGGGATGTGGGAGGGCTGCCAATCTTTGGGTACCCAGTTTTCATTGAGCACTGACAAGTGTGGCGCCATGACAAGCACTTTCCACGCACAGCCAGACCAAGACATAATTACTTCTGATTTTGTATCTGAGGAAACAGGCTTAGAAAGGTCAAGAAGCTCACCCAGAATCATGCACCTACTACCTGCTCGGGCTCCAAACATGTGAGTGAGTTCACTTCAGTGAGTGGGTATACCCTCTAACCATTACAGAAATATAACATAGTCTTTATGGGACTTCAACAACGTGCTCTCCATACTCGCCCTGGGGCTGTCTTTTGGGCTCCTGTGACTTCTGGCTTTCTGTCTTTGGTCTCATCTCGGGGACTGACTCCGGAGGGCATGGCTGCATAAAGCCAGTCCCATGTCCTTTCTCCAGAATCATATTTGTCATCATTGATCAGTCGGAAATGCTCCAGATTAAAGATAAAAGGTCTAAAATGTCTCACAAGCATTACATACCTCATAAATGTTGTAAAAGAACAGATCCGCTGCATCTCAGTATCTTGCAGCAAAAACAAAGCAACAACTGAAAGGAGAGAAGATGAACAATTGAGGGACGGACAAAGGGCTGTCGCAGAGGTTCAGGATATATGAAGATGCCGAGACAGTCACTCACATTTAGCATCATGTAGTGTCACGTTGCCCTGCTGACCTCGTTTCTCTAAGGCTTTAGGTGACTTATCCTCTCTCGAACCAAACTTTTTATCTGTCAACCTGTTTTGGAAGAGAACAGCCTCTAATGGTGGTCTGAAAGGTCTCAAGTTGTATTTAATTGATCCTGAGGTACACGAGGCTTTTTCTATAAAGGAAGGAGAGCCTGAGTGTCAAAACCCCAGAATGGGTTTTGTTTAATGGAGGAGAATTCTGGAATGCATTTTATTAAACATTACATTTACCAGGTGAGGGGTAGGAGAAATGCACACTACCTGATATAAAATGTAAACACCAATTCCATCCAAAACAGATCATTTAAATCACCTATTACCCATCTGTTTAGACAATCTATTTATGGTATAGCTACTATTTTCAGATTTTTTTAAAAAAAGTAAAAATGTTGAAATTTTGCTATGAGCCAAATTATCACAGGGATATATCTGCAGGGACTACTGTAACATCTCCCACAGTGGAAAAACAGTGCATGTTCTTTCCTTAATGGGTATCTACGCACCAACCGCTGGTAAGGGAAATAATATTTTCTTAGAATATGTGACAACTTGAGCCATTCTGCTGAGAGGAGCTGTGAGCAGCGCTTGTGACGGTTGGGAAGACGGTTATACCTGTCTGTAGCGGGACCATCAGTTTCAGCAAAGTGTATTGCTTTGCCTTTCTTTCCTTTCTCCTTGAGTTCCACTGCAGGTGTAAAACTGTAACAGAAGGGAGAAAATTAGGAATGTAACCTTTCCCCAGGAGGAAGACTGATCCTAGCAGGACAGTAGCTCATGGAATCTCAGGACTCGCAGATGTTAGGAGCGGCACCTGAAGAGAATCTGAGCCACTGTGGATATTCGATTCACATATTTACATGTGGAACCACCATCTAGAAAAAGATGAACAATTTAGGCTTTATGTTTGGCCTCTAGATATAAGCAGCCTCCAGAACACCACCATACACAAAACATTTCCATCCGAAAATGTTGTAGTAGCTTTACAAGAAAACAGAAAGCTCATGAGAAATCTGGAGAGATGGTTTTATTTATTGAACACTTGTTAACGCACCAAGTGCTTTTAGGCACAATCCTACTCAATCACAGCAACTCTGTGAGGAAAATACTACGAGTGTGGCCACTTTTACACACGAAGAAACTGAATCTTAGAAAGAGATATGGAATGTGACGAAGATCACTGAGGTCGTGTCAGCGCCAGGACCCGGGTCTGGGATCTCTCACCGCAGAGCCACGCACGCACGTACCCACCAGGAAGTCCTGCCTCCTGAGCTGCCATCTCAGTCATCACTCCTCTAGACTCCTTGACTATCTCACCGAAGGTTTCAGGACCCTTTATTTCACTCAGTCAAATAAACAACTCCGTTCTTAAACTCTAAGGTCACACAAACATTTACTAAACAGTAACAGGGCTAAGAAGGGACCATGACTGAGCAACAAACACACAGACACTGAGGCCATACTCCGTCACACTTTGCTCCGACAGGAAAAGAAGATGGCGTCTGTTCAAGTCCACACATAGCCTCTTGGGAATATCAGCAAATGCTTAATAGAAAAACCAAGAAAAACATTTTGAAGACCATCAAAATGTGGTTCCTGCCTTTACAGAGAGTACATTTTCTGGGAGAATTGGGGTGTCTACCAAATACATTGGTTTGGAAGCCCACTATGGATCATGATTTTCACGTTTCTGTCTGAAACAATGCCAGAATGATAACACGACCCAGAAGTTTAATCTGCCCACAGTTTCATGTCTCTCAGCTAAGCTTAAGTGCAAGTGCAGTAACAGAAGCACATTCCCCCAGACTTTACTCATTCTCTAAAGATGGATATGAATCATGTCTACTCTCTTCTTCTCCTTGTCAACACAACAGTTTTGTGATTTTAACAGTTGGTTGGGTGGGTTTTTTTGGTTTTTTTTTTGACACAACAGTTTTGAAACAACTTTCTTTGAAAATTTTCTGGGATTGATGTTACTCACAAAGTAATCATTTTAGAGAAATACTTTCCTGTGGGCATAATAAAGCTAATCAGTTTGCCTCTTTCTTCCCCCAGGAGTTTTTGCCAACCTCCTAGCAGTATTCAGATTGCAGAATAGCTTAGCTCCCAAAAGCATGTACATCGTGTCACCACAAGGGAATGACCTTTTGCATTTTTCTCCTTTTTTTTTTTTTTTTTTTTTTAAAGATCATTGGCACCACATTGATCAGTGGATGATTTCTAAGCTTTTAATTCTGATGCTCCCCTTATCGCTGGTGCCCAAGGACTGGGTATTTAGTGGGGGAGGGTATGCCGAAATATTGAGGGGGTCGGTGGGGAAAAAAAAAGAAACAGATACATACCAAATGTTGGTGGAGACTACCACCAAAGAAAGACTGGGGGTTAGATGGCAGAGAGGTGAAATGGTGATGAAGAGGTCTATCATTTTCATTTTCATTTTATTTGACTTTCTATTAATAACAAGAATATATGGATTTATTTCCTGCATCACTAAGAAAAAGTTGACAGAGTTGACAGAGACACACAGAAAGCATTATATGGTTGATACATTATATTGACAGACTATTTGGATAGCCTTTAACAAAATAATCTCCCAAACATCTAGACTTCTTAAATTTTTTTAAAGTAGGCTCCAATGCAGGGCTCAAACTCACAACCTGAGACCAAAACCAGAGCTGAGATTAAGAGTCATATGCTTAAATGACTGAGCCACCCATACGCCCCCCAGATATTTTCTAATGGCTCTCTGAAGATTCCTTTACATAGCCATCCTAAATAAGAACACAAAGTTGTTTTCACATTTCTCCTTGTATCATCAAACCCTTTTGGCCACTTACAAGCCACTGGCTATTAACGTTCCTACCCCAGGCTAAGGAAGTCACAGGACACCAGCTCTCCCAGGATTTCTCTTCTCTAGAAGACAAGATAGATACACCCAATCTCAGTGACTGTCAACTGAAATTGCTGTCTCCTATCCTTTTTTCAGTCCTATTCCTATAATTCAAAGTGTCTTGCCCTATTTGCCTGAGATGATCTGAGATGAGAGAGCCTTAAAATAAGACACTGAGTGCCTGGCCTTCGCCAGTAGTCTGACATTTACTGCTAAGCTTCTAGTCCTTATTCTCTGAACTTCGGACATGACTTCTCTACTTCACACTTGTTTGAGTGGCTCTTCCCTTGAGTCAAGTTCGCCTGGTGTCAAGTTCACCTTGAGTCTCTAGCTCGCCTGGTGAGGATTCCTCCCTGTGAGTGCTCCGCCGTAGCTCTACGGGCAGACCCCACTCACAGTGCATCTGAAATCACTAGAAAGTGTCACTAGTAATAACAGAAAGTTGTCCTTAAAATCATACCTCTGATTGGCTCCCAACTGTAGTCTGAGCTCGTTCTGTGCCCTCATGGGGTCTCCGCTGTCTCCCCCTCCATCTGGCAACCCATTTAGAATCTGGGCCTTTCTAGGACCACATTTTGTTACATTCCCAGTATTACAATACAATCATGTCGTTTCCCTTTGCCCTGAAATAAATGAGGGGAAAGAATCGTATTTTCCCCTAGAACCCATCACTAAAATGCAGAAGGCTGGACCATTCTTGGCTTCCACACAAGTTAGAGCTCCTCAATGGTTATTAAAGTCTCCTCTCAGACCATGAGGAAAGACAAGAGGAGTTCGGGACTTCTGGCAGTAGTTTCCTGAACTGTATCCTCAGGGGAGTCAACGACCTTGGCAAAGACTCAGGAGGGCTCCTGGTTCTCTCCCAGCTGTGAGGAGGGGCTTTTCTTAAAACAAGAAAGGGTAGGACAGCTGACACTGTGTCAGGGGGAAGCCTGCCTCATGAGCCAACCCAGAGGTGGCCTTTGAAGAAAGATATTCCCTCTTTAACAAATAAGAATTGTGCATGCGTGCTGATGGATATCCAACACCCTCATTTACTCCTCAAAAAAGCATTATTATTCCATTTCATGGATAAGAAAACTGATCATCAGCAAGGCTAAGCAACTTGACAACCTAGTCAGTGAGAGACCTGGGATTTGAACCCAGGTTTTCCTTTAAACTACCCTTCAAAGTCTCTTCCTTAATTGCCTATTAAGAAATAATGACGATCCTTTCCCACCCATTATTGTGTGTTCATTCCTGTGTGGAGGTCATGGGTATCTTGCATTCTGATACAGTTATCCCTCTCAGGCTATAATCTGCAAATGTAAGGCAAGATCCACCTGTGACGCAAGGAGCTAGGTCCTCTATGAAGGGTAGGAGTTCCAAGGTCACTCATTCAGGAAAGATGCCAAGACCTGCAGGTTAGGAAGAGGAAAGGGATCATCTTCTCTGAACTCGAGAACACCTACAAGACTGCGAACTCCCATTTGCTAGTGGGTGTAAATGACAGGCTACCCCATGTGGAAAGGACGAAAATCCCAGACAGGTTTCCCAGGGTCTGAAATTGACAGGTTAAAAACCGAATGCCCTTGAGATCAAGCTTTTGCTTTGTGAAAGCCAATTATTTGGATTCGTAACACTTCAAATTTTCTCCCCCACTGCTGACTGTTCTTTCTTTAGTCTCCTCCTAAAGCTCCTTTTCCTGGACATGTTCCCTAAATGAGAGCCTTTCTCAGGGTTCCATCTGGTTCCTCTTCTCACTTTCTCTGAGTGATTTCATTTACTCCACTAACGTCGGTAACTGACAACTTTATAGTGAAGGTCCAATTCTTTCTGCAGACTTATAAAATGATACATCTGCCTACTGGACACCTTCCCTTGGCCATCCTACAGGCACCTCAAACTCAGTATGTCCAACACTGAATTCATTCTGCTTTAACCTGTACTTCTTTTCCTTTCTTTCTTTCTTTCTTTTTTTTTTTTTAAGATTTTATTTATTTATTTATTTGACAGAAAGAGAGATCACAAGTAGGCAGAGCAGCAGGCAGGTGGGGGTGGCGCGGGGGGTTGCGGGGAGCAGGCTCCCTGCTAAGCAAAGAGCCTGATGCAGGACTTGATCCCAGAACCCTGAGATCATGATCTGAGCCAAAGACAGAGGCCTAACCTACTTAGCCACCCAGGCACCCCTCAGTGGGGAGTTTCTTAAGATTCTCTCACCCTCTCCTTCTGCCCCTCCCACACACACACACACTCTCTAAAGTAAATTTTTTTTTTAAAGATTATTTATTTGACAGAGAGATCACAAGTAGGCAGAGAGGCAGGCAGAGAAGCAGGCTCCCTACTGAGCAGAGAGCCCGATGTAGGCTCGATCCCAGGACCCTGGGATCATGACCTGAGCTGAAGGCAGAGACTTTAACCCACTGAGCCACCCAGGCGCCCCATCCTCTTATTTTCAAAGGCCTATGTGTCTCAGGGTTTTTTTCTCTGACTCTCCTAATTATTCTTCCTCTTTGCTAGCTCCTCTTTCTTTGCCTGTCCACTATTCCTGGGAGCCACGTGAAAATACCCATGAAAACTTTAAGATCTTTACACTTGATTAAGAGACATATCAAACCAATTACAATGTATGGAAATTATCTGGATCCTGATTGGAAGAAACTTATAAAACACTGGATAACAGCAGATACCTGAGTACAAATTCAATATATGATGCTATAAAGAAATTACCATTTATATTTGTAATTACGTAAACAGTTTTTTTTGAGAGCATTTATTTTTTTTAGATACATATTGAGATATTTATAATGAAATGATATGATGTCTGGGATTTGCTTAAAAATAATCAAGGGGTAGAGCAGATGGGGTGTGGATGAAGTTGACCTTAATTTGGTGACTGTTGATGCTATGTCAAGAGAATGCTGGAATTCATTATATCATTCTCCTACTTTTGTGTATGCTTGAAATCTTCCAGTATAAAAAGTTTTAAATATTTACAATTATTTTAAAAACTTCAATAATGCTTTTAGGAAAAAAAACTAGCAAAAAACCAGACCTGCAAGGGTTTTAGATATTGGAATTATCAGTCACAGGATATAAAATAAATGTGACCAGTATGTTGAAGACAAATAAAAATAAGGTGGTAACCCTTAACACTGATGCACTGGTGCTTTTGCGGGTAGAACAATGGTGGAATCACTTTCAACTTTGTACATTTATGTATTTCTTTTCAATACATATGTACAACTTTGCAGTAAGAAAAAAGATACGGAAATGCAGAATGCAGTAAGTTAAAAGCATGTGTGTGTTTGTGTATACATATATATAAGATTTAGAAGGCTATAGAATAAAATATTAATATGTTAACAGTTACTTTGGGGGTGGAACTGCAAAGTTGTTTTTTTTTTTTTTTTAATTTTTCCTTACTGGTATTTTCTGATAAAGTAATATGACTTTTAAATGTTTTTTCAAAATTTTTAGAAGTACATATTTCCTAGGGTTCTGACCTTTGTCATTTCATACTACCTCTAATTCTAATCAGGTCTCTCTCATGAGGGCCAAACTCCTTCCTACTGACCTGGGAGTCCTATGGGCAGGCACCTCAAATTCTGCACATCTACAAAAGTCAACCTGTTATCTTTCACCCCTTCCACAAACTTACTGACTCCCCCGCTGTCCTTATCTCAAGGGGCAATATCATCATCCAGTGATTGCGACATTTGTGCTTCCTTGTCCCCTCCTCTCACAGCCAGTCTCACCAACTACTCCCTCCTTCAGCAAGGCCAGATTTAACTCCCAGCACCCCTACAACAGTAGAGTCAAAGACCCTGTTCTCCTGCCAGTCTTCATCAGAGCCCTAGTCCCATCCCCCCTGGATCGATGCTTGTCTATCTCTCTAGTTTTTTGGGTTTGTTTTTAGATTTTCTTTTAATTTATTTGAGAGAGAGCGAGAGCACCCACAGAGGGAGAGGAAGAGGGAGAAGCTGACTCCCTGCTGAGCAAGGAGCCTGATTCCCCCAGGACCCTGAGATCATGACCTGAGCCGAAGGCAGCAGCTTAACCCACTGAGCCACCCAGGCACCCCTGTCCCCCTGGTTCTCATCTTGCCCCTCCCGGGCTACTGTGGGAGAGGCTTCTGGAGCACAGATGCAATCCCATCCTGTATGCTCAGTCAAGGTTCATGGAGCAAACTAAACAGAACCAGGTATGAGTGCAGTGACTGCACTTCCTCTGTGCAGGAAACAGGCCTTCCCTCTGTGCCTCCACTGCTCCCACCTCTACCACCGTCTCCTCTCAACCTCGGCTGCCTCTGCCCTGTACCATCACCAGCAACTGGGGTGGCATAAGTCTCTGAAACAGAGTTTATGGAAAAAAAAAAAAAAAGAGCATGTTCTGCTCATAAGTCCTCTCACATTTTAATTTGTGATGGAATATGCTGAGACTCCAAAAGGGAATCAGTACCTGCATTTCTATCAAATCCAAACACTAATTCTGCCCTAAAACATACAAAGGTCTGCTTTCCTCTTCCTTAGTACTGTCCCTAGCAGCAGGACTCCCAAGGGAATTCTGACAGTTTGAGACCTGCCATGATGAGCTGCTTAAACACAGAGCAGCTCCACGGCAAACGGCTGTCACCGACCCACTCTTCAAGGCACTCTTTTCCCTCTCTTTCCTAATGGCTGCATTTCGTGTACTCCACAGTCTGGCGTTTGCGTGTTATTTGGTTTGGTTTGGTTTTCTGCTTTTTAAAATTGCGCTATAATTTAACATGTAGTGAAGTACATGAATCTTAAGTGGCCAGTTTGATGAATTTTTTACTATGTACATACCCATGTAACCACCACCCAGATCAATAATATAGCCCATTTCCAGCACTAAACCCTCCCCCACCCCCTGCCAGTTGATAAGGTCCCAAAGGTAACCACTATTCTGACCTCTATCATCATAGCTCTTTTCTGCCTGTTATTTTAAACTTTTATATAAATGGAATTATAGATTTACATTTTTGTGTCTGGCCTTTCAACATCATGTCATATAATCTACCTTTTAAATAATACCATCACACATATATTCTCCAAAATTAGTGGAAATCAATCAAGCCATTTTTTTTTAAACAGGGTTTTTTAAAGATTTTATTTATTTATTTGACAGAGAGAGAGAGATCACAAGTAGGCAGAGAGGCAGGTGCGGGCGGGGGAGGGGCGGGGGGGGAGCAGGCTCCCTGCTGAGCAGAGAGTCCGATGGGGAGCTCGATCCCAGGACCCTAGGATCATGACCTGAGCTGAAGGCAGAGGCCTCAACCCACTGAGCCACCCAAGTGCCCCAATCAAGTCTTTTTTTTTTTTTTTAAGATTTATTTATTCATTTATTTGACAGAGAGAGAGATCACAAGTAGATGGAGAGGCAGGCAGAGAGAGAGAGAGAGAAGCAGGCCCCCTGCTGAGCAGAGAGCCCGATGTGGGACTCGATCCCAGGACCCTGAGATCATGACCCAAGCCGAAGGCAGCGGCTTAACCCACTGAGCCACCCAGGCGCCCAAGCCATTTTAAAAGAATAATTTGGTAATAAGCCAAAAGAAACTAATGAGTATTTTATAAGTAAGAAAGTCAGTATGAAATTAAAAATCTGTAAATTTATTGGTAGGGTTGTACAGGAAACAGTGACACTTGGGGTGGGTTATCATTAAATTAGCACTGAAAATTAGTTTGAAAAATGCTGCAAATTAATTTCATTTACAAAGGTCAGTAAGTAAAAAGCATAGTCCAACTTTCACCATTAGAAGAGAGAATTGAGGGGCACCGGGTGGCTTAGTCGATTAAGCATCCAACTCTTCATTTTGGCTCAGGTCATGATCTCAGGGTTGTGAGATCGAGCCCTGCATGGGCTGTGCTGGACATGGAGCCTGCCTGAGATTCTCCCTCTCCCTCTCCCCCTTGCCACACATGCCTGCTTTCTCTCTCTCTCTCTCTCAAAAACAAAAACAAAAAAGAGAGAGAGGGATGGAGGATTGAGATAGTCTTTAAATATACATGAAGACTGAGAAATGAAAAGGTTGGCACTTATAATTTATATCCATATTTTCTGGTATTTTAACATCTATTTAACTTATACTTTGACTCCTGTGATTATCTTGGCTGTCTAATCCCAAAGCTCTTCCTGTCTTTCTCACTGTTGATCTCACATTCACTGAATGTGACCTTTCAGGAGCTACACAACAGAATTTTCTGTGACACATCTGCAAACAAAAAACTGAAATGAATCACCACTTTGGAAATGACAAACTACTCAGAAACACTGAAACACGTATTCTATGAAATATAAACTTTTGATTTTGACCCTAACGTAATGCTTAGCCTTTAAACTGTTTGACAATTAAGATTATTACATTTATAATATAACTAAGAAGTACATCTGCTTAGCCTCTCCTGATCTCCAGCGCCTATTTATCCAACAGCCTAAGAGACCATTTGGGAACACGTCACAGTTAACCTTAAACACATCACCAGTTCTGTTATTCTGTATACTAATAAAGGGCAACCCCAGCCATCCAATCACCAGAGCCGGACACTGGGAATCAGCATGAGCACCTCTTTTCTCCCTCTCCCTTCACATCTTATCAATTCTATCCAAAATCATGTCAGTTCCACCTCTGACGTATTTCTTAGTCCTGCACCTTTCTCTCTGTTCCTCCAAATACAAGACTTCATTTCGACTCATGCTTTTGTCCTGTATAGCTATCTGTAATCCTCCCACAACTAGTTTTTTAAGTGGATCCCTGCCTATGGCCTTCCTCTACTTGAATCTAGTTGGTTTATTGAAATATTCAGTAAACATCTAGCGAGGGTGTACTCTGCAAAGTTTTGTTTTGTAAACAGCTCCTGGTGACACAAAGATGAGTAAGACAGTTCCTGCCACTGAGGGGCTTATGGTCTATAGGAGGAAGACAGTGTATCTGTGGTGGGAAGGGCTTTGGCATCAGACAAACCTGGTGCAAAATGTCAGTTTTGGTACTTACTGGCTGACTTTGGGTCGATCACTTAATTTCCCTGAGCCTTGTTTCTTCATCTATAAAATGGAGGTATTAATTCTCACTTTCCACAGCTATTTAAGAACCACAAAACATGCAAATTTCTGGCACATGCTAGGTACACAGCAGACAGTGGCTAGTATTGTTTAGTTATGCACTTTTTTCATTTTTTAAAGATTTTATTTATTTATTTGAGAGAGAGAGACAGAGATAGCAACAGAGAGCACAAGCCAGGAAGAAAGGGAGAAACAGGCTCTCTAACAAGCAGGGGGCCCAATGCAGGGCTCAATGCAGGGGCTCAATATGGGACTCCATCCCAGGACCCCATCCCAGGACCCTGGGATCATAACTTGACTCTCAACCAGACTCTCATAACCAGACTCTCAACCGACTAAGCCACCCACACATCCCAGGTTACTCACTTTTTCATAGAGTCAGTATTTTCTCAATGGAGATTAAAATCAGTTTTTTCTAATTTAATAATTTTCCCTTGGAGAATTAACTGTCTATTGCACAGCAAGTATAGTACAGTCTCATTAATGTAAAACTGTATTTCTGTAACTCCAAGAGGCAATTTTATAAAGTAGTTAAGAATGTGGGCTCTTGGGACACCTGGATGGCTCAGCCCATTAAGCATTTGCCTTCTTCAGCTATGGTTGTAATCCCAGGGTACTGGGATGGAGCCCGATGGGCTCCCTGCTCTGCACAGTGTCTACTTCTCTCTCTCCCTCTGTCCCTCCCCACTGCTCGTGCTCTCTCTCAAATATCTAAAGCCTTAAAAAAAAAAAAAAAATATATATATATATATATATATATATACACACACATATATGGACTCTGAGTTAAACAGACCTAGATTTTAATCATCTTAGTCACCTGAGAGCTGTGTGATTTGGCCAAGTCACTTAGTTTTCTTTAAATTGTTTAACCCTTTGAGTTCAGTTTCTTCATCTGTAAAAGTGGATGAACACACAGCTTTTTCAAAGGGTAGGCAAACTGATTAGCACAGTGTGGGTACACAGGAAGCAGTTGATATATGTTATCAGAAAGTGGTACCTGGAAGGCTGCTCCCCAAAATGGGTTTCTTTAGATGGTGGGATTTCAGCAGATTTTTATTTTGCTCATTATACTCCTGTGTATTGCTTGATGTTCTTTTTTACCCAAAGCACATGTAATTTTTATAAAAGCTATAATAAAGTTTTAATAAAATTTACCTTCTGAATTCAAGAGTTCTGGTTTCATCTTTCCAGTACCACATCCCCAGTCGCAATCCCAACTGCTATAAAATGAAACGTTGCAGCAAATATTAAAAATTCAGTTTACAGTACACACACGTCACAATGAACGTTTAACAATTCCCACTTGTTGCACTTTATTCAGTAAGGATGTAGAGTCTTCAAGTGTCGTAATGCGGGGGTTTTTTTGGTTTAACTGAAGCCAGGATTTTATCCTTTTTTGTGTTCAGGTGTAGTTTCAGTAGAAAAATGGAAGAGAAGGAGGAAGAGAAGGAAGGACATTTCAATTAGGCCGCACTAGTAGCCCAAGCCTCATCAGAGAGATTTTCTGATGAACTGGGTCTCAGACCGCAATAAACCGACACCCAGGGGGCCTCGCCGGGGAAGAGGAGATACGACTCGCCGGCAGAGGAGCGCGCTCTAACACCAACCCCGCCCTCCAGGGGACGTAGGCTAAGGACAAGCTTACCCTTTCAGCAGTGGGAGCTACCAAGCCGCCAGCCTCTTGCAGGCCGGGGATCGCACCCGGGGCGGGCCGGCTTTCCCGCGGGAGGGATATGGACTTTACAGCCAACCAATTCGAGGTGCTGAGGCGGAACTTTCATAAACATCCAAATACCTCGGTAGGGAGCCAGAACTCAGTCTGACCTTTGGCTGATTACATCTCTCTACGTCTCGGTTTTGTAGGCAAATTAGGCCACGTCCATCGGAGTGCCGCTCGTCTCGGGGACTGAGGGCAGGGCGGCGGCAGGGGGAGCCGCCGCGGGAGCCAAGGGCCGGGGACCGGACGGCGGGGCAGGCGTGCCCCGGCCTCGGGGTGGCAGCGACCAAGGCCGTACTCACCTCCGGCAGGGAAGCGGTCGGCCGGTCCCACCGCCTTCTCCGGGAGTAAAACTCCGGCACCGGATGCCTGTCCGCTCCCAGCCCCGCAAACATGGTCTCCCAGGGAACCGGCCGGCGCCGGCAACCGCGGCCCCAGGGCTGCCGCGGGGGGGAAGGGGGGGGGACCCTGCTTCCGCCGCGGGCGGTGCCGGCGGCGCTGGCTGGCGGGTGGGCGCGCTGGCGAACGGCTGGGCTGCGCACCCCGCGGCGGCAGACGGCTCCTCCCCGCTCCCAGGCCCTCCGGGTTCCGTCCCCCTGGACTACCTCCCGGGCCTGTAGGCGTCTGCAGAGTGAAGCTGCCCGGGGGTTATTTCTGTAGAAGTCGATTTTTCATGGCCTTCCCACCGTGAAGTAAACCACTTAACTGGTTTTTGTTCTAAATTGTAATAACAAGTTTCAGTTCCATAGGGAAGATCCCTTTATCCCAAAATATAATAGCGCTAAATTAATTTCAAATCCTGGTTGGGATTAGGTAGGTGGTGGGGAGGGGTTGGGTCGGTGGAGGTTTAGGGGAGGATGCGTGGGGAAAAAAAAGTTTTCGTAACTTGGTTCTGCTGCATAACTTAGATGTGTTACTCAGGGCAAGACTACTTTGATCTCATGAAGATACCTAAATCAGGAGTTATGAGGTTTTTAAGGAGTAATGTGTGTAAAGCACCACCCTAAAGTACTCAAAATTAGTGTTGCTTAAAGCAAAGAAACTTGCTTTGTGTCAATGAGTATTCCATTATATTTTTACATTTATGCTTTTCACTTTTCAAATCCTTTGAATTTCTTGCAACTGACTTTCCTTGTCTTTTTCCAACACTGATGTCAGCAATGCTAGATAACACTGCATGATTGAGAATGCCTGATATATTTTGCCTTTGTTATCCCCACAGCTTAGTTAAGAGAAGCTCAGTAAATATTAACTATATTCCCATCAATTTTAAAAAGATGGCAATAGCCATCTGGCTGCTTCCCCTCTCGGCACCCCCCCCCACTACCTAGTAACAAACAATCACTGGTTACAGTAATATTAAACATCCCCTGGATTCATGTTCCACTCAGCCGACTGCTGTTCAGATGTATGGAAGCCCACCTATATACACTGGCAGTGGGACTTTGAGGCTGTGGCCTCAGGACTGACTTATTACATGAGATGACTCACTCGAAATAGGAGTTAAAAACATTTCAGTCACCAAGAGTTTTTCACCTCACAATGTATGTAACTTGGGGTGAGGAGGACAGGGGAAATTATGAGCTAACACTCCATAAAGACCTGAGAAACACCAAGGACTTCAGAACGAATCCATTTACCTCACCACCAATGTCCGGAAGACCACACTTCAACTTCTTCAGTTTATCCCAGTGAGTGAAGAAATGCTAATAGAAAACCAAAGATCTTTTCTACTTCACCATTGTTGTCTAATGTACAAAACTAAGAAAGTAAGAGATGAGAATTGAAAACAGTAATCTACATAAAAGTTACAGGACAAGTTATTCCACCTGTGCTAGAGGGACATAATATTTATAGGAAAACTTTGGTAGCTCTCAAGGGGCCATCTTATACTATTGTTACCAGACCCTAACAAAAAAGGGAATAAAAAAGATTGTTTTTATGGCTCTAAGTCATTATTTATTTAAAAAGTGACCTATTCGTTTCTTGAGATTTTTTACCAGTTAGTTTGGATGACATCAGAATCTCATCATCTAAAATGGAAATTAAATTTTCCCTTTAAGAAAACAATTCATGATGTTGTAAAGTAGGGATAAAGGTACTGTCTAAATATTTAATTTCAAGTGTCCTGTAAGATTTTTTTTTTTTTTTTTTTTTGCCTAAGAGAAACTTCTCAAGATCATATAACTAAGAGCATGTGACATAAAACTAAGTTGCTGGTCTCAGATTTTAGGCCCAAGACATTAACTGAATATAATGTATGTTTATACTATGAAAACAGACTTTCAAAGTATTATAATTCTACCTTTAAAAAATAACATACTAAGAAAATGGCAATGTCAGTATTTGAATTATCAACTCCTTTTATCTAATCCCCACCTAATTATACTGAAAGAGGAAAGAGCCCAAGACTTCTTGGTTTGTTCTTTTTTTTTCTTAAAGATTTTATTTATTTGACAGATGGAGATCACAAGTAGGCAGAGAGGCAGGCAGAGAGGAGGAAGCAGACTCCCTGCTGAGCAGAGAGGCCAATGGGGGGCTCCATCCCAGGACCCTGGGATCATGACCTGAGCTGAAGGCAGAGGCTTCAACCCACTGAGCCACCCAGGCACCCCTGATTTGTTTGTTCTAGAGGAAGGTCATATCAACACTATCACCCTATTAAATTTCAGCACTGCATATACCCTAAAGTATTCCAAGGGCTATCTCTAAAGATCCATAATTTTTAAGGAATGTATAATTTTTCTGTATCTAATTGCAGTGGTTAAGGATAATCCTTCAAAACTCATTCCTGTTTAGACATTATACAGAAGCAATTGAATATGCCTGTTGTTCCTTAACCGCAACTGACTTGTGATATATGGATTTGCGATTCTTTAAAACTTCAATTCCAGTATTCAAAAGCAAAGGGAACATGCCTCACAGCACAACTTTTATAAACTACATTCAATTCATAGGTAAAGAAATTCTCATTAAGTCTCCTTGACATGTTGTGCAGGTGATACATTAAGTATCCAATTATTCATGCTAAATTTAAAGATATGAACAGCATTAATATCTCCTCATGGACAAATGTTAATGAATTACCACTATATACATCAAACTAATACCATCAAAAATTTAGAGTAAGCTTGTTTTGAAATTTCATGCATCTCAAATACTATGAACAACCGGTTAGGTCTTATTTTGGCAGATACTTGGATTTATTGCCTTAAAACAGACAACTATATTAGACATGTAGGTAAAATTTAAGTGCCCATTCTGAAAAATGTCCTTTTCTAATCCCTTAGCAATCTGTATGTATTGGGTTAGCTTTAGTCCAGACCACTAGGCCCTAGTATAACATTACTTTCAAGTTCAAGTGATGTTAATTATTCCTTAAGCGGTAATTTAGCCTCATCCTAGTATCAAGTACTTTTTCCATTGTCATTTGACTACGTCTGATCTAACATCTGTTAAGGAGTTCCCAGGAGTTATCCGATTACCAGTTTCAACTGACCCCTGGAAACACTGAATGGCTACTTTGGTGGCCTTATCTTCACAAAATTCAGATCTAAATTTGAGAAGACAAAATTAAATTAAAAACACTCAACAAGGCCAGGAGTTTTACAAATTAGTTTTCAGAATAACAGAAAATGAAGTATCTACATAAATTGATATTCCTGTTATAGCAAGTTACCAGAGGCCAGGTCATAGGATAGTCGAAGAAACTACCAGTGGTCATTTTTCTGAGTTTAGAAACTAATCTCTTCTGAACAAAGGTCTAAAATGAATCATACTAATACCAAATTGCACCTGCAGAAAGATTCCATTACATTTTGAAGTTAGAGCAAGAAATAAACACTTTTCAACAAATAAAGGACTAATAAAAGGTTACTAGAATGAGCATTGTCTTGGTAAAAATTCATGTTAGGGGCGCCTGGGTGGCTCAGTGGGTTAAGCCTCTGCCTTCAGCTCAGATCATGATCCCAGAGTTCTGGGATCGAGTCCCGCATTGGGCTCTCTGCTCAGCAGGGAGCCTGCTTCCTCCTCTTTCTCTGCCTGTTTCTCTGCCTACTTGTGATCTCTGTCAAATAAATAAATAAAATGTTAAAAAAAATTCATCACTCTAAAGCTAGTATTCATTGGATTCTGTTAATACTAAGGTAGTTTGGGGCGCCTGGGTGGCTCAGTGGGTTAAGCCGCTGCCTTCGGCTCAGGTCATGATCTCAGGGTCCTGGGATCGAGTCCCGCATCGGGCTCTCTGCTCAGCAGGGAGCCTGCTTCCCTCTCTCTCTCTCTCTGCCTGCCTCTCTGCCTACTTGTGATTTCTCTCTGTCAAATAAATAAATAAAATCTTAAAAAAAATTTAAAAAAAAATACTAAGGTAGTTTGTCAAGTATTTATGTGACATTAATTTATGTTAATTAAACAACCTTAATGATTCCTTGCTGGAAACTTTCTACCAAAGTGGCACTAGCACCAAAAAAATGGAGTTACCATTAGCTTTTCAGAGTGTAAAGAGCAATTACCTTAAAACTTTAAGTTTTGGAACGATTCAAAATTGCCTTTTTATCTCACTCCCACCTACCCAAATGACCCTGCTTAAAAAATAAAATACTTATGTATATAAAAGTCAGCTCTTGTGTGAGAGGGTCATTATACAACTCAGTATTTTTAGGCTAATTTGTTCTCTAGTTTGTTTTTTTTTTAAAGATTTATTTATTTATTTGACAGAGAGAGATCACAAGTAGGCAGAGAGGCAGGCAGAGAGAGAGGAGGAAGCAGGCTCCCTGCTGAGCAGAGAGCCCGATTCAGGACTCGATCCCAGGACCCTGAGATCATGACCTGAGCCGAAGGCAGCAGCTTAACCCACTGAGCCACCCAGGCGCCCCCCTGTTCTCTAGTTTTTATATCATTTCAAAAATTAATGTCTGCATGATACAGAAAGGTCCACTACTAAAAACATAGCATCTATAATGCACTGTTACCTTATGAACAACATGAAGCACATCTACATTGAATAGAGGTATCAAAATGTCCATATGTGGTGAAAACATTAGGCTAAGATGCATTTTCCAATTAGCTTTACTGAATTTCTCCCAAGTTCCCCTTAAATAAATCAGATCAAAGTAGAAATGTCATTCCACTAAAAAATACGAATAGGAACCCCTTCTCCTAAGGATGTGCATTTTAAAGCTTAAGCCCAGGACGTTCAACCCAAAAGTTTCCAGTATTCTTATCTGTTACAATTTCAAATCAGATACACAGGAAAATGGACAAGTTGTATATTACAAAATATTGGACTATCATGCAGTTTTGTCTTTTAGAAAAGATTATCTGGGGCACCTGGATGGCACAGTTGGTTAAGTGGCTGACTCCCGGTTTCAGCTCCTGTCTGGTCTCAGAGTGATGAGACTGAATCCCACATCCCACATAGGGCTCTGTTGTCTCGCCCTTCCCATTTGCCCCTCCTCCCCCCAAATAAATGTATCTTTAAAACAAATATTTTAAAAATAAAAAGAAAAAAAATCTATTCTAGTGATTTAAGGCAAGTATTGCAAAAGCATTGTGATTCTCAAATCAGAAAAAAACAATCATTATCTCCCTTTATCCCCAAGTAATTGTAACTGTTGAAAACCTATCCTTATGGAATTTGGATAAGCTCAGAAGTTAAGCTGTTTCACTAGAGAATTAAAGTTAAAACAAGTTTGACTAAATTGGACTCTTAATATAAAGTGACTTTAAAGTTTGCCTTGCTGGCTCTTGTCGCAAGCACTGGCATGCCACAAAAAGCAATTTGTTTCATACTGCGTCAGGCTATTTATTATCAGAGGACAACTCCCGCCCCAGCCTTTGTTAGTTTAGAAAAAGAATCATTTCATACTTAACCCCAGAATACGGCTTGTATTTTGCTGGAATATTCAGGTGGATTTTCACTTGGAACACTTAAACCAAGGCTTAGGAGTCTGGTTTCTTTATTAAAAGGAGGAGGAAAGTTTACCCAGGTCTTCTCCTTTTAAAAGCTGTTGGCAATTCAAAGCAGGAAATCTCATCTGAGAATTAGACAAGACTGAGTTAGATACATTTCCTCTCATACTAATAACATGGGTAAAACTGTGAGAAGGGAAAATTGAAAACTCCAAGACTGTGATTTTGAGATCAATTTCAGCTTTACTTTAACTCTGTATTTATGCATTTGTTTGCAAAAAAAAAAAGCCTGTCCTTAACATAACTGCAATGTTCATTTTAGTTTTAAAGTAGTACATAAAAATAAACAATTCAAGCTTCTATATATTTTATTGTTACCAAGCTTCCGCAGAACGTATGTGCAAACTTCAAGTTTCCCAGCTCAAACAAATCTCCATGCACAAACTAAGCTACTCAAAAATGCTCAAGTCAGCAAACACCCAAAACGCATTAAAGAGAAACCTCAAATAATGGTTTTAAAAATCAAACTTTAGAACTAACCTTTTATAATTAAACTAAGTTGTTGCATCCTTCCTTTCCCATGCATACACCGAGTGAAAAGACTTCCAACAGATCTCATACTTGGCACAAAGGCATTTCAAAGAAACACAAACAAAAGAGAAAGAGAGAAAGGAAAAGAGGTTTACGCTGACTCGAGTGCAAGCTTAGTCCACTTCCTCGATGGTCGGTCCCCCGGAGGCTCCAGAACCGCCGCCGCCAGGGCCACCTTGGTAAAGTTTGCTGATGATGGGGTTGCACACTCTTTCAAGCTCTTTCTGCTTGTGTTCATACTCATCTTTCTCTGCCATCTGGTTTCGGTCGAGCCAGTTGATCACCTCCTGACACTTGTCGAGGATCTTGTTTTTGTCCTGCTCGCTAATCTTGCCCCTCAGTTTCTCGTCTTCCACCGTCTGCTTGATGTTGTAGGTATAGGACTCCACCGCGTTTTTGGCAGCGACCCGGTCGCGATTGGCCTCATCTTCCGACTTGTACCGCTCTGCCTCCTGGACCATCCGGTCAATGTCGTCCTTGCTCAGACGACCCTTGTCGTTGGTAATGGTGATTTTGTTTTCTTTACCGGTGCTCTTGTCGGCGGCGGTGACGTTAAGGATGCCATTGGCGTCGATATCGAAGGTGACCTCGATCTGAGGGACCCCGCGGGGCGCCGGGGGAATCCCGGTCAGGTCGAACTTGCCCAGCAGGTTATTGTCCTTGGTCATGGCCCGTTCGCCCTCATACACCTGCACCAGCACGCTGCTCTGGTTGTCCGAGTAGGTGGTGAAGGTCTGCGTCTGCTTGGTAGGGATCGTGGTGTTCCTCTTGATGAGTGGGGTCATGACGCCGCCAGCCGTCTCAATGCCCAGCGACAACGGGGTCACGTCGAGCAGCAGCAGGTCCTGCACGTTCTCTGACTTGTCTCCGATGAGGATGGCCGCCTGCACCGCAGCTCCGTAGGCCACCGCCTCGTCGGGGTTGATGCTCTTGTTCAGCTCCTTGCCGTTGAAGAAATCCTGCAACAGCTTCTGGATCTTGGGGATTCGGGTGGAGCCGCCCACCAGCACGATCTCCTGGATCTGGCCCTTGTCCAGCTTGGCGTCACGCAGCGCCTTCTCCACCGGCTCCAGGGTTCCGCGAAACAGGTCAGCGTTCAGCTCCTCGAAGCGGGCGCGGGTGATGGACGTGTAGAAGTCCACGCCCTCGTATAGCGAGTCGATCTCGATGCTCGCCTGCGTAGACGAACTCAAGGTGCGCTTGGCTCGCTCGCAGGCGGTGCGCAATCGGCGCACTGCGCGCTTGTTGGGCCCAATGTCCTTCTTGTGCTTGCGCTTGAACTCCTCCGCCAGGTGGCTCACCATGCGGTTGTCGAAATCCTCGCCGCCCAGGTGGGTGTCGCCGGCCGTGGACTTCACCTCGAAGATGCCGTCCTCGATGGTCAGGATGGACACGTCGAAGGTGCCGCCGCCCAGGTCAAAGATGAGCACGTTCTTCTCGCCGCCGGCGCAGCCCTTCTTGTCCAGGCCGTAGGCAATGGCCGCCGCGGTGGGCTCGTTGATGATGCGCAGCACGTTGAGGCCCGTGATGGTGCCCGCGTCCTTGGTGGCCTGGCGCTGCGAGTCATTGAAATAGGCCGGGACCGTGATGACCGCGCTCTGCACCTTGCCGCCCAGGTAGGCTTCGGCGATCTCCTTCATCTTAGTGAGGACCATGGAGGAGATCTCCTCTGGGAAGAAGGTCTTGATCTCTCCCTTGTATTCCACCTGCACCTTGGGCTTCCCTCCCTCGCTCACCACCCGGAACGGCCAGTGTTTCATGTCCGACTGCACCGTGGCGTCCTCGAACTTCCGTCCGATCAGCCTCTTGGCGTCGAAGATGGTGTTGGTGGGGTTCATGGCCACCTGGTTCTTGGCGGCGTCGCCGATGAGGCGCTCGGTGTCGGTGAAGGCCACGTAGCTGGGGGTGGTGCGGTTGCCCTGGTCGTTGGCGATGATCTCCACCTTGCCATGTTGGAAGACCCCCACGCACGAGTAGGTGGTGCCCAGGTCGATGCCGATAGCCGGGCCGCGGGCAGACATCCTGACTGAAAGATAGGCAGGCGACGTTAGGCGATAGCACCTAGGACCGAAAATCTGCGGCGTCAACTAACGGTCGCCTCGCACCAGACCCCGCGAGCGCCACCACTATCTCCCGCTCCCTTCGCTTGGCTCCCCGCTCTTATAGCCGCCTCCCTGCCGCCTTCTGGAAACTCCCGGAGCCAATCCGCTCCCAGGACAGCCCGCCACAGGCTTGCCTGGGTCGGAGTGACCCGCCCGTAGCCCAACAGATTTCTAGTTGGGTGAGGGGCGGGACCCCGGCTCGCGCTCAGAGGCGAAGGGCGGCCGTTATGCAAATGAGGGTCCCTTCAATTCTCCCCGGCAGCCTCTGACCACCCAGCCTCGCGCTCCGCCCGCAGCTAAGGGGCGTTAGGCTCGCGCCCCTCCGCCAGGTGTAAGCGCTCTAGCTCGATCTTTGCCTTTCCTAAGGCGGGATTCGTCAATGTCCTCTGGATTGGCAGAGCAGGCAACCAATGAGCAGCGCGGACTCCCAAGCGGGTGGGGAAGGAAGGGTTGGGGCGTGGTACAGGGAGGAGACGCGGAAGGGGGAGCTCGGAGAGGGGAATCACCTGAGCGGTTCGCTCAGTTCCTAAGGCCTTAAGTACGGTTCAAAGCCGAGTGTCCCAACTAACCTAGCACGCAGGGGCGGGGCAGCTCCTTTAGAGTTGGCTGCTCCGAGGAAATAGGGCCAGAGCCAGCTTTTTTCCCTCCGCCCGCACCCTGCCAATGGAAGGAGCTGGATGGAGTTGGCTTGGCCTGGGCGTGAGGGCGGCTCCCCCGCAGGCGGGGACAAAAAGAAATGCCTTTGAAGTTCCTGGTCGGCCTCCTGGAATTTTACTTAGCGTGCTTTGCTGCGTCTCTGTGGGTGTGAGCGCCTGATAAAAACTGCGTGGCGGGCGGGGACCACAGGAGCCCGGGGGAGCGCCCAGAGAGGCGGGAGGTTTTTCCGCGCCGCGCGGACGGCCTGCCAAATTGGAGACTGGGAAGCGACTGCGAGTCGTCCTCCCCGGGTTTAAACTTTCTCCACCTCGCTCTCCATTTCCCCGGCTTGTCCTGACACTCTAAAGCTTCCTGATTTCGTCTCCCTGTCGTCTCCACTGCTTTCCTTATTTTCCGTTTCAGGTGCTTTATTCGCCGCTTTGAGTTCTTCGCTGGAAAATCTAGAAATTAATCAAAACGTGCACGTTGAAGCACCGTGAAATAACTCAGGCTCACGCCCCACACGGTTCTCTCACACGCACTCGTGTTTATTGACCGAGTCATGTTTTATGACCAAGTTCAACTGGATGGGATTCTGTTAACTATGCTGAACTTGGGTCAAAGACATCAACCCTCAGAGTAGGAAGATGAAAAGGAGCGTAACGCCTTCAATTACGTTTAAGAAGACCCCGAGAATAGGTCTGGAGGTACCATCTGGCACCAGCTGACAGGGCTCCTGCAGGAGGACAACAACGAAATTGTTGTGACAAAAACGGCGATAACGCTTCACATCATGGGGGAAAGCTGGGGGCATTCACTCAATGAGCTTTAACAGGTACCTATTAAGTGAGCGTGAAAAGACAAACGGTCAGTTTTTACGAGGTTAAGACTCTGGTAAAAAGATAAAGGTAATTTGAGGGGAGTGCTGTGGGAACACAAAGGGAACGTCCACACTGGGGAGAGTGTGTTGGTGCAGGCTTCCTGGAAACCGGGGCACACGTGAGCCAGGCGCTGAAGTTTCCAGCGGAGAGGGGAGGAAAGGCATTCTTGCTAGGGATTGTAGTTTGAGCAAGGATAAGAGCAGTGCGTGCTGAGGCAAATACAAGTTCTGTACAGAAGGTTAGTGTCACTCAAGGAGAAGGACAAACAAAAAATAGTCTCTTCAGGTGGACAGGATACACCTAAGAGCTTTAGGGGTCATGATTTTTTCCTGAGGCTATGAGAAGGGGCGGGGCCTCTTTTGAAGAAGGCTAATAATACTCTATGGCCTGTATCAGACTTTGTGTGAGACAGTGCTGGAGAAAAGTGGTTGTCTAAGAAACACACAAAGCTGTGTCCAAGAAGTAATGTTGACAGAATCCTGTAAAATCAATCAATGAATAATTTAAGTTTCTTTTATCTAGTGTATGTCATTTCCAATTTTTAAAAACACATTTGCTATTAATTTGTTAATCCCATTGGCTAAATAGTGTTGGTTTCAACCAGGATTCCCATCTCTTTTTCTGTGAGTGACGCTAAAGATAGGGCACCTGGGTGGCTCAGTCCTTTAAGAGTCTGACTTCTGCTCAGGTCAAGATCCCAGGGTCCTGGCTCCCTGCTCATCTAGAAACCTGCTTCTCCCTCTCCCTCTCCCTCTAACCCTCCCTGCTACAGGCGCATGGGTGCGTGGGTGGTGGCTTGCTCTCTCTCTCTCAAATAAGATCTTTTTTTTTTTTTTAAGACTATTTTTTTTTTAAGTTTTTATTTATTTGACAGAGAGGGGGGAGAGCACAAACAGAGGGAGCAGTAAAGGGAAAGGGAGGAGCAGTCTCCCTGCTCAGAGCAAGAAGCCCAATGCTGGGGCTCCATTGTAGGAGCCTAGGATCATGACCTAAGCCCAAGGCAGACACAACCATCTGAGCCACTCAGGCACCTCAAAAAAAAAGACTTAAAAAAAAAAAAAGTTAAAAAAATTTGGACTAGGAAAACTTTTTTTTTTAAGATTTTATTTATTTATTTGTCAGAGAGAGAGAGTGAGCGAGAGCGAGCACAGGCAGGCAGAGTGGCAGGCAGAGTCAGAGGGAGAAGCAGGCTTTCCGCGGAGTAAGGAGCCCGATGTGGGACTCTATCCCAGGACACTGGGATCATGTCCCGAGCTAAAGGCAGCTGCTTAACCAACTAAGCCACCCAGGCGTCCCAGACTAGGAAAACCTTTAAAGAAAATATTAGGGAAGCAAAGATAAAACCAAAAAGTTCCAATTAAAGTTGTCTTAAATTTTGAGTACAAATCTCTTGATTTTATTCTTGGAAATTTTGCTTTTTATGTAAAAAGGGAAGCGGGATTAGCCTGCTGGAGAGAGCAATACGAAGTCTTTGTAGAACTGATGATACAGTGTAATTATTTTTTTTTATTTTTTTTTTTAAAGATTTTATTTATTTATTTGACAGAGAGATCACAAGTAGGCAGAGAGGCAGGCAGAGAGAGAGAGGAGGAAGCAGGATCCCTGCTGAGCAGAGAGCCCGATGCGGGACTCAGATCCCAGGACCCTGAGATCATGACCTGAGCCGAAGGCAGAGGCTTTAACCCACTGAGCCACCCAGGCACCCCGATACAGTGTAATTTAGAGACAGGGTCTCTATCTACAGTTACAACTGTGAAAGCAAACAGTGAGAAACAAACTCATCAGAACTCCTGTATTCAGACAGCCCTCACACACTTCAAGCAAAGCAAGATTCCATAAAAGCAAACTTGCTAATTCTTACAAACACTAAAACTACAGCTTCAGAACAGAGAGGTTTGTATAGTAACTGTGTACTAAATGCATAGTTACTAGTAATTACTAGTAAATTGATACTTCATACTTTTTGAAAAAAGTAAATTCTACCCCAACATGTGGCTTAAACTCAGGACGAGGATCAAGTGTCACATGCACTACCAACTGAACCAGACAGGTGCCCCCGTATGTTTTATACTTCATATGGTATCTGAATTTTTCCCAAAAAGACAGTGTTTGCATTTTTATTTTATATGAAATAAACATTTGCAGCCCTAGAACACTGCCATATACTGACCATTCTTGGAATTGTTTTTTTTAAAAATATTTATTTATTTGTCAGAGAGAGAGAGCATAGGCAGGCAGAGGCAGGGTGACAAGCAGGCTCCCTGCAGAGCAAGGAGTCGGATGAGGGACTCAGTCCCAGGACACTGGGATCATGACCTGAGCCTAAGACAGCTGCTTAAGTGACTGAGCCACCCAGGTGTCCCCATTCTTGGAATTTTTATATTGTTCCTTGTTTATATTAATTTTTTAAAAAAAATTTGTTCTTTTCTTTTTGATGATTGTGGCTCATAATTCATTTAAAACACAGCCCATGGGGCGCCTGGGTGGCTCAGTGGGTTAAAGCCTCTGCCTTCAGCTCAGGTCATGATCCCAGGGTCCTGGAATTGAGCCCCACATCAGGCTCTCTGCTGAGCGGGGAGCCTGCTTCCTCCTCTCTCTCTGCCTGCCTCTCTGCCTACTTGTGATCTCTGTCTGTCAAATAAAGAAATAAAATCTTTAAAATATATATATAAAAAAATAAAACACAGCCCATTAAATATGATCAAATTAGCAAATTTATGATCAAATAATATTCATCAACACCAGCAATGGTGCAGCAAAAGAGGGAAATGCTACTGGTGGGAATATAAATTAGTACAGTCTTTCTGAAGGTCAATGTGACATTTTTTCCTTTATCTTCAATATGATCATACCCTTCGTTTAGCATTAATCTTTGTGGGATTTATCCTAAGGAAATAATAGAACATATGGGTATATTATTTATAATAACAACAATAACAAAAGGGAAGTGGCTTAAATATCTGGCAATAAGACAATAATTACGTAAAGCATAATACATTCCTATGATGAATTATTATGTGGCCATAACATTGTGTACAAGAACTTTTAATGACATAGGAAACGTTCCTGGTATAATTAAGTGGGAAAATAAGATATAAGACTTTTGTATCGTATTTTATTTTATTTTATTTTTTCGTATTTTATATGTAGGACAATCTTTCATATAAAGAGTGAATCCAAAACCTGGATTAAAATTTATTATCTCTAGGTGGTAGGATTATCAGTATTTTTTCTAAATTTTCTTGTACTTTTACAATGATTTTTAAAGGTTGACTATTAACATACCATTGAAACAAAGTTTGCTAATCTACTATTTTTTTTTTAAGATTTTATTTATTTATTTGACAGAGAGATCACAAGTAGGCAGAGAGGCAGACAGAGAGAGAGAGAGAGAGAGAGGAGGAAGCAGGCTCCCTGCTGAGCAGAGAGCCGATGCGGGACTCGATCCCAGGACCCTGAGATCATGACCTGAGCCGAAGGCAGCGGCTTAATCCACTGAGCCACCCAGGCGCCCTGCTAATCTACTATTTACATAGAAATTACTACTGACTTTCAACAAAGAAAATCTCTTTGGCAGATTATAAATAGTAGGGTGTTTCAAAATACTTTTAAAAATACAAAGACTGAAGTTCCACACAGTCTGGAAGAAAAAAGAGCTTTAACATATGTCAAACCCTCTAATTAATCCCCAGTACCTAGAAAAGTATGTGGAACACAGTAGTGATTAACTAGCTCAGTGTTTATTAAAAGTGACCTGAGGCACATAATTTAACCAAAAAATTGGAAATAATAATTTCATTTTTTTCCTGTATAAGGGGAAAATTCTCTGCCTACCTCTTATATTTCTGTATTAAATAATACTTAAGAAACCAAAAATTAAAACAAACTCAAATCTGAAAATACTTGTACTAGAAATAGAAATATGAGTAAAATTAGGTCTAAAACTACGTACCTGGGTAATCAGGCCTACCGTAAGGAGACTAAGAATGAATTTTTCCAGAATTACCACAGAAAAAAATGTATGGATTTTCTGGAATTCTCTCAATTCCTACCCAGACACAACTTTTACAAAGGTTGTGGATTAAAAACAAGACAACAACAACAACAAAGCGTTGTGGATTGTTTTGAGGAAGCAGTGTTGGCCTGAGAAGTTAAGTGGCAGCTGTAATTTGAGGACCTATGAGCAAACTGGAGTTGAAGATCTCTACAAATACTGCCAACTTCTATTCTTTAGATGTACCCTGTTACGAAATATTTCTCCAGTCACCTGTCACTATAGGAAAAATTTCACCACTGTTTCTTTTAAGTCTTGAAAAACTCAAGTCTTTAAAGAAACTGTAGACACACAGTGGCCTGCAGGAGGACACTTCCTGGTATGGAAGGCTAAGACCTGAACCTAGAAGAGAGGCTTTTCCAGAAGCAAATTTGTGAAAATAACACTAATTGTGCCTACTTCAGTTTTGCACAGCACCAACTTCGAGGATAGTCTTGTGGACTAGTCCAAGCCAGTATTGTTGTAATTGTTAATATTTACTAAATTCTATACAATTATCTCAATCATCTTTGGGAACTGGACTGAAATGAAGAGAATACTCTTTGCTGATCACTTTGGAGGGGGGCAACTTACTAAACTCTTAACCTGAAAATAAACAAAAAATTGTATTGAGAAGGAAGTTATTTCTCTGAATAAGTTGTTATTTTGAAAAATAAACCCTCTGAAAGAAAGAAATACTATGTCAGTGGATTTTTAAAATAAATATATCTTTTTATATTGTGAGGAAACCTAATTAATTTGTTGCCATCTGTGTTTGTCATGAGATAGTACTTTTCTAATCATTCTATATGGAAGAAACCAGGATTTGGTAATAGGAATTTTAGTTAATTTGTTTTGTGCACTTAAAACATTTTTTTTCTTATTTTTAAGTAGGCTCCATACCGTAGTATGGAGCCCAACATGGGGCTTGAACTCAAAACCCTGAGATCAAAACCCAAGCTGAGATCAAGAGTGGAACACTTAACCAACTGAGCCATCCAGGTACCCCTGTTTTGTGTACTTCTTAAGTTGCTCAGGAACACCAAAATTCGCTGTATCAGATACTTTATTATTTTTGTGTCAGAGAATGGAAAGAGTTGATAATAACTTTTCACACAATTTTGTAAAAGAGCCAGGTTGAAAAAAATACAGTATATAAAAGTAATATACAGACAGTTTAACTTCTGAACATAGAGGAGGAAATTTTATTAGGTAAAAGCAATGGATTGAAAAAATGTTAACAGAAATTTCCCATGTAACTCAGTAACTCCGTTTTATACTGATATACAGAAAATAATCATATTATAGAGTACATTTATATCACTTATAATTATTGTAATTCATTACATTTGTAGTTTAGTATAGTCACAATTCAAGTCATGTTCCTTTTCTGAATCTGCTTCTACCAGTCAGTCAAAAATTATTAGTTGAATCTCAACTTATATTGATCTGGCACCTTTAATTATCAGTAATCTTTAATCTTGTCTGCTTCCTACTTTTTAAAAGTCTGCAGTTTTATATGGTTCCCAGAGATTAGCGATAGTTTTTAATTTTGTTTTTGTTTTTTAGAATGTAACACTTTTCTAAACTTAATTCTCTTGAAGCAGTTGAATTCATATGAATTTCAAGTTTTCAGTGGATTTCTTTGCTCCCTTCAGGCCCCTATACCCACTAATCACATTCTAACTAACTTTATCTAATTTTTTGCTAGTCTAATTAGTAGAATGAATATTCAAGTTATCATCCCACTTTATACCTAGAGATTTTAAATGACTTTACTTCTGCATATACTATTATGTATACTGTTAGATTTGTGTAACTCTTTAAAACATTTGAAGAAACAGGCATAAAAACAAAATAAGCATTTCCAAAAATATATAACATGATATTATATAAGAAACAAAATAATAATAATAATGAATTGGATAGACAGTTAACCAAAAGTAAAACTACAAGTGTATTCACAATAAGGAAATAATACGGCTCTAAGACTCATAAGGTTTGAGCATATACATATAAAACAAAATATTTGAAGCCAGGTTAAAATCTCATCAAACATTTCATTTCTAGCGGAAGTTTTTTTAAAACATAGCAATTATTCTTTCATTCAATACTTAGTTGAAATTTATCTTGAAATTTGAAAGCTGAGAAATAATGGTATTATACATTAATACCAAGAATATATATTTAAAAGAAACTCATTATACGTTATTAGATTATATTGCTAAATTCAGAGGAAAATAATGTGTCTTAAGATACATTCTTTTGGTTGTTCGTGTTTTATGAAAATCTACCACTATTGAAGTAATAACCATTTCTGTTTTTCTTTCAGCTTAACAGGCTTAAAAGGGAACTTCATTAATCTTAATAATTGTTTGTGACTGGTATATACAGTGAAAAAGAGGAAAGGCAAATGTTACATTACAGTGAGTAATAACTAGATTATCTTTCCTTGTTAAAATATTGGTCTCACTTTTTTCCCTCTGTACCCACATCTTTTTATTTATACTCTAAACTACAGATTTTGGGGTATAATTTTTTAACTGTCTAACTATATTTCATAATATATAAACTGTGATTCAAATTATTTTGTTAGGATTATATGTGTTTACATAGATATGTTATTATCTCTTTATAATATATTTATAGTAGCCTAGCAAGCCCTTTGATTTCAGAAGGGACCATGGAAGATAATTAGCATATAAATTTTCATTTTAGTGTAGCTTTAACCATTGATGTCATATGAATATTCTAGTTACTTTTCTTTTAGCAGATTTTCCACAAATACTAGGAGAGTCACCATGAATCAATTTTGTCACAGCAAAGTGATTCCAAAGTGATCTTTACTGAGTTTTCTTGGATCCTTGAAACTGGAACTTTTGGGATTGATGAGGTTTGTCAGGAAGACAGAAAAGATGGTGTCACTTCAGATCTGATATTCCTGGGTCTGGACTTAAAGATTATCTGTTGAAGATTGATTCTTCCCCATGTCCTCTCCAAATTCAGATCTCACTTCTCCAGAGGTTTAGAAGGCCCTATTTCACCACTGCCACACAGAAAAAGACAAAACTCAAGAAAAATAGTATTACAAGTTGACTGCTCTACAAGATACAACATAATTCTTAGGTCAGAATTCTATGGCTTTTGGCACCAGGCCAGCACGACAACACTACAACAAAGAATGGGAATAAAAGCACAGTTCCTAAGACTTAAGTTTATTTATTTTCTTCCTTAATGTAACTCATTGTACCTTTCAAATATAAGGTGTTCTTATTACTAATATAATTCTTCACCTTTAGGGGCATTTTCTTTTTTCTTGCATGAGTCAAGCTAGAATGGGTAGGACAAATGCCACATGCCACATGAAAAGACAGGAGGCCAGCCAGGTAGAGGACAGTAGGGAGGAAGGAAGCAATTAAGAGTCTTCCCCCAAATCAAATAATTTTACAATGTACTTTTTTTTTTTTCAAAGTTTATCTATTTAAATTATCTCTACGTCCAAGGTAGGGCTCGAACCCATGAGCCTGAGATCAAACACTGTATGCTCTACCAACTCAATCAGCCAGGTGCCCCACAATGTACTTCAACTTGTTAATGGAAAACCTCTGGTTGAAAGATCCAAGAAATTTAAAATTTCATGTTCTTTGTACTGAGTGCCTTCACCCATTAAGCTAACATTGTTTTCTTTAAATAGTAAATGTTGTACACTCTGCAAATGAAAATAAAGTACACATTACACACACACCGAGGAGTTTTCCTTCCAGTTCCTAAGTTCATAACTCTCCTAAACTGCCCCTGTCATTCAGGGTAGAATTTTATTTTTTGCAACAACACTTTACCCTAATTTTTTTTTTTTTAAAGTGATTGTCTCTTAAAATATTTTGTCCTAGGGGCGCCTGGGTGGCTCAGTGGGTTAAAGCCTCTGCCTTCAGCTCAGGTCATGACCCCGGGGTCCTGGGATTGAGCCCCCCCCCCATAGGGCTCTCCTCTCAGCGGGGAGCCTGCTTCCCCCTCTCTCTCTGCCTGCCTCTCGGCCTATTAGTGATCTCTGTCTGTCAAATAAATAAAATCTTTAAAAAAAATATTTTGTCCCACATTAGGGAATGCATAAGCATTTGAAAGAAAAGCTGATTTTCATAATCTGGACAATTATATTTCTGTCATCTAAAAATGAGCTCTACTGATTCTGATTAGTATAAGCAATTGGTTTAAGTACAATAAAAACAAAATAATAACTTCTAAAATAATAGGTTATCTACCTGACTGTATTCCTTTCTCAAATAGTAAGTACAGAGGGTTATGCAAATTTTCTTACATAAAAGTGTTAATATTCCTAATTCTGAAATGAAATGTCTTTTACATATTTGTCATCCCCCTGGCTCTAGAGTTTCCTCTGCCTTCTTATTGAAATGGTGATTAGTATATTGGTACATTCAGTTCAAAACCAAGTACTGGATTGCAGTCTTTACACCATCTTTTTTGTCAGCAAATGAGTAAGATAATGAGAAATTATAAAGGCTTCCTGCCCCCTAGTGATCTGTGGTAGATTTTGATAGGAAGGATGAACAATTCTGTCACTACCAAAGGACCTCAATGATTTGGTTCTCCTAAATAAAAGGAGACAAATAGGATTTAAGTTTCTAAATGCTAAACTCAACTAAGCATCTGAATATGAACATGTAAGTGGTATTAAATTCATTCAAAATTAGCATGAGTTCACAAGCTGCTATTGTCATTTAGCTAATATTCATATTTACCAATACTCACAGACACAAAAAATCCTTGCATTTTAAATCATTGCACCTTTGCCTTTTGCCAGCAGATAAATTTGTAGGTGGCTAAATTTCATCTGGTTTGAGTAGGAGACTCTACCCTTGTTACCAAGTAGTATGTTCTTGAGTTTGATAGAAGGCAATGAAAGTGGGCCACCTAAGTGATTATATAGACATCATTTATGGAGTCTTCATTAACTTGTATTTCTCTTTTCACTTAAGAAATAACATTTGGAGATGGTAGAAAGACGACCATTCAAGTAGTAGATTTTAATATAGCGGTAGTAAAACCTGTTGTATAGATTTTAGAAATCAGGCAATAGAAGCATAAAGTTAAAATCAGATTGGGAGGGGGATTGTTTCACTTAAAGCATTAAATGTTCATTTTTTAAAGTTTGCTCCTAGGTTAGGATGCATAAATGACTGTCATTTCCTAACATTATCTTTCATTTCTTTTATGAGTAAGACTGTATAAGTTAACACAAAATATTTTTGGTAAATTGAATTATAAATAGCTAGAATAATTAACTTTTGATTTTAGACAAACATATTACTCTATAAAATTTAATCAATTACAATATGGCAGTTAGGGATTTTATTTTGTTTTTTACCCAAAGAAATGAAAATCTTCTTACCCACATCATATGTTAAGACAAATAAGACAAAAAGAGGAAACTGGTTCTTCTGGGACCCTGATTTTTTGGGCGGAATATTTTCAAATAATTTGAATTATTGAATTCATCAGTCTCATAACCAATAAAATGGTTATTGGTTGGAGGTTAAAACTTAAAGATCAGGAAGAGGGAAAACAGAAAGGAAAAAAGTCACAGAGGTAGAAATAGAGAAGTTGAATTCAAATTAATTTTTAATTGAGCACTTAACAATGGGCCCTCCAAAATGGCTGATAATACCACTAAAGGTTTAAGTTTAAATGAAGAAAATTAAACCATGTCAATATTATTTCTAAAACATCATTCTAAGTGACCCATTCAAATAGTTTTGTTTCCAGCTAATCTAGTTTCACATTATCCAACATGTTTACGAGGTACCCACTACCTTACCAGGCACAGCAGATCACAGATGATGAACATGGAGCACAGAGTTTCATAGGAGCTTGATCACATGTGTTCCTAGGCTGAAAAGGCCTTTCTTTGTACCTCTTGGGAGGTGAGGTATGTGGCTTAGTGATTTAAGTACAGGCACGCAGAAATCAAATAGGTTTTGGTTCAAATTCCAGCTCTAGTGTTTAATTTCTGTGTGATCTTAGGAAAAACACTCCAGTCTCTCTGAACCTCAGTGCCCCATCTGGAAAATCAGAGTAATACTTACCTCATACAGCTGTGAGGCTAATTAACATTGTGTATTGTAAAGCACAATAGTGGAGCCTAAGGAGCACTATGTAAATGGATGCCGGGATTACTCAGTGTGGGCTCTAGTAGGATGGACAGACCATGGGCTTCCAAATCTGGGCAGCAGCGTCAGACTCTTAACACCCATATGAACCCTATGTGATTCAGTTCACTGGCATGCATCCTGTCTCCCCCACTCACTAAACCTCACGTATCAAGGACATGGGGGGCCTTTCCCAAGGAGATGGCCCCACAGAGCTTTTTGGCATCCTGGAATCCTAGGCATTGTTTAGGTTGGGGTCCTGTACAACACTGGCATTTATCACCAAGAAGCACTTGTTACAAAGGAGATGGGGTGAGGAAGGATGAGGAACAGATCAAGTAGATTAATGGAAAAAATTTAACTCACAAAACCCATTAAAAATTAAGAAATACACCACATTTCTTTATTTTCAACAATGTGTACACATACACATTCAGGTTTTTCTTTTGATTGATACTAATTTACCTCTTTGTTAATGATGGCAAAGTTTTGTTTAACTGCTGAACTGGTTCTTTGGCGGGGGGGGGGGGGTCCAGAGAGCTTTTAAAAATGTGAAGTTCCTTAACTAGGAGTGTAGAGGAACAAGTATTGTTTAACCCCAGGAACAAAGTTGCCAATCACCACCAGTCTCCCTTCCCCCCCTTTTTTTAGAATACAGAAGTTGATGCATCATCTCAAGTATTTAGGCTCGTCCTTGCCATGTTCACAGCAATTGTTTTATTAGGCATTTTATAGCTGTAATTTTTTTAACATATATTATTTTAACCTATCAAATTGATCTCTAATCTCACCTAGACAATTCTAAATGTTAACTTTTGTATTCAATTTTAAATTTTGTTCACATTTTTGTTCTCAACTACAATACTTAGGTACGATTTTTCATGTCAGTCTCTTTTTCCTTTTAATGCATGCTCTGACTGCCCTAGCAAAGTCTGTCCTTATTTTAATTCCTTTCATTTTATAACTAGCCCCTGGAATACTTATGTACTTTCTTCTAAGTTTTGTCCATATTCAAACTTCATACATTAAACATTAGCTGTGTATCATTTTATGCATGAGAGTCATTTCTCTGAATTATTTTTACTTTAAAAATATGGGAGATTAAGACAAATTTCTGAGTCCTACTCCATTGCCGCCTTGTTGTGCTTTATTAATCTGAGATTTTAGTCCTGTTACTAAAGAATTCTAAACCTCTGAGTTGCACTGTAACTGGTGACAGGCTTGTTAGGCTGACTCCCTTTCTCCAGGATTTCTTGGTGGAGAACAACAGGCCCTTTAAGCAAGACTCTGTAAGACACAAGATCCCACATCTATCTGTCTAGATTCTCTTTTCATTTTTGGATTTGGAGCCTAATTACATAAATTATGAAAGCGGGAGGAGAAGGCAGCTTCCACAGTTTTGGTTCACTGCCTTCACAGCATGGAAGGCAAGTAGCAAGTGCAAGGAGTTATAGCCCTGTAACCCCAGCAGAGAAAGGAAGTCGGAAGAAACGGCTGGAGAGAGGTGTCAGTCATTTTTCACTCCTCTTAAGAGGCAGGTGGCCTTTAAATGTACTCTCTACCTTCAGGAGAAAAATTTGTACAATACACTTACAGAAGCCTGTGCTGCCCTGTGGTTAGTTCCAAAACACCTCACAAGGTGTCCTGCGTAATATGAAACTGGTAGGAGACAACATGGTGAGGTGGGGCTTTGTGAAACCATAAACATCTTAGTTATGTAAAGTTAGATCATGTTCAATGTTTATATATTTGCTTGCTAATTGTTGGTTGTTATCATGTCAAAACATAAATTAACCCCCCCCTTCCTAATGGAACATATAATCCTTTTTACAGGGTGGTAGTATTTAGGAAGAACCCTACTCTTTAACAGGGGGAGACCATTGTAATAGATTTTCATGAGGGTTATGTAAAAAAGTGATCCCCCTAAAAATTATGTCTACCTAAGATACTATATAAACAGTTTGGAGATTTGGAGTGAGTCTCTGATGGGTCTTTGGGTTTGTTAAAAACTTTTAGCAGGTTCCTATCAGTAGTAATGTATACACCGTATTTCATTTAAAGTTGCATTTCAGATTGAATTCCTTGATAAACTACTGTGTCCAAGGGTAAGATGAATCACTTTTCCTGCTTTTTGTGCTATGTGGCTTTTAAAAAAAAATGCCTTACTTCTCATTTAACTTTTAGTGTATTTCCCCCATCTCCATTTCCCATTATTTTGTTCTCATACCACACGCTTCCTATACTGTTCCTGTTCTTACTTAACACCACAGTGTATCCCCACAAATCTCTGAGCTCACACTGTGCTCTATTACTTACTTCCCTTTCAACTGCATCTGTGTTAATCAATATCTCTCAATTCTCTTGGCAATTTATTCTTTTATGCAAACTATAGAAAAATATGACTTGCATATCTTAAAAATTTGATGTAAACAAAAAGCAATGTTATGAAGTTACTGTTCATAATTACAAAATTATACTTTAAGTACAGATGTTATTTAAAATCCCTTTCATTATGAGAAGGGTATTACAATGCAAGTAATTCACATTAAAAGGCATTCTATTCAATAGATGTGTTTATTGGTGGGGTCAGTTTTGCCAGTGTTTTAATTCACATGTAATTCATGTAGACCCTGTGGCAACAACAGCTAATACTACTACTTTAAAAGTGATAAACTATTTCCACTTATATGCTCTGTGGTTATTTTATAGTCCTCAAATTTTGTATTCCTTTACAGAAAAAAAAAAAAAGCATAGAGATAAACTGCAATTTGCCACAACACATTTCCTCCAAATCTTAGATAGTATAAAACACAAGACATTTTTTCCACACTCTATACTTTTATAGAACAACCAGATTTGTAATTGATTTCTTTATTTTATTTGATTTATCAATATACATGGCAGCTTTCTCAAATCTCAAAGTTCCAAAAGTATGTAATTTTAAAGGTGAAAAAAAATCATTTTTCTTTAGATGTCATATTCCTAGAGAGCTATTAAAGTCTATTTATAAACAAAAATAATTGATAAACTAACACACTTTAGAAATCAAAATATCTTAAATTATTTTAAGTGAATACAAGATATGTCTTTTTAATTAACTATCATAGTTAAATTTAATATCACAAAACAGAATGACTTGTCCTCACTAATTTCTCAAGTGGGGTAAAGTCATTGGGTTTTACACTTAATATAAGTTTTAAATGTGATTATTAAATGATAATATCTTATCAATTATAGGAAATATTCATTTATAGGAATTTCCTTAGGTCCATCAATGTTTTTAGGCCAAGTGTGAGCCCATGTCAACCTTCAAGTTTAGAGTCAATGCACCTAACCTGCCTAATAAAGCATGTCAATTTAAGAATATGAATTTCACTGATAAGGGGGAATAAACAGTGGCTAAATCACTGTTCAACTTAACAAAAAAAAATGGGGATAAAAGTAGATGAAAGTTTCAAAAAACTAATTACTAAAAAAAAGTTTTAAAAATGAACATGAATGGCCAATGATACTGGATTTAAAACTTCACAGGATAACCTTAAAAAAAAAAAAAAGAATCCCACATAGAAATAGTAAAGTTATCACCTTATGATAAAAAAAAAAAACAACTAAGGTTTAATAGTCATTGGAGGGGTAACAACCACTGGTAGTCTACATTGAAAAGTAATTTTAATCATAGCTAAAACAAACTAAAATCAGAGAATTCTATTAAGAAATAACAAAAATGATAAACATTTATAACACCTAAAATGTAGATACTTAAGATCCTAAACAAAAATATTAAAGGTAAAAGGGCCTTGAAATTTTTTCCCAACAATCCATCTTATAGATTCCTAAATAGCTCATATCCTTTGCTTTGGTGTTTTTTGTCTGCTATCAACTAAACATTAGTACAGTAGAAAATCACTTATGTTCTTTTCAAATGCTTGGCATTATAATGTGATCTCATATCTTTCCTCAAATTAAACTTTGCTCCACATATTCCACATGTATACAGATGAACATCCATGTGCTGTTCCAACTGTTCATTATTGGGGAATATCTGAAAGCAGACCTGGCATATCGTCTCACCAGCAGATAAATGAGAAATCATATGCCGTACATGGTCATGTTTTCTGAAGTTTCCTTGATCACAAATGGAACAGACATACCTGGCCATGCCTTTGTGCATATCATTGTGCAGTCGCAACTGACGCTCTCTTAAAAACTGCTTTCCACATGTCTGACACACAAACTGTTTTTCCTTAGTATGAACAGTATAGTGTTCTCTTAAGTGACACCGCTGATAAAATCCTTTTCCACACAGATTACAAAAATGCTTTCGCCTGTGATCTCTTTCGTTCTCTTCCATGATGGCACTCTTAAACACATCCTGGTCTAGGCAGCTAGACATATGTTCCATCACTAGATTTTCGGTCTCAAAACGCTGGCCACAATTCGGACATCGAAAAGGACAGGCGGAGTGTTTGAACAACTGCTTTTTTTGCATACTGTTTATCTGGAAATGATTGTCCCTAAAATCATCCAACATTTCCACAAACATATCTCTTATTTCTGACTGCTCGTCGGGATTCTCTTCCATGTCCATCTTCTCCTCCGCGTTGCCCAGCCCGTTCATTGTCAGATCCTGGGGTTCCCCACATCTCTGAGCATGTTCCTGAAGCTGCCTCCCCTTAACGAGGATCTGTCCGCACTTGCCACATGCACAGATGTTTTCAATGTGTTTGGCTAAGTAATGAGACGACAGGTCCTCCTCTGTTATTGTGAGTCCGCAGAGCTCACAGGACGCGTTTTCGGGATCCTCTTGTATCGGACTGCTGTTGTTAGGGGGCCTCAGACTTTCTAAACCACCTCTTTCATCAGCAGCTATCGACATCCGCGGTTTGAGAGATTTCCTACCGCTTTTCTTAATACCGATATCCTCTTCGACATAGTATCTGTAAAAGGGCTCTTCGGGCTCATCTTCTAATTCGTCGTTGTCGGTGGACTCATTACAGTCTTTATCAGTCACTTTAATAATGTTAAAGTCTTTCAGTTCATCCGTGGGAATATCTTCGGGCTCCATCTTGATGATGATTCTTTTCCTCTCAGCAGCTCTGCTTTTTTCCTCGCTGGCTAGCTCAGACTCCACTGTGCTACTTTTTCGGCTTCCGGTGGTTGAAGTCGAATCATCAGCAGCCTGGCTGGTGTCTCCTCTGTACTTGTCTGCCTGTGTGGAAAATGCTTTGGAAGACTCCTTTTCGCCAAATTCGGCTTTGATAGTGCCATCTTTTCCATCCCTAATGTCGACTATTCTGTGATAGGACCTTGTGTTCTGGTATGAATGTCTATTAGTACAGGTCAGCACATGCTCATCTAACAATTTTTCACAGCTAAAGCCAAACCCACAACTATCACAGGTGAAACTCCGTCCAAAGCGCCGTGACACACGTTCCTTTGGAGTTGATAATTTGGACACAGAACTTTTTTTACATACATCAAACAGCGGTTCGGGAAAACTGCCTAGCTGTAAAGACTCGTCATCGGGCTCTCTGTTGTGTGGAGTATTTACTGTTGAACTTGGCTCCGCACACCACCGGTTGGCCTCACTGCCATTTCTAGCCACTGTGTCTTCATACATCCTCACCCCAAATATCATTTTGCTGTTCTGTTTGCTGGAAGCAGAGGATGAACACTTTGAGCTCGAACAGTCTGCATCCTGTATGTCTTCTAAGCAGTCGGGAACGTTGTACAGCTGCAGGTAGTTCATTGCCACCTTAAACTGCTCAAAACTGGAGGGAGCCGTCATAATTTTTCCCAAATACATAAACTGCAAAATGAGATCAAAACACTCGGCACTAATTTTCATGTTGCTGAGATTCAGTTGTGCGGTACTGTGCTGATGGTTCATGAAAAACATTCTAAAATAGGAGCTACAGGCAGCCAGAACGGCTTTGTGCGCTTGGAAGTAAATGTCATCGATGGCAATGCAGCAGTCACAGAGAAAACCCCACTCCCTCTGGTTGTTTAGCTGCTGGAGGACGTAGCTGCTGTGGCTGGGCTTTGCCATCTTCTATTACTGAGAGACCTATGTGACAGAAGAATAGTAGAGTCAGACAAGGTAACTTTAGAAAAGGACCTGAAAAGGAAGGTAGCTTTGATCGCACATTGGGACTTGGGGGATTTGGCAATCACAATGAAGGGATATACAAATAGCTCTTCATTCTAATGTAGCAGAACACCCAAATCATCTTTCAGACGTGAAGAGGACGGTAACCCAGCCATTTAGTCAAGCTTCTCATTTTGGTTTTTAGAAACAGAAGCTAGGGGCACCTGGGTGGCTCAGTGGGTTGAGCCGCTGCCTTCAGCTCAGGTCATGATCTCGGAGTCCCGGGATCGAGTCCCGCATCGGGCTCTCTGCTCGGCGGGGAGCCTGCTTCCTCCTCTCTCTCTCTCTGCCTGCCTCTCTGCCTACTTGTGATCTCTCTCTGTCAAATAAATAAATAAAATCTTAAAAAAAAAAAAAAAAAGAAAGAAACAGAAGCTAAAGCATCCAAAGCAAAAACCATCATTTTGGTTTCATCACAACTCTACAGGGTAATATCTATGCTAAATGTGAAAGGAAAAAGTTTAAAAGTATCTGAAAGAGCCAAACAGTGAAAGTAAATAAAATAGCAACTTGAAAGTAAAGTACATAACTGCAGAATACTAAAAAGTCTCACAAAATTGCTACTAAGGAACTACTGTTCATTTTTTTAAAAAGATTATTTATTTATTTGACAGACAGAGATCACAAGTAGGCAGAGAGGCAGGCAGAGAGAAAGGGGGAAGCAGGCTCCCCGCTGAGCAGGGAGTCAGATGCAGCTGATCCCAGGACCCTGAGATCAATCATGACCTGAGCCGAAGGCAGAGGCTTTAACCCACTGAGCCACCCAGGCGCCCCAGTATCGCTCATTTTTTAAGGGTGATGAGTGTATTTTGGTTAAGAGTCCGTATCTTTAGATATACATACTGACATATTGATAGATGAAATGATATAATCTAAAATACACTAGAAAATAACCTAGTGAGGTGGGTGTGGGGGCTACAGATGATACAAGCTTGGCCATGTGCTGATAATTACTGAGTCTGGGAGACAGGTACAGTTAATTCTATTTTTGTATGTTTGAAAATTTCCATAGAAAAAATTCCATTTACGATGCTTATTATACTGGGGTGGCTGGGTGGCTCAGTGGGTTAAGCTCAGGTCCCGGGGTCCTGGGATCGAGCCCTGTATCGGGCTCTCTGCTCAGCAGGGAGCCTGCTTCCCCCCCTCTCTCTCTGCCTGCCTCTCTGCCTACTTGTGCACTCTCTCTGTCAAATAAATTTTTAAAATCTTAAATAAAAAATAAATAAAATAAAATGCTTATATTATATGGAAATGGCAACAAGTAAATAGGTTTGATCAATGTTCTTTCCTTGATTACTGGAGAAGCAATCAGTCTGTAGAGTCAGAATATGTCTTATATTGCTGGGCATGTACTTTAGGGAATAACAAAGCCACGGATCCGTTAGGGAAAGAGGTGTCTATCCTCAAAAGGTAAATTTTTCCTCATTTTTTTAATTACTAAAAAAGAGTATACAAAGTAACGTGTAAAAAATTCAAATATATAAAGTAAATAGAATAAAAACACACTTAGGTCACATACCTCTTCCCAGAGGTAACCTTTCCAAACACTCTGGATTGTGTATCTTCAGTTCTTTTTATATGTATCTATACAGAGTCAATAGATATTGAGTACCTACTCAATATCAAAATCATACAGCAAGAGCAAATGGAAGCCTAGGCACATAGTCTTTGCTCTTGCTGTATGATTTTTTTTTTTTAAAGATTTTATTTATTTATTTGACAGGCAGAGATCACAAGTAGGCAGAGAGGCAGACAGAGAGAGAGGAGGAAGCAGGCTCCCTGCTGAGCAGAGAGCCCGATGTGGGACTCGATCCCAGGACCCTGAGATCATGACCTGAGCCGAAGGCAGCGGCTTAACCCACTGAGCCACCCAGGCGCCCGATTTTTTTTTTTTTTTTAAGATTTTATTCATTTATTTGAGAGAGAGAGAGAGAGCACAAGCAAGGGGAGCTACAGGCAGAGGGAAAGGGAGAAGGAGGCTCCCCACAGAGCAGGGAGCCCAATGTTGGGCTAGATTCCAGGACCCTGGGATCATGACTGGAGCAGAAAGCAGATGCTTAACCAACTGAGATACCCAGGCTTCCCCTAAATGGTATCATTTTATACATACCTTTCTGCAACTAGTTTTCTTCACTGAACATATGGTAGACACTATAAATATTATTAATGTAGTGAGTTGACTTTGGGAAAAGAAGAGGGAGAGAAAAACATTAAAAGCATTAGAAGCCCTATCCATTATATTATAAAACTAAAATAAGATCCAATTTTAGCCTCAATTTTTAATCTGTATATATAAAACTTCAGAATCTATCTTCTAGTTAAAAGTAAGTTCCTACACAATCTGAGCATAAAAAGAACATTTAACAAGCTGTTCAGAGAAATAAAATGTTCAGTCTTCAGTCCCCAAACCCTTGAATCCCTACGGTGGTAATTAAGAGGTATCTACGCTTATTTCCACATGCTTTTTATCTGTTCGCCACAGACTGTATGTGGATCACATACCCCTTCTCCCCACTACCTAAGGACCTATCCTACCTCCTTCTTCCTATCTAATGACAGAAAGTCGCATAGCCAGGGATGTACCTCTAGTGAAAGGAAGGTAGCCTATAATGAGACCTACTGTCTTCTTAAAATTGCAACCATTATTACCACTTTTGTAAGGCAGGTCAAACATGTCACATAGGTACAATCTTTCAACATTTTCAAGCTTCTATAAATCAGGTATCTGTACTCAATGCTAGGTATGTACCTAGATACAAAAGGTAATATATGCACAAAGATATTCATCAATAATCTGAAATGCCTGGTAATAAGGGAGTTGTAAGTGAACCAAGATAAATCAACCTTTACCAAGGTAAATCCACTACCTAAAATTCACGGCCACGTGGTCTTTAAAAATTATGTAAAACGAATCCAAACAACAAAATGAAAACACATACACACACACACACAAATGCGACCCCAAGCCCCCCCCCCTTTTTAAAGATTTATTTATTTATTTATTTATTTGACAGAAATCACAAGTAGGCAGAGAGGCAGGCAGAGAGAGAGGAGGAAGCAGGCTCCCCGCTGAGCAGAGAGCCCAACGCAGGGCTCGTTCCCAGGACCCTGAGATCACGACCTGAGAAGAAGGTGGAGGCTTTAACCCACTGAGCCAAGCCACCCAGGCACCCCCAAGCCCATTTTATTTAAGAGGAGATTTCTAGGTCTATAGTCATTTTGTGGGACTCAGAGAGAACTTTAACGAGTAATAAAGAGAAAGAGGCAGAAGGATAGACATCTCAAAAAAATTTTTAGTAGCAAGAGTTGTTAAAAAATGAAACAAACTCTTTTGGAGAACAATGGATGCCCTGCATGGAAGATGGATGAAAAGTCATTGAGGACAGTATGATAGAAGGAAAAAAACACAGGCTTTGGGGGCACCTGGGTGGCTCAGTCCTTAAGTGTCTGCCTTTGGCTCAGGTCATGATTCCAGGGTTCTGGGATCGATCCCTGCATTGGGCTCCATGCCCAGCAGCCTTCTCGCTCTTCCACTCCCTTTGCTTATGCTCCCTCTTTCACTGTCTGTCTCTGTCAAACAAATAAATAAAAATTAAAAATCTAAAAAAAAAAAAAAAAGAACACAGGCTTTGGATCTGAGAGTCCTAAGTTTCAATCTACCTTTGCCACCTTATTTATCTTCACAGACCTCAAGTTTCCTGAATTGTCACAGTGGGAATAATAAAATGTCAAATACCATATCAAACATGAGGAGTCATAGAAGCAACGTGTAAAACTGTATTTCCTGACATGTGATAACTAATGGAAGTCAGACTGGAAGTTGCTTATTCAAGCATCAGGAGCTATGCTTGAGGGTGCCTGGGTGGCTCAGTGGGTTGGACCACTGCCTTCGGCTCGGGTTATGATCTCAGGGTCCTGGGATCGAGTGCCACATCGGGCTCTTGCTCCGCGGGGAGCCTGCTTCCCTCTCTCTCTCTGCCTGCCTCTCCATCTACTTGTGATCTCTCTCTGTCAAATAAATACATAAAAAAAAAAAAAAGAAGAAGCTATGCTTGATTAGATAACCTTAAAATTTCCTTCCAAATGGAGGAGTCCTGTAGAAGAAAGCCAGCAGTTAATACATAAAGACTTTCAGGTTTTAAATCTCCTGTGCTTAAAATAATGATATAAAGAGCTTAAAAACTCCCAGAACTCTTCTATTCTAAGTTAAATGGAAAGCAGTTTTATGGCCAGCGACCAAGCCTGGCGCAAAGACATACACCACCACCACCATGACAGGCACCGCTACCACTGGAATCATGGTTCAGTTCCGTTGGTAAAAAGACAATCTGGATTAACATAAAACACGAACGCAAGAGCACCAAGGGCATTTTCCTTGCAACAAACACGCACGGAGCACTTCGGGCGCCAGACACTGCATGAAGTACTGAGGATCGGCAACAGCCAGGAGCATTGAGCATTCTGCCACCTCGAGGACACACCCGAGAGGAGTCTTGACTTCTTCCCCATTAGTGACTTCATTCAACATGTACGTATTCGGTAAAGTGCCTCCTTTGTGGAAGAAGGCATCACGCTCTGGTGACAAGAACCAAGGGCTCCGGGTCAGAAAGGCACGGGTGTGAATCCCACTGTCTTCAGCCGTCTCTCTCCATCCCTGCCTTCCTCTCAGGGCTTGGGGTGGAACAAAATTCTGCTAACACTACTTCTACAGCTTCTAGGCTGCCCTGGAACTGTAGTGTCGTCCTCAGTGGCATTGTGCAAACATCCATGTTCCAGTAAACCGGACTTTAAAAGGTGAAGTAACTATTTTTTCTTTAGATTTTTATTTATTTACTTATTTGACAGAGAGAGAGAGAGATCACAAGTAGGTGGAGAGGCAGGCAGAGAGAGAGAGAGGAGGAAGCAGGCTCCCTGCAGAATAGCCTGATGTGGGGCTCAATGAGCCATCCAGGCGCCTCAAGGTGGAATAACTTTTTTTTTAACTTTTTTTTAAAAATTTATTTATTTATTTGACAGAGAGAGAGAGAGAGAGAGATCACAAGTAGGCAGAGAGGCAGGCAGAGGGAGAGAGGAAGGGAAGCAGGCTCCCCACTGAGCAGAGAGCCCGATGCGGGACTTGATCCCAGGACCCTGAGATCATGACCTGAGCCGAAGGCAGCGGCCCAACCCACTGAGCCACCCAGGTGCCCCGTGGAATAACTTTTAATAGCAGTCCTAAACCCAGTAGTCCCAACAACTTTGTTCTTGTTATACCTCACTCAGAAAAACTTGGAGAGGGCCTAATAACACAAAACAAAACAAACCCCCAAAACACAGAAAAGAAAAAAAGAAAGGAAGCAGGGCACAGAAGCAGGGTGAGGGATCTGAATTTCCTGTGAGACTTTCAGCTTGTTATCTCTTGAGAATAATTTTTGCATTAAAATTTTAAATATTCATTCACTTATTAAAAACAATTTCACTCACTTTGGGTGCCTGGGTGACTCAGTGGGTTAAGCCTCTGCCTTTGGCTCAGGTCATGATCCCAGGGTACTGGGATCCAGCCCACATTTGGCTCTCAGCTCAGTGGGAAGCCTGCTTCCTTCCCCTCTCTGCCTGCTTGTGATCTCTCTCTCTCTGTCAAATAAATAAATAAACTCTTAAAGAGAGAAGCAAACAAAAAAACCAATTTCACTCAAATTCCAAAAGTTTTCTTTCAATTTTTTGATATTCTTAAATAGTTCTACCAAAAAAACCTTAATTTTATCTTACAGTAAAGCTTGCAAATGTTTTAAGTAAAAGTACTGCTTATATTTTAGCTCTTGTTTTTAATTCCAGTAATATCCAGTGTTATACTAGTATATACAAGTTAATATCCAGTGTTATACTAATTTCAGGTGTGCAATTTAGTGATTCAATACCTGCACACAACACCCAGTGCTCATAAAGGTTCCCTTCTTAATCCCCATTCCCTATTTAACCCATTCCCCCACAATGACCCGTCGGGTAACCCATCAGTTTTTTCCCTAGCGTTGAGAGTCTTGTTTCTTGGTTTGCCTCTCTTTTTCTCCCTTTGCTCGCTTGTTATCTTAAATTCCACATATGAATAAAATCTTCTAGCATTTGCTTTTCTGATTTATTTCGCTTAGAATATGCTCTCTAGCTCCATCCATGTCACTGCACGTGGCCAGATTCCATCCTTTTTCATGGTTGAATAATATTCCATCGTGTATATATACCACATCCAGCATCCTCTTTTTTCGTTTTTTTTTTTTTTTTTTTAAGATTTTATTTATTTGACAGACAAAGGTGACAAGTAGGCAGAGAGAGGAGGAAGCAGGCTCACTGCGGAGCAGAGAGCCTGATTCAGGGCTTGATCCCAGGACCGACCTGAGCTGAAAGCAGAGGCTTTAACTCACTGAGCCACCCAAGTCCCCTGATCCTGCATCCTCTTTATCAGTCGATGGACACTTGGGCTGCTTCCACATCTTGGCTATCATAAGTAATGCTGCTATAATCACAGGGTTGCATATTTCTCTTTGAATTAGTGTTTCTGTATTCATTGAGTAAACACCAAGAAGTACAACTGTCAGTACAGGGTAGCTCTATTTTTAACTTTTTGAGGAACCTCCATACTGTATCCCACAGTGGCTGCATCAGCTTGCATTCCCACCAACAGTACACAAGGGTGTAGTTGTTCTTGTCTTTATAACTGAAATCTGTGACTGCTTTTGTGTTACTAGCTGTATCACTGGTGAAATAAGTTTATTACAGCTAGAAGTCAAGTACTTCAGGAGAGCAGGACTTCAAATGTGATCCAAAGCCAGAGTTCTAAGGCCAGAAGGGTATCTGTATGCATGCAGTTCTCCCAGAAGAGAAAGGAGTTAGGTGATGCAAAACATTTTACACTAAATTTTTAAATTTTTAGTTTGAAAGCTTCATCTCATTCAAAGGCAGCTGCCAAGCACATTCAGTATATTAATTTAGATACCACAGATGTTTAGAGAGATCTGATCTGGTCCAACATTCTTATTTCATAGAGGGGGCAAAGATCTAAGACTGTTAAATTGTGTGTCAAGGGGGTAGTTAAGTGTGGTAAAGTAGGTACTAGGATTACAGGATGGAATTCTGACCACCCAGGTGGATACCAACCACTTGGGACTCTGTAATGTGCCTTCCTGCAAAGAACACTCAGCAGGGACCGGGCAGTCGTCCTCACAACAGGGTTTACTGGCCAGAGGCTCTTGCACAAGCCACTACTCACATTTGAACTCTTACCTCTAATGCTGTTTTCTCTGTATGGGTGCCTCCAGTCTTATCCAGTAGACGTGGTCCCTAAATTACAGCATGTAAGCTATTTCAGTAAATTTCTCACCGACACAGTAAGGTATCAGAAATACTTTTCCTTCATCACTATAAATCTCTTAAATTGGCAAAAAACAGGTTTGCTGAAACTTTCTTTCTTTTGCCTCTGCCTTAGTCAAATGATAATTGAAGGGCCTATAAACGAGCATATAAACTGAATGAAGAAGTTACTTACAGTTACAATTTTGGAATGACTCCTTCTGTAAAGCAAATAATCTCTTTTCAATGTGTGCCATAGACCAAGGAAGCTCCCCTGGGGACAATTTGCATAGCCTTGGTGAGAATCTCCAGCAGAGCCTAGCATTAGACTTTCAATTCAGTGCCCCAATCTCTGAACTACTAACAATTACCTCTGGATCTCCAAGGTCATTTAGGTATATATACAGTGATTTTCTCCTATCTATTTGTGTCTTATAGGATTGGATATATGTATATGGATTTAATTTGAATGTTACAGACTATCCTTTTAAAAAGCCTGCCTGAAGTGAAATGAAAGGATCTTCTTATGTTAATAAATCAGAGTATCAGAATGTGTCAAACACCTACAACATTCCTAACAATGCATAAAGCACTGTGGTAGAGGGTGGAGAAGGATGGTAAACACAGAGCTAATACCACATGAGAGATTAAATTCTGAACCAAGAAAGGATTTGAGAATAATTAAGTATAGCGAATAAAGTTCAGCAAGAGAGGGAAAAGAAAAAATCATGACTGTACTAGAACAGTAGGCTTTAGGAAGGATGTAGGATTTGAGTGAAGCCTTAATGAATGAATAGGATAGAGAAAAACAGAAGGCAAGGGGAAAGGCATTTCAGGTATCTGCATAAGTGTGTAGATATAAAGAACTGGGAGAGGGGTACACAGCAGCATAAACAAAAGTATGAAAATGTAATGGGAGGGAAAGCAGATATGCTTTACTGGACTGGTAAATGGAGGTTATAAAGGTAGAGTAAATGAAAACCATCATATAACAATAATGGGAATAGCCAGCATTTGTTAAGCCTTAATATCAATGGTCAGGTTCCAGTCTAAGCAGGTGTGTGTGTGTGTGTGTGTGTGTGTGTGTATAATGTGTATTGTATGCAATGTTATATAACTTCTGGAAGGCCACAGAGGACTTGGTGGGATTATAACACAAGCAATATGACTCTTGAGCCTGACAATATGGCCACAGTGATTTTTGTCACCTATAAAAATAAGGTCACGCTGGCGAAATTCTTTCCTAGAATTCCATTTTCTAGAGTATATGGTCCAATGTCTAAGCTTAATTAAGTTCCTTAGGTTTTCTCCTTGAAATTTCCAAGAAGAACCAGTTTTGTAGGTGCTCCTAAAGATAATAAGTTTCCCTTCAAGGCACTTAAATGACAGACACAAGGTTAAAAATTTTTTCACTTTTTAGAACAGGCATTCTGGCTGGTTATTAGACTGCAAATTCAGTACTTAGCACAGGAAGTTCTGAAATTATAATTGGGTTATGTTCCAAAACTTTATTTTTAAGTTAGTTATTTGGAACTTGAAACACATATTCCCATAGAAACAATGCTATAAATGGTTGAGTCAGTTCTATGTTCACACCCTAAAATCTTTTAAAACCCTAATGTAGCTTTACATCAGTCCTACCAGTGCTACAGGATGACTTATCATTTGAACTAACAGAGGTACCATACAGTAATGCCTACCTCACTGACCTCCAGGTATAAGGATGTGGCTTAATGGCCTCTGTGCCTTTGCCTAGCACACACTGCCCACACAGCTGGCCCCTGACCCATGCTTGTTCAAATGAAGTCTTAAAAAGAGCCCAGGATGGGGCACCTGGGTGGCTCAGTGGGTTAAGCCTCTGCCCAGGTCATGATCTCAGGGTCCTGGGATCAAGTCCCACATCTGGCTCTCTGCTCAGCAGGGAGCCCGCTTCCTCCTCTCTCTCTCTGCCTACTTGTGATCTCTGTCAAATAAATAAAATCTTAAAAAAAAAAAAAAGAGCCCAGGAAGTAGGCACCAATAGATCTGGATACAAACTTTAACACTTATTTAGCTATGAGGAAACATCTTTACCTCTCTAAACCTGCTTTTCTCATCAATAACAATAATCCTACTCCTCCCAGGGTTCTCATATAAATTAGAGAGGGCAATTTCTTCTTGTCTTTTTAGTCAAGCATAATACAATTTTCCTTAAGTATTAATGTCATCATTGTGAACACAGTTCATAGTATTTATAATGATCAATTTCAACCTGATTCTTTATAGATGAGAAAACAAAATGAGGCCCTAAGAGGTTCAGAGACATGAACAAGGTCACTTCAGTTTTAGTGGCTGACGGCAAAGGCCCTTGGCTCCTCAATCCTGGTCCCCGAGTACAGAACCAACTGGCTGTCTGCTTTCTCCTCTGCATTGTGTTTTGCTGAAATACAGGAGCTATTCAAATTGCCAAGGGCTGTTTGCACCTACACAAAATGGCCCGAGACTGCTGTACTTTGGGAGATTGTGGTTTGTTGGCTGGTTACTATTTTTATGCTTCCTTGCTCGTCAAGCCAACAGCGATCACTTCTGAAAGGGATGCTGATCTCCCGCTGCCGACTATTTCAATCTGTTATGAGTTATGAAATTAGACAAAAACTCACTGAAGCTGAATTTACATAATTTTCAGAGAGGACCTTGGGAAGTAATCTGTAAGATAAGACTTTAATTCCTGCACTTGGTTTCATCTATTTTAATTGCTAATAGGCAATGATCTGCTTTAGCCTTGCTGCTGGCCAGGGGACTGGATAAGCTGAGGTTGCCAACCGAGTGACTTCTGAGTAAGTGAGGTGTTACTACAGGTAAGCTGCTAGGTCTAGGAAATAAATTTATGCATACAGAAAAGCAAAGTGAACACAGTGGCTTCTGGAATATTTCTCTCTCCCTCCAGGAGAAGAGAAGAGCATGTGGGTGGCTCAACTGGTTAAGCACTGGACGCTTGGTTTCACTTGGGTCATGATCTCAGGATCCTGGGACTGGGCCCTGCATCAGGCTCTTTGCTCAGGATTCCACTGCAGGATTCTCTCCCTCTTCCCCCTTTCTCCACTCATGCTCACACACAAGTGCTCTCTTAAATACATACATACATAAACAAATAAATTTTAAAGAAAAAAAGTATTTAATCCAGGCAGTCTCTATATTTTGATCTGTTCATCTTAGAGGCAACATGGCATCTTCTGACCACTAGAGGGCACCATGTGAACAGTAGGCTTCTCTCTGCAAGAAGCAGCTTTACCAGGAAGTCACTTTTTTGCACGTGGCATTGGTATTCTTGGTATTCTCAGGGTTCATTTTGTGGAACTTAGATCTTTTTATTCCAAAGTGCCTCTGTGACTTTGGGACTCACCTAAATCTGCTCCTCCCCCTGAATTCTCTGTCTCAGCTGGCACTGCCATGAACCAATCACCCAGGCTACTTGGGAGTCACCTGGGACTTCTCCCTCCCTTAACTGTCACCAATGTTCCAGTATTTCTCAAATCTGCCCCACTATTCCATGCCTACCTTCCCTATCCTCCTGAGGCCTCTAACATCACTCCTGAGTTATTACAACAGGCTCCTTAACTGGCTCCTCAAATCCATCCTTCACCCTCAAACAATTAATAAAGAACAAAAATAACAAAAATCAGACCATATCATTCTCCTTCTTAAACCCTTCTATGGTTCCCTTCATGTATCCTCAGGGTAAAGTACGAACTTCTCAGCAAAGCATAGAAAGCCAACAGTGCCCACCCATCTAGTCTTATGTTTGGCTGCTTCTTGCTTCAAACTTCATGGTCAAGCAGCATAAAACTGCTTGCTCTCTCTACTCCAACTGCCCCCCCCCAAGCCCACCTTACTTAATGTACTTCTTATCTCCGTTTTTATTCATGCCGATTGGTGCTTCTGCCTGAACCTCCCACATACTTACTAAGAATCAGTATATCACCTCCTCCAGAAAACCTGTAGTACCTCCCTCTCCCACTATTTTAGGTTTTGATATTACTCTGTATCATCTCCTTATCTTGCACTTATTTACACTATATTTTCATCATCAGAACAGTAACATAAAGTAGGTGTTAAAGCGCAGACTACCAGACTGCCTGCGTTCAAATTCTGGCTTTGCCACTTACTAGGTATGTGACCTTGAGAAGGCTGCAAAAGTAATTTGGCCTCAATTCTCTCATCTGAGAATGGGGATGATGATCCTTCCTAGGGTGTAGAGTTATCACAAGGCAGTGGTTGTCAGGGAGAAAATGCTAAATAAGAGCTGGCTACTACCGTTATCTGTGTGTCTGTCCGTAGGTCTCACCACTAGATTATGAGCAACCTGAAGGCAAGGCTGTTAGCCTGTTTCTGTGCAATACAGTAAGCATTCAATAAATGCCTCCAAAGAAGCAGCTGGTGAAGCAGCTCTAGGACAATGAGAAGTGCTACCCAGACTCCTTCCCTCAGCAGATAGAGACACACAGCTTTTTAATTTGTGTGTTTTTTTTCCAATTATAGCTACCTTTTTCTTGTTTAATTCCAACCAAAACCCTGAAAATTTCACTCTCTCATCTAATTAAAAGTCAACAAAATGAAACCAATAAAGAAAGAGTATCATAAAAAAGTGTGTTCATTCTAAGAAGCTTAACTCCATTTTTAAGCCTTAAATCTATTTAAGATTTAAGATCCTCTTCATCCCCAGGACCTACCACAGCAAAGCCTCCATGCTTTCATATATGCTATGCCATTCGCTTTGATTAGAACCTTTTCGATGTCCAGCTCACTCTCTTTGGAAAGTCCCCCCACCCCCACCCATCCCAGGATAATGCAGATGTCCCTCTTCTGTGCTTCCAAAGAGCCCCTACCTACAACTATATGGTGACCAAAAAATGTATCATCCAAACCGAATGTTAGGTCTATTACCACACTCTTGACACGGATTGTAATTATGTGGCTCCCCTGCTTTGCTGTAAGCTCCCTGAGATCAAGGCATTGTCTTAGTCATCAAGGTGTCCCTGAGTCTTTAACAATGGCCTGGCATTTAGGTGGTATTTGATCAATTTTGAATGAATAAATGTTGAAATAGGCATTTTATCTTACTTATCAATTTCTTCCTTCCTTGTAATCTCTACATCCACCAAGGGGCTCAAAGTCACAACCCTGAGATCGAGAGTCACATGCTCCCCTGACTTGAGTCTGCCAGGCACTCAATTTTTTGCATTATTTGCATTTCTGCACTTAAATTTTTGCATTATTTCAATCATGGCAACTTTTAGGTAGTGGTCAAAAATTTACAAAGCAAGTTCCCATACATTAAACAACTGGTTCTCACGACACTGAGATAGGTATTTTCATTATCTTCATTTTGTGAATAAGGCAACAGGTTTAGTGGTTGTTACTTAAGTGCTCATCTGGTAAGCAGAAGATGGGACTCAAACTCTGGAGTCTTGATTCAGAACCCTGAGTTTCAGCTTTTATAAGCCAGACAACACTCTTCCTGGCAATGACTATTAACTGAAGTGCCGCTTTGGAACGTCCTGAGCCTCACAGTCACCCACTCTCACACAGCCCCACATGGCAGGCGGCACGCCATGCCCCTGCCCCATCTCCTCTTCCATCTGCTGACTCCCACAGCCCATCAGAGCAAGCCCTTCCCTAACACTAAAAGATGTCAAGTGGGGACGGAGCTCTTTAGTTAACCTTGAAAAAAGGATTATGTGTAGCTCACGTAGATAAGAAATGAAAAATCTGGTTGGTGATTTAATTCATTTTCCAACGTTACTGGGAAAACGATTTTAAACTCAGAGCAGAGCAGTGTTAAAAAAACCATGTCCCCAACACTCAAATAATGTTGTGATTAAACTTCTATGTGCTATTTTGGGGCTTCGTTTTCAGAACATCATCAACCACTTCACACTCATTCTAAGATCGCTTGTAGTTCCCATACAAGCCACGATGTAAGTATAGTTAGAAATCTATCTTAAATATGTGCCGTGTCCTCCCATGCCACATCTACAAACTGCAGTCATTAATCCCCCTTCTTCGTTCTAGTTCTCTTTCCTTGATGTTTGGCATGCTACCTCTAGATACGGATCAAGGAGAACCCTTCACACCATATCAATACAGGGATGTCTGGGCAGTGGTTTTCATGGCAAGTATAGCCACTCCTTCCCTCCCAACCATGGAATTATTAAATTCTCTACAAATATGAAGCTTTTGGGGGTTTGATGTTGTTGTTGTTTTTTAAAATGAGTTTGGCCAATATAAATCAACCCATCAGAGGCCGGATGGACATCATCATTAGCTTGAAAAAGTTTGAGAACGAGACCACGGAGGTAGACTTCATAAGGACAAACTTAAAATAGCAACCCTGTTATATTTAAACCCTCACGTCTGTTACTTGATCATAGAATTTTAAACCAGTCCAAGGCAAAACATTCCTTTTCTCCACCTAGTCAATTCTCACCAACCTGAGTAGGGAATAGAGAACATAAGGCCATGAATCATCACAGGCCATCCTTAGGCAGGGTGAGGCATATACAACAGCACAGTTATGATCGAATGCTGCCTCTCCTCGTTTTAAACAAGGAATTGATTATTAACAGTTATCTCTGGAATGACTTTCGTTTTTGTATTTTATGTACTCTAGTATAGGTTGAATTTTTACAAAAAAACATGGATTTTGTATTTCCATTTTGAGGAAAAAAATATACATGAATCACTTAATTTGGTTCACATAAAAGCATGTAAGTCTAACAATGTTAATATTTCAGGGTAAAATATACTAGCACAAGGAAAAAAATATCAGGAGAAAACATCCTGTAGAGACCAAAGTGACCTCTCAAGCAGGTGTTTTTCAAATACAATTTAATTTTTTGGGAAGACAACAGATTACAGCTTAACAATAAAAATCTATGGAAACTTTTCTGCCTTTGTATCCCAAATGGTTGTCTTCCCTTTAGGCCAGAAGGTTAATAGCTAAGGCTTATTAGCACTTTCCTGACTGGAAGAAGAGAGGCCTGAAAGCAGACACTTCTTTTCTCCTGCACATTAGGAAAGGAAATGGTGCTAAAAAGAACACAGACACTCTTAAAAAGCTCCATGAACTTATCTTCTCCAGAGACTGGCGAAAGAGAATAAGGAAAGGAAACAGTACAAAAATTTAGCACTGTTCGGGTGCCTGGGTGGCCCAGTGGGTTAAAGCCTCTGCGTTTGGCTCAGGTCATGATCCCAGGGTTCTGGGAGCAAGCCCCGCATCAGGCTCTCTGCTCAGTGGGGAGCCTGCTTCCCCCTCTCTCTGTCTCTGCCTGTCACTCTGCCTACTTGTGATCTGTCAAATAAATAAAATCTTTAAAAAAAAATTAGCACTGTTAACATGAAATCAAAACACAAGGTCAAGAGCAAGTGACTGAGACTACACTCCATGCCCCGCTAAGGTCCTGGTTAAATATGGTCTCTTTTTTCTCAGACAATGAGGCACCAGGACTCCCCCACAAACCACCTCCAAAGTAGGCCATCCCACTGTAATGGGAAGAATAGAAAGGCTTCTGGAAAGGCGACTCAACCTGAGTTATTCTACACAGTGAAAATTTGGTCACGATGGAGAAATCTCTTAAAACGAATGTTAAGATGTTAAAGAAAAGTTCTACTGCAGACAGTCTTTATTGATCTTTGAAAATAGTTTCCCATCCACCAGGTTTCAATTTTCTCTAAGATGAGGAAGCCCCCATCCAGCGCCCAAACCCATTCAGTTATTACTGATACTTCATCAAAGAGCCAGCAAGTGAATCAAAAATAAAGTTTTGAGGTTGTGATGGCCAGCCATCATTCAGGCTTCATCTTTTAGTATCCCAATTCTCCCCATCATATCCATTTGCACTGACAAAATTTCACAGACTCAAATTTCTTCCTTTCAAAGGAAAAGGTAGTGATTGCTTTGAAGTTAACATGAGAACTGCATCCTTCATTTCTGCTCCAAAGTGCCTTGAACTTCGAACCATGAAACTGATTCTAAGAAGTCTCCTCAAAAAGCCTGGAACCACTCCTCGGGTTCGAGAAAATCGTTCCTGTCGTGAGACAGTGAGACATACGGTACGGAACTACACTCAGGCCAACAGAGAATCTGCGTGTAACCTACCACGTTTAAGCTCGACTGGAGTTATTATTACACACATACAAAATGCCCTGCTGTCCCCCAGGAAACATCAAGGACTTTCATCGACATCTCCCCGACGTTCCCAATTTGGAGGTCATGTTAACCTTTCAGATCCTACAGACGCGTTCGTTGATTAATTTACCTAAGGCTGGGAAGGTGGCTGAGCTCAGACCCAAGCCTCCAAGTTTTAGCGGTTATGATTCCCGATCTACGCCCAACGCATTTGCCGAACACGAACAGAACTTCTAGCAAGCGCCCACCACTGGAATCGAAAGCACTTTTTTCCCAGGAAACACATCTTTTCCACCGAAAATTCCCAAACCCGAGACCCACTACTTTTTACTGAACAAAAATCGTGTGTGTGCCGGCAAGAGGGGGTGAAAAGAGCGTGGCAAGAATTTGCACGGCTCTTACGCCTCCTCCCTCGGAGCGCGCCCAAGTCTGCGGCCTCGGGCTCCGGGACACTTCCCCTCCCACCCGCCGAGGAGCCGCAGCTGTAAGTTGAGAGAAGCGGGCTCTGGGCACGTCAATCAACCGGGTCCTCCCGCCTCCCGTCTACACCTCCCCTCCCCTCCCCCCCACCCCAAAAAATAAAGACAGAGAAAGAAAAGGAAAAGAAGGTAACTAATTTGAGAACTAGTCTCCGCCGGGGCTTCGCCTCCGACCCAGGGAGGCCGCACGTCCCGGACGAGGCGCGCCGGCGAACGGCGGGATCGAGCAGGCGGCCCGGCAGCCGCCCGTTGCCGGGTCCTCGCGGCGCGTCCTCCGCGCCCTGGATCCCCGCACGGGTCGGCACCGCTCCGGCCCCGCACTCCGCCAGGCCCGCGGCCCGCGTCCTCCCGCCCGGGCCAAAGTTGCGCAAATAGCCCCACAACTGGCAGATACTCACCGGCCGCAGCAGGAACCGGGGCTGCGGAGGTTTTAGGGAGTTTAAGGCAAATCAGCCGCGGGAAAGGCGGGCGGAGGCGAAGGGGCCGCGAGCTGCAGTGGCGGCGGCGCGCGGCGTTCGGGCTGGGCTGCGCGGAGAGGCTCTGGCTCTGCCAGGGACTGTGCTGCAACAAAGGACTTCCGCTGCCGCACAGCCGCGCCTGCCGCACCGCACTGAGCCGGCCCCGCTTACGCGGCGACTCCGGGTCTGCCCACCAGTTCGCTGCGGCGTCCGCCAGCCTTCCCCTCCCTCTCGCCCGCCCACCCACTCCGCCGCTGGCTGCTAGGGGCACCCGCGGTCGCCTGTTTGTTTGCAACAAGTTTCTGCGTCGGGCTCCGGGGAGGCTGGCGCAACCCGCACCGCGGGGGCCGGCGCGGCGGCGGCTTTACCACCCCTCTCGCCCCTCTCCCAAGGGTAGGCTTGGGACCTCCTCCTCCTCCTGTTTGCACAGCTGGATGGGACTGGGCTCCTCCCGACTCCCCAAGGGCAGGATGCTGTTTTCCCACTCTGTCCAGATGTCAGACCCCTGCCCCAGAGGGCTTGGCAGCCGAGCCTTCCCTCTCAGTTCGTCCCTGACGTTGTGGGGGCTCCAGCACCCTCGCCTCGTCCCGTGCGCCGCCAGGCGGTCCGGGGTCGCCCATTCCACGCGCTCCCCCCACTCTGCCTGCCATAGGCCTGTCCGCCTCTGGCCTTGAGTCACTTCCCCCGCCATGCCCCACCCCACCCAGCCCGCCTCCCCTCCTAGGCTCCAGCGGCTCAGCCTCCTTGGCCCCGCGCCCCCACCCCTCTCCCCGCGAACACGCGGGCGCATCCTTCCCCACCCCCACCCCCGAAGTGAGGCACTGCTGTGCTTTTGCACGCCCTGGGGAAAGTCCCCGGGTCACGCGGTTGTGTGTGGGGAGCCTGTGACGCTCAGGCTCGTCTCCACGCTTCCGCCTACAGAGTCACGACTGAGGACCGTGGCGGAGGTACCCCGAGCGCGGGCCGACCCCCGCCTGGCCACTAGAGTAGGCGGGAGGGCGCGCACGTACGCACGCACGCACACTTCAACCCCCGCGCCCCTCGTTCCCCGGCTACCAGGCGCGCGGTCACGTGGGCCCATCGCGGGGCGGCCGGCGCGGGAAGCCGCGCGAGAGCGGGCCGCAGGGTGCGTGAGCCGGCGCCGCCGCGTGACGTGCGCGGCGCGGGAGCCGCCCCTCCCGCACGGAGGAGCCGGCTGGCCGCCGCGGCGGCGTCTGGGTAAGCGACGCGGCCCGGCCCCTGTGGGCTGCTCCGGGCTCAGTCCCTCCCGCCTCGAGCCGCCCGGGGCGGCGGCCTGCAGCTGCGCCGGTCGCGGGACAGATGCAAGTAGCTGGGGCGAGGGGTGTTTTGGTCCGTTTGACATGTCAATCAGGGCGCAGGAGGAAAATGGCAACCGCGAGTGAGCACTGGGCGGAGAATGCCCAGAGCCGCCTCTCGCTGCCCGCAGAAGGTGGCTACAGGGGCCTGACCCCGCGCGGGAACCCCCGACGGGCCCGCGGCGTTCCCCGGGCGGCCGCGCGAACCCTTCTTGCAAGTGGGCGGGTCTCTTGGTGCAAGCTGAGAGACGCTGCGGCCACTGTCCTCTCCCTTCCCCACCCCCGTTTGTGATTACCCCGTTTCTAGGGCAGGAAGTTCCTCCTCCTCCATAATTCATTTCTTTCCTTTTTTTCAGATTATGTTAATCTCACTCTGAGTAAATCCAGTTTTTCTTTTTAAAGTTTGCCGGATCGTTCACTGCTTCCCTAGCACTCGTTATTTGGAGAAACCAAGCTACTTTGACAGCACTTAGAGCTGTACTTGGAATTTGACAGCAGCTATGGTGTTTGATTCAGTAACGCCCATTTCCCCCCAGGAAATTACATTTCGCATTCAATCTTTTGAGACTCAAGTTTTTTTTTTTGACAAAACGGTTGATTCGCGCAGGATTTTGTCAAGTGTGTAAAGTACACTTTGGGATGACAGATTTTAAAGCTGAAAGGGGCCTTACAGGAAATCCAGTTCATCCATCTGTTTTACAGATGAAGACACTGGGCCTAACGAACGTGTAGCTTGACTGAAGCCCTACACACCTTTTGAGTAACTGGACTCCAGGGCTCGAGGCCTTGGTTACCACACCAGGAGCACAGTGCCAGTTTAACCCACTCACTGTAGAGACAGTCTGCCAGAGGTGATTATACTTGGCTTGATTCAGATTATTGAGAAACAAGGCTTGGCCGTTGTGTGTTGGCTCTGGTATTTTAAGTAATGGGGTTGGCATTGTCTTTAGGTGGAATAGATTGCCTATGATGTATTTGGGGGCTCAAAGGCCATCTTCCCCATCTTCTCCAAAATTCAGCCCTATTCTCTGTAAGAATAACCAACATTTGCAGCACTGGTTACTTCCTTAGGTTAAGGCATCAAAGTTCCTTGAGCAATCTAGGTATGTTTCGATTAAGCGTAAACTATCCGGTATCAGGAATCAGTTCCTTAAGAGCGAGCAGTATACGGGGATAGCACTTGGAATAGATTAGTTCTGATGGCTGGGAGGTTATCAGGAAAGAGTGGAACCTGGAAGGAATGGTCAGTAACAAAGCAGGGAGGGGCCTCAAATGACTTGCTCTACCTTTTTGCCCAGCCCTTCCCTGAATGTCTTATTTGGAGGTAGTGGAGATGGATTCTGCTCCAGTTGTTGGCTGTTTATTGAGCACCTGCAGTGGCTAGCCACTTTCATAGATGAATTCTGAGTACTTGACAAAAAGGGAGGTGGTATTGTCTCTATGTTACAAACTAGGAAACAGAGATTTACCTGGCTTCTGCGATGCTGTCATTTGCAGTAGAATTCAAGGCTAGATCACTTATCTCCCAAGTCCAGTCAGTGCTCTTTTGCATTTTATCTTGCTACCACTTCAAGCCGGGAAAGGGATGAGAGAATCGCCTGTGGCTGATTTATTGGCGCCTGTGGTTGCCCAGAGAGGCTGAGCAGGACTTTCAGCTGCCCTCTTTGCCTTAGAAAATGGAGCTGTATGCTTCCACCCTATCTCCTGAGGGGAATGCGCAGGAGCCAGGCTGTCTAGCTGGGGAGGAGGGGCCCAAGAGTCTTGGCTGTAAAATATCCTGGCAAGGGCAATGCTGGGAAGTGTTGCATAATGCCCTCCCCACCACTGAACCAAAGTGATTTATTTACTATGGCCCGTAGGTGGTGCTTGACCATCTTGTTAAAGAAAAAACTTGTTCTTTTTTGTAATAAAAGCCCAAAACAGAGTTGGGGGGATTTATATTATTGCAGGATTTTTTCCTTGTCTTAAAAAAAAAACAGTGCAGGTGCTCTTATCTTGATAAATTATAAAGTACTTCTACACCACTTCCTGTGCCCCCTTTCTGCTTATTTATTCCAAATTGCATGGGAACTTCCATCTTTTGAGAAGATTGCTAAGAAAAATACTATAATTTATAGTTACAGCGCAGGTTATGGAGTTATACCTAGCTTTTGATCGCCACTTTATACTGTCTCCTAGTTGTGTGTTCTAAGCCCATGTCATCTGTAAAATAGATATAAAAATAACATAGCCAAGGTGAGGACTAAAAGAATGTACATAGAGCACTTAGCACAAGGCCTTGCATGTAGTATTTACTCATTATAATCGTAACTATTTGAACTAGAACAGTATTACTCCCTCTAGGATAGGAAAGGTATTACTACTTGAACGTGCTTGGGGAGAGTAGAGGAAGAGGAAAGTATTTGAAACAAACATCAGTTTCAGGATTAGTAATTGAATTTATTCACACATCTGCTTTCCCTTTGTTCGCAGGAATTTTTTTCTTTCTTTTTTTTAATCTTAACTGAAGAAAAATTGTTTCTGTTATTGTAAGTTGTTTCTGAAAATTCTCTAAACTGTTCCTTCCCTGTACATATCAATCATACGTTGACTTTTTGTTCCTTGTGAAAAACTCGAGGCACTTTAAGCAAAAGGCTTCATTAAGCCATCTGGATAAAGTGTTTGTGGAGCATTCCGTGGCAAAGGAAGTGTTGGTTCACCTATATTCAGAAGTTATAATTAGTCTTGTTTGTACTGTATTCTAGGTCTGTACTCACGTTGTCGTTATCCAGCTTCCTTCTGTCCTTTGAGTACCTTGTTTTTTTCTTTCAGAAATGCAGTTATCACTTTTTTTTTCTTTTTTTTAATGGACTAAGAAGAATCATTTATTTTCCTTTACAGGGTTCTGATTTTTTTAAGGTTCACTAGCAATTTGCACTAATCGGTGTTAGCACTCTTGTTTGCCTGGTGCTGTGGCTTTATCAGGCATCCCATATGTTGGTTAGATGGTTAGAGATGTAGTAGGCCGGCTGTGTCTGGCAACAGGCAGGCCCCAAACTAACGTTTCCCTGTTCCGTTATAAAGGTTTCTAGAGCATAACTGCTCTTCCTGTGTCATCTACCACGTCTGCTTCTTACCCTCTTCTCTAATATTTTCAGTGATTTTCGTAAGCAGCTGCTTAGAATTACTGCACGTTTTATCTCAATATTCTCAGACTTGAGATTTCCATATCATCTTCAGATGTTATGAAAATAGGCATAATGGTGTATGAGAGAAAATACCTTTTTTTCTTAATACTTTTTTTAGAAGTCTGAAAATGGTATGTTCCTCTTCTGCCCCCACTGTCCTATTAACTAGTTTGAGAGCACTTTTATTTCTCAGAATCTGGATAATTTTTTGTTTAAATTTACAATTAGAATTACAATTGTTGATTTTTGTTCATTTAATGTAATTTGTACAATTCCCACATTTTGAGCATAGCTTGTAAAATTGCTTCTTTTTCTCTGTAATTCTACAGTGTGAAATATTCTCTTTATTTTCCTTGGTTTCCTTCTAACACAGTGGTTCATAACTGAGGCGTCGTATTAGAACCACCATCCTTTTTAAAAAAGGATGTGAGGGGCGCCTGGGTGGCTCAGTGGGTTAAGCCTCTGCCTTCAGCTCAGGTTGTGATCTTGGGGTCCAGGGATCGAGCCCCGCGTTGGGCTCTCTGCTCAGTGGGGAGCCTGCTTCTCCCTCTCTCTCTCTGCCTACCTCTCTGTCTACTTGTGATCTCTGTCTGTCAAATAAACAAATAAAATCTTTGAAAAAAATTTAAAAATAAAAATAAAAAAGGATGTGAGACTCACTCTCAGCAATTCTGTTTAGCTTGGTCTAGGGTAGGACACAGGCATCAGTCTGCACTGAAAGTTTTACAATGCAGTCAGTGATAAGAGCTACTATTCCATGATAAAATGATCTCTGCAAACATTCTTTCTCTGGGTTATAAAATGTTATACCTCCATAATCCTGTGAAAGTATGATTAAAAAGTTAAAATCATTGTATAAAGTCTGTCATCATGTGGCACTTTGAATATTTCTGCTTTTACCTTTGTACTTATAGCCATGAGTAAGTATCTCAAAAAAGCTGCACATATTCCTCTGCCAACTTTTCTGTCTCCTTCTCTTAATGATAATTTAATAATAAAGTCACAGTGGTAGGAACCACAGAGAAAATATCTAAGACTGTTTATTTTCTACAGGAACAGATGTCTTAGTCCTCTTGTCCCATTTTTATTAAAGATTCTACAGCCTGAGAGAATGAAAAGCTATGTATTCCAGGGCATGGTCTGGCTACCATAGGTCTGAGAGTCCAGTCTAACTAATACAAAAGATTTTTTTTGAATAAGTAAAAATCAAAAGATGTTAATTTCTTTTTTTTTTTTTTAAAGGATTTTTTTTTTAGATTTTATTTGTTTATTTGACAGACAGAGATTATAAGTAGACAGAGAGGCAGGCAGAGAGAGAGAGGAGGAAGCAGGCTTCCCGCTGAGCAGAGAGCCCGATGTGGGACTCGATCCCAACACCCTGAGATCATGACCTGAGCCGAAGGCAGCGGCTTAACCCACTGAGCCACCCAGGCGCCCAAAAGATGTTAATTTCAAGTTAACTTTGAATTAAACAAAAATGGATACTGGTATAAAGCTATTGTAGTTTACTTAGTTTGAGCTAATCCAGAGTTACTGCAATTTAGTTAGTAAAGAAGGTTTTGTAGTCTCTCTTAAATATTAATACTAATTCTATTATTATATATAAATACCACTTTGATAATAGATACAGCATTTTAAGATGAAGCACTCTTTCATTTTGGCTTTCGTCTCTATAAATTATTTTTTGCATCTCTTCTCACATCTTAAAATTTCCACCCAAAATTCTTTTCTTTTAAGATTTTATTTATTTATTTGAGAGAATGAGAGTATAAGCAGTGGGGAGAGGGAGAAGCAGGCTTCCCAGTGAGCAGGGAGCCCTGACAGTGGAGTTCCATCCCAAGACCCCAGGATCATGACCTGAGCCTAAGGCAAATGTTTAACCAGTGCAGGTACCCACATGCCTCTCCACTCAAAATTCTTAAATAAAACTTCTGAGATCTTTCTGTATGCATAGGAAGCTTTAGCTATTCCACATACCAGAGAAAATAATATTTATGGTCAAAGAAATGATGAGCAAAGGCTACATGAAAAACCTAGCTAATAAATTTGCCAAGTAGGTTGTATTAGAAAATGTTTTTAAGGGATGCCTGGGTGGCTCAGTTGGTTAAGTGACTGCCTTTGGCTAAGGTCATGATCCTGGAGTCCCAGGATCGAGTCCCACATTGGGCTCCGTGCTCCGTGCTCCGCGGGGAGTCTTTTTCTTCCTCTGACCCTCCCACTTCTCATGCTCATTCTCTCTCTCAAACAAAAAAAATCTTAAAAAAAAAAAAAGAAAACGTTTTTAATAACTTTGCGATGGATTGGCTCTTTTAACAAATAAAATCTGATTGTGTTGCCTTAAAACGTCAAAGGTCTGTTATTATACAAAGAAGTTTGAGCGAACCTGTTATGTGTCTAAGTTGTGGGTTTTTTTTTTCCTTTTAAGCATATCTGAATTTGTTTCACTCTATAAATTTGGAAAGTTTCCCTTTATTCGCTTCAATATATTTGCAAAATCTGCCATCGGTATGTATGTTAAAAGTTACAGATGGGGATTTTGAAGAAAGGGGATGAGTTAAAAGTCAGACTCGAGGGGCGCCTGGGTGGCTCAATGGATTAAGCCTCTGCCTTTAGCTCAGGTCATGATCTCAGGGTCGTGGGATCGAGTCCCGCATTGGGCTCTCTGCTGAGCAGGGAGCCTCCTTCCTCCTCCTCTCTCTCTCTCTCTCTCTCTCTGCCTGCCTCTCTGCCTACTTGTGATCTCTCTCTGTCAAATAAACAAATAAAATCTTTAAAAAAATAAATAAATAAAATAAAAGAAATAAAAAATAAAATCTTTAAAAAAAAAAAAAGTCAGACTCGAGGGGCGCCTGGGTGGCTCAGTGGCTTAAAGCCTCTGCCTTCAGCTCAGGTCATGATCTCAGGGTCCTGGGATCGAGCCCCACATCGGGCTCTCTGCTTAGCAGGGAGCCTGCTTCCTCCTCTCTCTCTGCCAGCTTCTCTGCCTACTTGTGATCTCTGTCTGTCAAATAAATAAATAAAATATTTAAAAAAAAAAAAAGTCAGAAATACTACCAGCACCATTATGGCTAGTTGTCTGACTTTGCGTACCTCTCCCACCTTCTCTGAGCCTTTGGTTCCTCAACCATAAAATGGAACTAATATCAAAACTGCTCTATTACCTCATAGGATTTTAAAAAAAGATAGCATAGGGCAGAGATTCTCAAAGTGTGGCTCAAGGACCCCCAGAGGTTCCTGAAACCTTTTCAGGATCTGCAAGGATCTTGCTTTTGAAAGGCCAAAATCTCTAAATATACTTGAATTAAAACTACTTGTGGCAACAGATTGAACCAGAAACAAAGAACCCAGCTGTATTTTTTAAAGCGTGGTATTAAAGAGTACTGTAAAATAGAAAACAGTGCTACTCTTCCCACTTACAAAATATATGTGGTTATTTTTTAGAAAAAAGTGTTAAAATATAATGGGTTTATTATTATTTAAAGCGAATTAAACATTTTTAAATGTCTCACTTTTTATATGGTAAATATTGATAAATACAACCCACATAAGCAACAGCTCTTTGCAGTCCCTAATGCTGCTCTTAAGAGTGTAAGTGGATCTTGAGGCCAGAACTTCTTAGAAGTGGTGAAGGGTAATAATAATGGCTGACTAGTTCCTGTTGGGACAGTTCTGAACTAGAAACTACATTTGACCCTTGAACAGCGTGGGGATTAGGGCCACCAACCTCCCTGCACAGTCAAATATCTGCATTTAACTTGACACTTACCCCCAGCCTCCCAAGTTTAACTACTAACAGCCTACTATTGACTGGAAGCCTTACTGATAGCATAAACAGTCAATTAACGTAATTCATATGTTACATGCATTATATACTGTATTCTTATAATAAAATAAGCTAGAAAAAAGAAAATGTTATTAAGAAAATCATAAGGGGCACCTGGCTGGCTCTGTAGAGTGTGCGGCTCTTGATCTCCAGGTGTTAAGTTCAAACCCCATGTTGCACCTAGAGCTTACTTTAAAAAAAAAAAAAAAGAAAGAAAGGGAAAGGAAATCATAAGGAATAAAAAATACATGTATAGTACTATACTATGTTTATCCAAAAAAAATCTGCTTATAAGCGGGCCCATGCAGTTCAAACTGATGTGGTTCAAGGGTCAACTCTATAAACTTGAAAAAAAGCTTTAGAAACCACCAGATGGCAGTTGAAAGTGACAGAAATCAGACAGAAACTGGAATGAAGTCTATACTTGGAAGAAGGGAAGAGCAGTGGATGATTTTAATGGCTTTTTCCTGAGAGAAGTCTCCAGTTGGTGACAGGAGGAGCTGGCCAAACTTAGGTTAATAATCCGTAATCTTACTTGCTTGAAGAAAAGAGGACAGAGTTCAGAGTGACCACACAGCTGGAAAGAAAAGGAAAATCCTAGAAAGGATGCTGGGGGAACCCCACATATTGAATCTCTTGCCAACCCCTAAACTTATACATATGTTGAGCTTTCATACAGCACACCAACAAGTAAAAAACTAAACCAAAAGAGAGACAGGGTTTGAAGTTTAAGTCCAGCCAAGTTAATTGTAACAACAAAGTTGTTACAGTTGTTGTCAGTACTTTTTGGAAGAATATTACAGAATCTAGAGTCTTTACCACAGTAATCACAATGTCTAGGATATTGTCCAAAATGAAACAGGAAACTATCACCCTAATTAATGGAGATTAACTCCAAAATGACCCAGAGGTTGGGTTTGGCAGAGATTTAAAGCAGCTATTACAACTCTGCTTAAGATTGTAAAGCAAAAATAAAGTGGTAATGTGTCAACAAATAGGAAATCTCAGCAGAGAAATAGGAACTAAAAAGGAATGAGATAAAAATTTTAGACTAGGGCGCCTGGGTGGCTCAGTGGGTTAAACCGCTGCCTTCGGCTCAGGTCATGATCTCAGGATCCTGGGATCGAGTCCAGCATCGGGCTCTCTGCTCATCAGGGAGCCTGCTTCCTCCTCTCTCTCTCTGCCTGCCTCTCTGCCTGCTTGTGATCTCTCTATGTCAAATAAATCAATAAAAATCTTAAAAAAAAAATTTTAGACTAGAAATATAACTGAAATTAAAAATTCACTGAATGAGTTTAACAAAAATGACAGTGAACTTACAGCTTAATAGGAAGTATCTCACCTGAAAAAAATATTTTAATCCCTTTATGCCTTAATTTTTTTTAAAGATTTCATCTATCTATTTTATTTTATTTTATTTATTTATTTTTAAAGATTTTATTTAAAATCTGCTCAGGCACCCCTGAAACAGAAAAATTATTGATGCGAAAGTTCTATATAAACTTCATCACTGTAGGGATGCCTATAGGGAGCCACCCGGGTGGCTCAATCAGTTAAGCTTCTACCTTCTGCTCAGGTCATGATCCCAGAGTCCTGGGATCGAGTTCCGTATCAGGCTCCCCGATCTGTGGGGAGTCTGCTTCTCCCTCTGCCTATTGCTCCCCTGCTTGCGTTCTCTCTCTCTCAAATAAATAAATAAAATCTTTTAACTTCATCACTATACATTAGCAGCAGGGATTTTTACTCTAGGTTTCTTTCAAGGTCTAAACTCAGCTCTTCCCTCAGCATGTGGACCGCCTTCATACTGTATGAATCAAAGCCATGGATAGAGTACTCTCACATTCTCTCCTCACCTCAGCTGTCTCCTTGCCACTGTTTGAAGTAAACCTCTCTCTTCTCTATGGCTGACTGCTACATTGTGCTTGTGTTCCTTCTGGCTTCTGGAGGTGCCACCCCTCTTCAGCCTGAAAGTCTTTCTCTGAGCGGAAGCTCCCTATCATCAGCATCCTATCCTATCTGTACCTGCCCTTTATGGCCTCTGCCGTCTAACATTCCCTTGCAGTGAGATATTTTGCTCTTGATGCTTTCCCAGACTATTGTCAGAGGTCACCAGAAATCTCTTAGTCACCACACTTGGGAGTATTTATAATAGGCCCATCCCCATGTTTCTCTGCAGTACTTTCCACCAGAGGTGGACCACTCCCCACCCAGGTTCTTGCCTTTCCGTTACCTAACCCCATCCCATCCCCCCACTCAATGTTGATAAGTTTCCTTATTACTCCTCTTGTGTCTTTTCTGTGTTCATTTGTAGCTTGTTTCCCCCCTCTTATTTCACTCAGTAGTCCCATCCACTCCTGGTGGCTTCAGCTATGTAATTACAGAGGACCTCCTCTCCCTGTCTAGCCCTTTCCTGCATAGTGTCTCCATTGATCACTAAACATTTCTACTCAGATGTGCTGGCGTGAACACCTTGAACTCACTGTGTCCAAAATGAATTTTTTCTTTTATGAAGCCAGTTTCTATGCCTCTTTGCTGGCATTCTGGAACATTGCTGTTATATTGATACCTACCACATGACAGTTACTCTGCAAATAAGACCTGAAGGGATGAATGAATTCTTCCAATAACCCAAGCTAGAATTCTGAGACTTGACTTTGACTTTATCTCCTCTGTGGCTGACCACATCCAGTCTGGCTGCCAAACCATGTCAGTTCTATGTCTGGTGTATCTCTTGTATTCCTTCATTTCCACTACTGTCCCTTGGATATTGTAGTGGACTTCTTGCTGGTCTTTATTTCTCCATAACTTTCCCTTGCTAATCTTTTTTTATGTGTTGCTACTAGAGCAACCCTGAGTCACAGGCCTGATGATGATGATGATGATGATGATGGTGATAATTGGTATTTACTAAACACTTATTGTGGGCCTGCCTCACTATTTCTATGTGCTTATATGCATTTTCTTATTAAATCCATGTAACAGCCTGTGAGGTAGATACTGTAATTATCCATATTCTGTAAGTAAAACCAAGGACCAAAGAATTAAGCATCTTCTCGAGATCATACAGCTAAATGACAGAATTGGAATTTTATTCCAAGCTGTTTAATTCCAGAGTCCAAGCTGTAACTACTATGCTGTGCTCCCTCCTGCAAAAATGTCTTCACACCATTTGTTACAAACACAACTGGAGTACCTTTCAGTTTTACATTCGGTACCCTGTGTGAGCTGACCACATCTCTTGTTACTCACTCACTTTTGTTTTTTCTGTGCCAAACTGAATTCTTCAGTTACCTATATATTCACACTCCTCCCTGTAATTTTTTTCATTCTCTTTTTTTCTGCCTGGAATGCTATGTTCACCTTCTGCCTCTTCATCTAAATTCAGTTCAAATGGCTTATTTTTCACCTGATACTGATCTCCCCACTGACAGCATGTTCTCTGAACTGCTCTTATGACATTTACCACTTTTACTTTTTATCATAATTACCATGTTTTATGTTTTGTCTCCCCTATTAGCCTGCAATCTTCTTTTAAAAAGTTTTGAATTTAAATTCAGTTTAATTAACATGTACTGTATTATTAGCTGCAGAGGTAGAATTCAGTGTGTCATCAGTTGCATATAAGGCCCAGTGCTCATTACTTCAAACACCCTCCTTTTTTTTTTTTTTTTAAAGATTTTATTTATTTATTTGACAGAGAGAGATCACAAGTAGACAGAGAGGCAGGCACAGAGAGAGAGGGAAGCAGGCTCCCCGCTGAGCAGAGAGCCCAATGCGGGACTCAATCCCAGGACCCTGAGATCATGACCTGAGCCGAAGGCAGCTTAACCCACTGAGCCACCCAGGTGCCCTCAAACACCCTCCTTAATGCCCATCACCCTGTTACCCCACCCACCCCCAGCAACCCTGGTTTTCCCCATAGTTAAGAACCTCTTTTTGTTTTTGTTTTTTTAAAGAATTTATTTATTTATTTGACAGAGAGAGATCACAAGTAGGCAGAGAGGGAGAGGAGGAAGCAGGCTCCCTGCTGAGCAGAGAGCCCGATGCGGGACTTGATCCCAGGACCCTGGGATCATGACCTGAGCCGAAGGCAGTGGCTTAACCCACTGAGCCACCCAGGCGCCCCTAGAACCTCTTTTGGTTTGCCTCCGTCTCTATTTCCCTCTTACTTTATTTTTCCTTCCCTTCCCGTGTCCATTGTTTTGTTTCTTAGATTCCGCATATGAATGAGATCATATGGTATTTGTCTTTCTCTGATTGACTTATTTCACTTAGCATAATACTCTCTAGCTCCAACCACGTCATTGCAAATAGCAAGATTTTATTCTCTTCCTGTGTTTTGGTAATTGCGGACATTGCTGCTATAAACATTGGGGTGCATATTAGCCTGCAGTCTTCTTAGTTGCAGCATGTAAGTATTTTTCTTCTGTCCCTATGCTTTGTATAATGCATGCTTTCAAATAATTTTTCTTTATTAAATTTCTCTTCAAAAAATGTATTCAGTAAGTGAAGAATTTAACTGTTACTCATAGACCATTAACCACAAGATTTTTGTATATGTGGCTTTTTAGTGTGCCCTGTCTCATTTCTATGTGGTTCAATAGTTCATTATACTAATGCACACACACACACACACACACACACACGTGTGTGTGTGTGTGTGTGTGTGTGTATAGATAGATCTGGTGAAAATGTTTATGATCTGAGGGGTTTTTTTCTTAAACAGTTCATAAGGCTGGTTTAAAACTACTTCAGTTTGAACCATTTCATTGAATCTAAGACACATGTTTTTCACATGGTGAAATCTCTAGCATACAGTTTTATTTTGGTTTTTAAATCTCTCTATAATAAGTTGGTGATGTTTTAGAATCCAGGTAATGCAGCAAATAGAAATAAACAGTTATTAACTTTTAGTTAAATGGCCTTTTGGAACAATACTTACAATTTGGAGTTTCGTTTATGTTCAGGTCTCTGTAGATTCTGATATCTTGTTCCCTCTTATTTCATCATTGCTTAAAGGCTTTTAAAATGAGATGGTAAGGAATAAGGTTTTTGTTTTTATTTATTTTTTAACTGGGGAGGTTTGGGAGAAGATTAATGTTTGAGCAAGTAGAATTTTAAAAAGTAATGTATGAATAGAATTAAAAGCAAAGTATTATTTATAATAATATAAAGTATTATTTATATAAAATTTTAAAACATGCAAAATAATACTATACCTCCTTAAGGGATACGTAAGATGCAGTAAGAACATGATAATGTTACAAGACAGTCATAAACCCCAAAGTCTGGATGGTGATTAGCTTTGGAGGCAAGGTAAAATGGGTAATTAAAATGAGGGAGAGATGGCTGGCTGGTTGTGTGTTTGTCTCCTTGGCTCTGTACCTATTTGTCTATCTGAAATAACTCCTAATTTTTAAAAATGAGGGGAAAAGGAATACATGTTGGAATGTACTTGTGATGTTAAACTTCAATAAAAATATTTAATTTTTTTTTTTTTTGAAATAGACAAAAATATTTAAGTTTGGGATGCCTGGGTGGCTCAGTTAGTTAAGTGTCCGACTCCTGATTTCAGCTCAGGTCATGATCTCAGGGTTGTGAGGTGGAGCCCCACATCAGGTTCCACGCTCAGCATGGAGTCTGCTTAAGATTCACTCCCTCTTCTGCTCCCCACCCCCCAGCTCACTTGTACTCTTTCTCTCTCTCAAAAAGAAAAAAAAAGGATTTAAATTTAAACAGTACAATTCCCCCACCCTGCTCCCTGTTTCCCTCCCAGAAGTAAACATTTTACTCATTTCTTTGAACCTTTCCAAAATATGTACATAAACAAGAATATATTTCTGTATAAATTTCTCTGCCACCTAAAATAACCACTCCAGGGGCACCTGGGTGTCTTAGTTGTTGGGTAGCTGCCTTCAGCTCAGGTTGTGATCCCAGGGTCCTGGGATCCAGCCCCACATCAGGCTCCCTGCTTGATGGGAAGCCTGCTTCTCCCTCTCCCACTCCCCCTGCTTGTGTTCCCTCTTCTGCTGTCTCTCTTACTATAAAATAAATAAATAAGTAAAATCTTTTAAAAATAAAATAACCACTCCACCCTCTTTTGCATAAATAGTAGTCTTCTCTGTATGATTTTATGCTTTGCGTTTTTTACTTAATATATCTTGGAGATTATTTCATATCAGTACATTAAATATATAGTTTTAATAAAAATAGATTTAGCCTTATATCAATAATAATTACTTTTTTGTTTACCAGTTATAGCCTAGACTTTATTCATTAATAACTGTGTTTCTGTATTAGATTTGTGTAAGCAAATTAAGCAGCAGGAAATCTGGGTTTCTCCCTAATTCCTCTTTTCAGACATTCTTGCGGCTTCCTGAGGTATCTTGATGTAGAACCTGACCATTCGCTAGGCATCTCCAGTTTGTGGATCGTGTTCTCTCCGGGAGGTGGAAAGGGAGGACATTTGGGTTCTGGAGCCCAGTGTCCAGGTTTGAATCCCCTGCTCTGCCACTTACTGGCAGTGTGACTTGAATAAATTAATTCTTTGTACTGATTCAGTTTCTTCATATGTAGCTGCATTGACTATCCCTTTCTTGTATAGTGATATTGAGAACTATAGTGAAAAGTGCCTGATACACAGGAGGCACTATAAGTGTTAGCTGGTTTTATTATATTATTGATCACTCAGCTGTCTGCTGCCCAAGCTGCGGCCAATCTCCAGACAGGCAACCCCACAGTCTCATCACTGACCTCTTTAAGACTTTGGTCTCTGGCTAGTGAGAAAACCTCATTCTCTTTTTTCAGAAGCTGCTCTTTTAGAGAAGATCTCCCAGCTGGCCAGTGATGCCCTTTATACCACAGCTGCCTTCTCCTTAAGGCACCAGGGCTGTCCGCACAGTTGGGGTTGAAGCAGAGCCTCCCATCTGCCTGGAACTCTTGGCACTCTTGAATGCCCTTGCTGCTCACAGTAGACTTCTCTGCTAGAATTCGTCTGCATGTTTTTCCTCATACGTGATTGTATGTGTCTGAATCCACTTAATATCAGGGTTTAGGCTCTTTCCATTGGGTCCCCGGGCCTCATATGTAAATCAGGGGATGTGGCTTGATAATCTGTTTTAAGGGCTCCTGCACATATTGTGACTGATACATTTCCCAAACATATTGTAAGATAGTTAGGAGGCCCATGTTGCCGGAGCACACAGAGGATCCCTACGGAGCAATGACTGCTCTAGCCCAGCCAAGGCAGTGGTCTGATATGAACAGTTAGAGCTAACATTTGAGTAGCAGTTTCCATTACAAGGTGCCTTTCACGTAACTTCACTCATAATAGCTCTAAGGAAGGGGTCCATATCTCATTCCCATTTTCTCTTGAGGAAACAGGGCTAGAAACATGGTCACATTGATTTAAAAAAAAAAAAAAAAAAAGGACAGGCCTTCTTTTTGCTTCTGTGTCACTCATACCAAACTATCTTCTTACCAGATGAAAAAGACCATATGTTACAGTTTTAGCAGAACTTTTTTTAAAGATTTTATTTATTTATTTGACAGATAGAGATCACAAGTAGGCAGAGAGGCAGGCAGAGAGAGAGAGAGGGAAGCAGGCTCCCTGCTGAGCAGAGAGCCCAATGCGGGACTCAATCCCAGGACCCTGAGATCATGACCTGAGCCGAAGGCAGCAGCTTAACCCACTGAGCCACCCAGGCGCCCCACAGAATTGATATTTTTATAATGGGGGGTTTAATGTTAGCTAGGTTTGGGGTGAAATTAACAGTATTAAAAACTATTGAATAATCTCATTTAAATTTAGGCCTCTTTGTACTCTGTAGGTTTGTGTGAACTGTAGCTAATTTTGTTTAAAAAAAAAAAATTGTCCTTTTTCTCAGAGCCACAATGGACACAGCTAGCCATAGCCTTGTTCTTCTACAGCAGCTGAACATGCAGCGAGAATTTGGTTTTCTGTGTGATTGCACAGTTGCCATTGGAGATGTTTACTTCAAAGCCCACAGAGCAGTGCTTGCTGCTTTTTCTAACTATTTCAAGATGATATTTATTCACCAAACAAGGTAAGGATATGGTTTTGTAAATCTGAAGAGTTTTTAATGTGATATAGCTAAGCCTTATTATAACATCATTTGGGGGACTCTTTATTATGGGGTCACCTTAAGAAAAAAATATGTATTTTTTTTTTCACATCCAGTAATTCATCTCAGTATGTAGGATCCATGGTGGAAGGTAAAAATGAAAACAATAGTATAGTTAAAATTTATTGAAGGCTTATCCCGTACCCAAGCACTAAGTATTTACCTAATGTACATTCTACTATTACCCATACTATTTTAGAGAAAAGGAAGCTGAGCCTGGGTCAAGGAATTGGCCCATCCAGGATTATACAGCTAGTAAGTGATCCTCAAATGCAGATCTGTGCTTAGATCTATGTTCTGACTCATTACATTGTTGCTATCTTTTCTATAATACTTTCATAGCAAGGGTGTAATGTCATAATTCTGCACACCTTATATTCCATATCACAGTTCAAAAGACACTTATTTCAAATACTTTTTTCAGAAAGTGTTTTGATTTTTTGAATGTGGGTTATCCCAGCATGACAGGTATGTAGGGAGTGGGCAGGGACGTCATATTCAGATTCTGAGCTCTTAGAGAATAGCTTTAATCCTTCCTAGGTTGAAGGTGATAGAATTCTCTGTTGTTGTTGTTTTTTTTAAAGACCTTTCATGAAAAACTTAAAGAAGTCTAGCCTCAATTACACATTTTCATTTCCCTTCATCCTTTTAAATATTTGTTGGGTACTTACGTCTCAGCCCTATGTTAGACCCCAGCAACAGGCTAGGATGCTCACTGTCCTCAAGGAGTTCATTCAATAGAGAACACATGTAAAGAAGACAATTGCGATGTAACTGATCTGCCTGTGTCTCAGTTTCCTTCTCTGTCAAACACTGGCATAGCATGTATACTTACCCAATGGTGTTGAGATTAAATGGATTAATAATATTAAAATGCTTAGAACAGAGCTTTGCACTGTCAGCTATCGTTATCAATAATTAATGTGATACGTCTATAATAAAAGTGTTATATAAGGTAGAGTGGAGTGTCAGTAGCCCTATTTTGAGGAGGTTGGAATAGGCTTTACAGAAGCCCTGGATCTTGAAGGATCAGGAGGAATTTTTTTCAGATATTGTAAAGGAATGCAAGAAGGTGCATTGCAGGCAGAGGGAAAAAGTGTATGGAAACATAGGCAGACATGAACTGGGCTAGTACATTCAGGAAACAGAGTAGACCAGAATGGTTGGAATGCATGGCACAAAGTGGGGAGGAGGTTGGAGTGGGAGATATGTTATGGGTAGTGTCAACGTAGAAACTGGATTAGAAACAGTGCCTTCACCTCAGTCTTGTCTAAGAGCTAGGAGTTGGTTCAGCTCCCAAAAACCTGTTCATGTGCCAGGCACCATGCTAAACTAAATCCAAGAGATACAAAGGTGTCAGGCCTGGCTCTGTGTTATCTCTGTTGAACAACTAAAAATCCTCAGTTAACAGCTCTGTGCTGATATATAAAACCCCTCACATAGACCCTGGAAGTGGGTGGGTGAGAGCTAAGAGTGAAACCCGAGAGGGAATCCTGAGATATGGGGACTAAAGAAATGGCTTGCCAGCATGTGACACCCTGTGCATTCTGAAGCAGACAGGAACATTGGCTTCAGGGAAAATAAGTCCATTGACTGGGCTGTTGTTCCTCCCAACACTCCCCTCAGGTTCTCTTTATCCTAATTTTGCAGGGTGTTTCCTGATTTCTTGTTATGCTGTTATTTCTATTATCTGAATTGTAGATTCATGTTTAAAAATTGAGCTTGGGTTATTTTGAAGTTTTTCAGTTGTACCTATATTCAGTTGTGATTTAAAGAGTAGATACATTACTATAATTTGGAAGCCAAAATAAGGTTAGTGTAACTTAAGTTCCAAATATTACCAATTTTAATGGATTCTTTTAACATTTTAAATATTTTTTATTTTGGTAAAATATAGACAACATAAAATTTGCCATTTTAACCATTTTAATCATACAGTTCCCTGGCATTAGGTACATTCACAGTGTTGTGCAACCATCACCACTTGACATTTCCAAAACTTTGCATCACCCTAAACATCAACTCTGTACCCATTAAGCAATAACTCCCCATCTCCCCACCTCACCCCAAGCTCCTGGTAAACTCTAATCTACTTTCTGTCTCTCTGAATTTGCCTATCCTAGATATTTTTTATAAGTGGCATCATACAAAATTTGTCCTTTTGTGTCTGGCTTATTTCACTTACCAAACGTTTTCCAGATTCACCCATACTGTAACATCATTCAGAACATCATTGCTTTCTTTGGCTGAATAATTTGCCACTGTCTGTATATGCCACAATTCGCTTATCCATTCGTCTATTGATGGATGCTTGGGGTTGTTTCCACCTTTTGGCTAATGTGAATAATGCTGTGATGAACATTGGTGTCCAGGTGTCTGGTGGGTCTGTGTTTTCAGTTCTTTCGGTTGTGTACGCAAAAGACTGTTAGGTTCCTTAAGAGGAAGGTTTCTGTTTTCTTCATCAGGTTTCTCCTCCCTGGCACCTACTATAGTGCATACCACTTCGGAGTCACTGAATGTTGAATTAATCAGAATATCTGTGTGTATTTCTTAACTTTTGCCTGTAGGTCGAATACATGAAGACTTGTTGCTGGGCCATAAAGCTGGTGTGCTGTGAATGTCTGATTATCTGTTGCTATATTTTATCAAGGCAGATTGCTAAGTCTGAGCTTCTTAGGAAGAAATTGCATTAGCCTATGGCTGTATGCTGCTAACTAAAAGGCCAACTGGTCATTTTATCTTGTGTGGGTCTGTTTTTTGTTTTTAACAGTGAATGCATAAAAATACAACCAACTGACATCCAACCTGACATATTCAGCTATTTGTTGCACATTATGTACACGGGGAAAGGGCCAAAACAGATTGTGGATCACGGTCGTTTGGAGGAAGGGATTCGATTTCTTCACGCCGACTACCTTTCTCACATTGCAACAGAAATGAATCAAGTGTTCTCACCAGAGACTGTGCAGTCCTCAAATTTGTATGGCATTCAGATCTCAACGACCCAAAAAACAGCTGTCAAACCAGGGCTGGAGGTCAAAGAAGCTCCTTCCAACAACGGTGGCAACAGAGCTGCTGTCCAGGGTGACCACCCCCAGTTGCAGCTCTCTCTCGCTATTGGGCTGGATGATGGCACTGCAGAGCAGCCGAGGGCCCATCCTGCCGCCCAGGCCTTGGAGGAGCACCAGAAGCCCCCAGTGTCCATCAAGCAGGAGAGATGTGACCCAGAATCTGTGATCTCCCAGAGCCACGCCTCACCCTCATCAGAGGGGACAGGTCCCACTTTCACCGAAAGCAGTATCAAAGTACACTTATGCCATTACTGTGGGGAACGTTTTGATTCCCGAGGTAACCTAAGGCAACATCTCCATACCCATGTGTCTGGATCCCTCCCGTTTGGTGTCCCTGCTTCCATTCTGGAAAGCAATGACCTTGGTGAAGTGCATCCACTTAATGAAAATAGTGAGGCTCTTGAATGCCGCAGGCTCAGCTCCTTCATTGTCAAGGAGAATGAGCAGGAGCCTGACCACTCAAACCAGGGGGCCACAGAGCCCCTGCAGATCAGTCAAGTGTCTTTGATCTCCAAAGACACAGAGCCAGTAGAATTAAACTGTAATTTTTCTTTTTCAAGGAAAAGAAAAATTAGCTGTTCCATTTGTGGTCATAAATTTCTCCGAAAAAGCCAATTGCTAGAACACATGTATATGCACAAAGGTAAATCGTACAGATATAACCGATGCCAAAGGTTTGGCAATGCGTTGGCCCAGAGGTTTCAGCCATATTGTGACAGCTGGTCTGATGTCCCCCTGAAAAGTTCTCGCTTGTCACAAGAACAATTAGATTCATCTTGTGCCTTAGAATCAGAGCTCCCACAAGAAAATGTGGACACTATTCTTGTGGAGTAGCAGTTTCTCCTTCACGATTTTTATATCCATTCTGAAAAAGAAAATTCATAAGCATTTTTATTCATAAATTATTTTCCTCCCAACTTCTATTAACCTTTTTCCTTGCCATTGATCCACAGTTTTAAGGTTGTATATATTAGGTCTTCTTATTGTAAGATACATATGGCTATTAAAAGGTAACCTTCAAGTAGAGTTATGAACAATCATAAATCACAGTTCAGAAATCTGAAGTCCATGTAGAAACTATGGAACTTTAGAGTTAATATTTATAGAATGTTTAAGTTGTAGAATCAGTAAAACCAAATTGAAAATGAAGTAAATGAAATATTTTTTAAAGAATATTCTAGACTATCAGTTTTGGCTAATTTTTCACATGAATACGCCACTATGAAGACTATTTAAAAATATTTTTGGCCATATAGGAAGTTAAAGTTATTTTAATGCATAACTATATGTTATAATGTATACAGATTTTGTTTTAAGGCATAGCTATAATAAAAGTAGCTTTAAAATCACTTTTTACTTATTAGCTCTGCAGCATCTTACATGGCTTTATAAGTTTTTTTTACATTGAACATACCTCATTTTTAATAAAAAATATTCTAGTAAAAAGAGAGGAAGGCAGAGGATTCAGACATTAAAACAAAGTCCTACAGAGAGAAATAGGAAGATACATAGATAGATAAATGTGGAGACAGATTCAGATAGATCTACACTGACTAACACCCAGTGTTGTTACCTTAATTTAGAGCATTCTTATAGACCCTAAGAATAATTTGAGATTTTTTTTTATGACCAGAAATTTACATCAGTGTTAAAGAGGAAAATGATAAAATATAAATTACCTTTCTACTCTCAATGTCCAAGGATTTTCTAGGCTGCTCGAGTTGATGTTAATTTTCCTACATATCACTTGAAAAAGTCGTTTTTTCAATGACACAGTTTTCATTTTTTCCTAATCCATAAAACTAGCAGTAGATACAGTCAATGTCCTAGAACTATGTCTGAAATCCATGATAGCTTTTCCTTTGTGAATAAACTTAGCTCCCTTTTATAGCAGTGAAACTTACAAAGCTATAACATCGGAAAAATTAAAACTGATGGACTAAACGATAGATTTCTGCTTTCTGTGACTGGGAGTAGCTGGTCAAACTTCTCCACAAAGAATAGATCTAAACTGTTTCTGAAACATTTAAATTTAAAAGATTAGATAATCCAGAATAACAAAAGAGAGAAGCTTTGAAACAGCCTCATCTTTTGGGTATGCTGCCCTGTTCAAAGCCTCATAGATATGTTAATAGATCTGGTTTGTGAGGCTTAGAAATTAAGTGTATGCAGAAACTCTGAGCTCCTTTATGATGGCATCCTTCTGAGGACATCTCCTGACAGTGTCAGGGTTTAGTCAGAAGGGAGCTCAAAGACTAAGCTAGCTCATTCGAAGGGCACAAAGGTTTTCTGTGGCTAAACAGTAAGGTTCTTAGGTCAATTATGAAACGATAAGTTTTTCTTGAAAGCTGAATGAAGAAACCAGTGGGCATTGTTTAAGGTAGTTGAGTTTCCGCCTCAGACAAACGACTAAGGCTTCCTGGGGTCAAGACTGAGATGTGTTGCTGCTGATACAGGATCAGTTATACTGGGAGTGGTTAAAAACAAATGTGTTGCTCCTTGGGGTGAGAACTTCGTCTAATCTTTAGTCGTTCAAGCAATTTATTCAAATTTACACTTCCCTCAACAATTCCATCTCATAAGATGAACACAAATATTAACATTGATTTCATGTATTTTAGACTATATATATTCCCTAGCCTTCTTCAAGTAAAGTTTTACTTTTCTCAGGAGAACAATTTTTCTGATTTCTATCTTCTCTGTTCTTTCTTTCTTTCTTGCCCAGTCGTTGGTCCTTGACACAAGAAATGTGTAGCTAAAGGGTGGATTTAGGGTATGTATGAGTTGAGGAGTAGGGCAGCAGTGTAGGGCAGGGTCTGGAGAAATTCTAAGAGTTTTGCTATGGTTGATTAGCCATGGCAGACAACATTAATTCAAAGCTGAAATATATCTCCATTTGTTGGGTGTTAAGAACATAACGGTTAACTGTATTTTTATTCTCATTCATATAGTTCCTTTTGATATTAGAAATTCAAAGCAAATGTTCTTTCTTTAGCCTTTTCTTTCTTTCTTTCTTTCTTTCTTTTTTTTAAAGATTTTCTTTTTTAGAGAGAGGGAGCATGAGTGGAGGGAGGGTCAGAGGAAGAGGGACTATCAAACTCCCTGCTGAGCGGAGAGCCCAATGTGGGGCTCCATCCCAGGATCCTGGGATCATGACCTGAGCAGAAAGCAGATGCTTAACCCACTGAGCCTCCCAGGCGCCCCTTTCCTTAGTCTTCATAATAGTCTCTCTGTTTTAGGGAAGTGGAAAAATGTTAATTTCATTTTATAGAAAAAATAGTCCCAAGAGGTGGGTTCCAGAGAACCAGTGAATAGTGCTGTGGGGACTGACCCCAGTTTAATTTTTTTCATCATTCGACATATTTTTTAAATAACTATGATTAATGAATGCTGTGCCCTGCATGTATTTTTTTAAGACATGATTCCTTACTAAGAAAATCTTATTTTATATAAAAAAGGTTCTTGCAGCTAAAACCTGTAGTTTTGACCATGTCGTCTGCAAAATGGAGCTATAATTTTAACTATATAATACAGTTTGCATAATGATTACCAAGCTCTTCAAACAGGAAATGCTTTATACACCTTAATCAGTATATTAGGCAAATACTAAACAGACATTTTCTTCTTGGATCATCTTAGAATTTTCCCTTCTTTCCAGATCCTCCATATAGTTGTCTTCTGAAGAAAAACAGACTTTTTTCGTGTTATCCTTGCAGAGGGGCCATGCTAATCTTCTCTGTATCATTCCAATTTTAGTATATGTGCTGCCGAAGCGAGCACCAGACTTTTTTCAGTATTTGTTGCTATTAGCATATTGTCACAACTCTAGAACTCCTAAGTGCAGTCTGCCTTATACAAAAACAAAATTTCTTGATTTATGTCTCTTGAGATCATTATTTCATGCTCTTTTTTTCTGATTTCCCATTTGTAAAGTGGTTATAAGTAATACCTACCTTACAGGCGCGTTGTGAGGATTTGTATTAAAATTTTGTGAAGTTTGGGGCACCTGGGTGGCTCAGTCAGTTAAGTGTCCCACTCTTAATTTTAGCTCAGGTTATGATCTCTGGGTCCTGGGATAAAGTCCCATGTTGGGCTCTGTGCTGGGCATGGAACCCGCTTAAGATTTTCTCCCTATCCCTCTGCCCCTCTATACCCTTCTCTAACAAAACAAAAAAGAAGTGTTAAGTTCTCTTGGTTTTTCTTAACAAAAAGCAACCATATAAGGAAAACTACATGTGTTCTATAGCTAAACTTAATAACTTCAGGATTCCAACCTGTAAACTCTAGAATGTCTTAGAAGCAGTCATATATTATTTAATACTTAATAATTAATTGACACAAATCTTATTTTTTAGAAATATTTTGGAAGCAGTAATGTTGCTGGAATTCCTTTTCTACTGTAGTTTAACTGCCAGTACTTCTCTTTAGCCTTTAGGAAGAAGGATATTAGTTCTTTGGCATTATATGGAATAAATCCTGCCAATTTCAGCCTCATGGAAAGTTCCCCCAAACATATTCTTTACATATGGGAAGAGGAACAAAAGCAAAGGAGAAAATATCATTTTCATTACTTTGATGTAGATCATCTAGAAAGTAAATGGGGACAAGAAATAAGAGTGGGGATAATAACATAGTAATTCATTATTGGAAGTAATTCCTAACGGAAAGGCCTCACTTTAAACAGAAGGAAATACATATTAATCATGGAAAAAGAGGCTCTGGAAAATGGTACAATTCCATTAATGTTTATCTGCACAGGCCAATTCTTACTGTTGTAACCCAGATCCTTGATAAGTGTGTCATTTTTTAGTAGTAATTGAGGTAAATAAGACACATGGAGAGTTTTTATAATGTAATTTGTGTCTTTGTATGTTTTAAACTAAATGTAGCTCTGTGGTATTTTATTATAATTAATTTTTGAATTCCTAAGAGTGAAATCTAGAACTGATTATTCTCTGCTATACTTCCATGTTTGTATGGTTGGACTTTTTGAAAACTGGTAAGATTATACAGTCCCAAGTTTGGGTATCTTAAATGCAAGGAATCACAGACTGATGTTTGTCTTCGAGACCTGGAAGAATCTGTTGTTTCCGTGTGCCACACTCGGTTACTTAGGAGACACTGCTCCAACACACTGGACATGAGCTGCCACCAACTCTTCTGTTTGGTGCCAAATAAAGTCATTTAGTCAGACTAGATCAGATAGCAACTTAAACTCCTTTCAAAGAAACTGGATTTCAAAAACGTGTGCAATAAAAAAGACCCAGTGAAGAAATCTTCCAAGAACAAGTAACACATGGCGAATCTGGGAGACTCTGGTGAACAGTGCGTGTTATATGGCTGAGCTCTTCTACCTTACAGACTTTGAGTTTGCTTCAGAAACATTATTTTAGAAAGTTTAGTATCCTCTATTTGGAATGAAAGCAGTGAATTTCATGTATTTTATCATGACAAATAAATTAATGTGACTTGATCATAAACAAAACCTCTTTTTAGTCCCACTTACAGACTGTGTTCTCATTTTGCAGCGGGGTCTGCCCAATGTTGTCGTCCTAGCACTGGGGTCAGTATGTCTCTGTGCCAGGTAACATCTTGGACGAATGAGGCAAAAATGCATCACTGAGCCCCATTCTTTTTTTTTTTTTAACGATTTTATTTATTTATAGACAGAGATCACAAGTAGGCAGAGAGGCAGGCAGAGAGGGAGAGAGGAGGAAGCAGTCTCACCACCGAGCAGCGAGCCTGATGTGGGGCTAGATCCCAGAACCCTGGGATTATGACCTGAGCTGAAGGCAGAGGCTTTAACCCACTGAGCCACCCAGGTGCTCCTGAGCCCCATTCTTATCAACTGTAGTGTGAATAGAAAATTGGCGTCCTACTCAAGTGCCTTCCAATTGCCATCTCTTGAAAGAAAGGTAACTTCTAGCCACTGCCCAGTAGTTCCCTGCTTTGCTTTCTTCCTTCTTCCCTACTGTATTTTCTCTAGTAATGTAATCAAAACAGAGGTTCTCAGCCGGCGTGTATTAGTGTTCTACAGAGAAACAGAACCAGCGGTTATTATGTACAGAGAGAGAGAGAGAGAGAGAGAGAGAGGTTGATTGATTATAGAGAATTGGCCCACACAAATCTGAGGCCGAGATGTCCCAAGATCTACAGCTGGCAAGCTGGAGCCCCAGGAGAGCTGATGGTGTAATTCCAGTCTAAAAGCCAGTAGGCTCAAGTCCCACAAGGCCAGGAGAAGACTGATGTCCCAGCTTAACAGGCAGGAGAAATTCCCTTTGATCTCAGAGGGTCAGCCTTTTGTTCTATCCAGGTCTGCTGCTGACTGGATGAGAGGCACTCACTTTAGGGAGGGCAATCTGCTTTACTTGGTGTACTGATTCAAATGTTTATCTCATCCAAAAACACCTTCACATTCATGTCCAGAATGTTTATCCAAATATCTGAGCACCTGTAGCCAGGTGACACTTAACTAGACACACGGTGATCCCTCTCACTGTGGGGATATTTTGCAACAGAGCTGTTTTCAGTTGTCACAACTGGGCGAGGTATGGGGAATGTTGCTGTTGGCATCCAGTGGGTAGAGCCTGGGGTTGCGGCTAAGAATCTCCCAGTACAGGAGATGACCACCCCCCATCCCCACCCACAATAAAGAATTATCCAGCCCAAAACATAAGGAGTGCTAAAGTTCACGAGTCCTGGTCCAAAAGCTTAAAATAAGTTTTGTGATGGTTGTCAAGGACTAAGGAGTACTTACAGAACATGAGATGTATTAGTTCAGAGTTAAACTCTACTGATATTATCTTCTATCCTAGCTCTTAAAAATTTTTAAAAAAAGGATTAAAAATCAGCCATATTAAACAGCAAGGCAGTTTTAAATCTATTCACATAATGTTTAAATTTAACATCTGTGTCTCTCACAAGATCTCTTTGAAATTAAAATGTGATTGTAGGGTGCCTGGGTGGCTCAGTGGGTTAGGCCACTGCCTTCGGCTCAGGTCATGATCTCAGGGTCCTGGGATCGAGTCCCGCATCGGGCTCTCTGCTCAGCGGAGACCCTGCTTCCCTCTCTCTCTCTGCCTGCCTCTCTGTCTTCTTGTGATCTCTCCCTGTAAAATAAATAAATAAAATCCTTAAAAAAACAAAACAAAACTGTTCCTATTTAAAAAAATAAAAAATAAAAAAAAAATGTGATTGTAGGTTGTAATTTGTGTATATTTTTAATTTGGCCAAAAGGTGGCACCAATGTATCTTTTAAAAATCTATTTTACGTTATGCTCAAATTTCGCATCGCTGTTTAATTCACTGTTATTTAGTACTTAGCTACTCCTGGATCTTGTTTTATTTAGTCATGACTAACAAGACTTTTTTTTCTAGAATTCCATAATGTGTTGGGCATCTCTTTGTTTTGACATCCGTCTTTTTCCTTTTAAGATGTTTATTTATTTATTTATTTACTTTTTTTTTTTTTTGAAGGAGAGAGAAAGTGCACCCGTGAGCAGGGGGCGGTGGGGGGGGGGCGCAGAGGGAGAAGTAGACTCCCCGCTGAGCAGGGAGCCCAGTGTGGGACTCCATCTCAGGACTGTGGGATCATGACCTGAGCGGAAGGCAGACACTTAACTGACTGGGTCACCCACCCAAAGGGGGATGCCCATTGACATCCCTCTTTGATCAAGAAGCTTCCAATTTACATGTAAATATTTTAAAAATATAACATTTGTTGTGGTTGTTACATGAAGCATTTCTAAGCATTCTTTGCAAGTCTTTAACAGTAAGACCCTCCTCATTTGCTCTTTTAATGAGACCTCAAACTGTTTTTGGTGTCTTCCCTGATCAAGAGATAAATCCATGGACATTTGAATAAATATTCCTTGTTTCTTGCCTCCTATTTCCTTTCTTCATGTTCACAACCTTGTGAGGTCAGCCTATATATTATTTTCTGGAATTTCTTTTTCAACTGTAGTTCAATAACTGACTTGCTAAGCTGGTGGGTTTTTTTGTTTTAAGTAATCTCTGTACCCAAGGTGGGGCTCAAACTCAAGACCCTAAGATCAAGAGTCACACACTCTTCTGAGTCAGCCAGGTGTGCCTAAATTGGTATCCTTTATACTTTTTTCCCCCTCACCTCCTGCCAACAAGTTCCATTTTCTGAGAAAGTTGAGACCTTCTTTGATAGCGTTCTTTTGCCTTCAACTCTTCTTGCCTTCCAGTACTGAGTGAATGTGGTTTGCCTCTTTTTCACCATCATTTCTGGTTGCAATATTATTACACTAGAACTTCGTACCTAATCACCAAATGCTTTTCTTAAATTCATTTTATAGCTGAGTAGCCAATTTGGAGAATGAGCCCGTCTCCTCTCACATAAGTTATCATCCATTGCTTATACAATGTTGAAACTTTTTTCACTGAAACAACTTAGTGATGTTGTCTCAAAACAATAGAAATAAAATATTTTCCCTTAAACAATTGGAAAACTATGGTGTCCTTCCATGCCAGAAATCTGAAGGAATAGTAGTACTCTGGGAAATGTCTGCACAACCGAATTGGTCCTTGCTCTCCTGGGGACTGGGAGAGAGGCTTGTGTGGGAAAGACGCCTGTCTGGTCTGAATTTCTGGACCATCCATGTTAGATTTGTGTGGACCAAATAGGCCCTGGCAGAATGAGGTCTTGTGAATTTAGTTTTGCCACATTTTTCTGTAGTGAGAGCCTTATGGTACTTAGTTCAAACCATATGTAGGAAAATATCTAATTTAAAAAGGGTGTTTTTTGGTAACTGGCATTTGTTCGAAGTGCCTTGTAGGGAGGAACATCTAAAGAACCTACAGTGGTTCTTTAGAAGAAGGATATAACATTTGCAAAGGTAAGAGAAAAGGTTTTAAAATGCAGGCCAGTGGGGTACTTGAGTGACTATTGGTTAAACGTCCAACTCTTGATTTCAGCTCAAGTCACGATCTCAGGGTCTTGAGATTAAGCTCAAGCTCCATATTGGGGTCCCCACTTAGTGGGGAGTCTGCTTGAGATTCTGTCTCCCGCTCCCTTTACCCCACCAATACACTGTGTGCATGTGCTCTCTCTCTCTCTCCTCTCTCTTTCAAATAAATACATCTTTAAAAAATAAAATGCAGGGCGCCTGGGTGGCTCAGTGGGTTAAGCCGCTGCCTTCGGCTCAGGTCAAGATCTCAGGGTCCTGGGATCGAGGCCCACATCGGGCTCTCTGCTCAGCAGGGAGCCTGCTTCCTCCTCTCTCTCTGCCTGCCTCTCTGCCTGCTTGTGATCTCGCTCTGTCAAATAAATAAATAAAAAATCTTTAAAAATAAATAAATAAATAAATAAATAATAAAATGCAGACTAGAGATTTCAGCAGAGTCTCCAAGTTCCTTTTCTTTCTTTCCTTTTTTTTTTTTAACCAGACCAGTTCTCATTTTGCAACATTGCCCTTATTTCACATATGTGCAATGTCTGGTGCTATAAGCTCAGTGGTTCCTGTCTTCTCTTTCCATCACAATCTTTTAAAGTGTGGGAGGAAAGGCATATAAATGGAAGCCTCCTTTTTTTTATTTTAAACATCTCCTGTTTCACTGTTAACACCACCACAGTTTTGCATCTCTCTCAAACTGGCGGCTATATTCAGAGCCACCACGGATGGCCATGCAGATTACGAAAAATCAACACTAGGGGGCGCTACTCCCCACATGAAGACTTCTGTAGTGTGGCTGTCCAGTTTGCACAGCGCTCCATGGCGGCCTTGCTTTTTCTTCCTGGTTCAAATGTCGAGTTTAAGAAGCCCTTATTTTAAATTTCTGCAGCAAGTAGCAGTTTTCACTGATGCCATCAGCAAATTAAAATACACATATGGTATAGGGAAAATTAAATAAGAAAAAATACTCCCTAGGTGACACAACTATTTGTGTTTGTCAAAATCTGCAGAACTCGGGCGCCTGGGTGGCTCAGTGGGTTGGGCCACTGCCTTTGGCTCAGGTCATGATCTCGGGGTTCTGGGATCGAGTCCCACGTCGGGCTCTCTGCTCAGCAGGGAGCCTGCTTCCCTCTCTCTCTCTCTGCCTGCCTCTCCATCTACTTGTGATTTCTCTCTGTCAAATAAATAAATAAAATCTTTAAAAAAAAAAATCTGCAGAACTCTGCACAAAAAGAGGTGGGTTTTACTGTATATAAATTATACCTTAGTGGAAACAAAAAAAGGTTAGGATGACCTAAATATAAAAAAGCCTTAGAGTTTAATGAACCATAATGACTATCATTCACTATTAAACCTCCACAGGTCAGAAAAAAACACATCAGCCAGGGTATAGAAGAAACCCATAAAACTCAAAAGATAATTCTAAGTAAATTCACTCTGAAATCAGTGAAATTGCTGATAAAGTTGTTTGTGACACACCTGGATAAAAGATCAGAAAGTTAGTTTGACTTTTTTCACTTGAACTGAGTGGTGACCAATTGTTTCGGCTTTCTGTACATCTCAGCCTTACCCAGAGTACAAGGAAGGTTCTAACTAGTTATTTTTTTCAGTATTTTATTTATTTGAGAGAGAGAGAGAGAGACTATGAATAGGGCAGAGGAAGAGGGAGAAGCAGACTTTGCTGAGCAGAAAGCCCCACGCAGTGCTCCATCCCAGGACCCTGGGATCATGACCTGAGCAGAAGGAAGACTCTTAACCCACTGCCCCTCTAACTATTTTGCGATCAGGAGGATGTAAATACTCTGGTTTTGGACGATATCTTTTTTTTTTTTTTTAAGATTTTATTTATTTATTTGACAGATCACAAGTAGGCAGAAAGGCAGGCGGGGGGGGGGGCGGCAGGAATGCAGGCTCCCAGCTGAGCAGAGAGCCTGATGTGGGGCTCAATCCCAGGACCCTGAGATCATGACCTGAGCCGAAGGCAGAGGCTTAACCCACTGAGCCACCCAGGCACCCTTAAATAAAATCTTAAAAAAAAAAAGCTTCACGGACAAATACATAAATGATGGCATCTACTTTTGGGTCACCCTGTGCTCCCCATCTCCAGGAGAGCAGAAGCAGAAGTTCTGGGTTTTATGGCCACAGGATAGCTGTGAAAGGCTGAATCTCTACTCCATAACTGCACTGTAATAAACAGTCAAGGCTGATAGTCCTATTGGAGTTTAGCCACAAAACAAGTCATAGGAAAAGTGCATCTTGTCTTACTAATGTGCAGAAACTGCTGGACCCTGCTACCATTGCTGTTATGATGAGTTGGAATTGCCAGAGACAATTTTTAGTTTGGGATTTTTCTAGGCTGGGGGTCACTGCACCACCCTCCACTTACTTAGGTTTTCCTCAACTGTTCATGGCACCTGTGCCTAGCTTCGCTGAGGATTTTCTGCAGACGTGTAGTGTCACCTGCCATGTACAAACACACATAATCTTCCTTCATTTATGACGGGGTTATGTCCTAATAAAGCCGTTGCATATTGAAAATATCGTAAGTTGAAAATGCATTTAAGACACTTAATTCAGGGGCACCTGGGTGGCTCAGTGGGTTAAAGCCTCTGCCTTCAGCTCGGGTCATGATCCCAGGGTCCTGGGATCGAGCCCCGCATCAGGCTCTCTGCTCAGCGGGGAGCCTGCTTCCTCCTCTCTCTCTCTGCCTGCCTCTCTGCCTTCTTATGATCTCTGTCTGTCAAGTAAAAAAAAAAAAAAAAGACACTTAATTCACCGAGCATCATAGCTTAGCCTGTCTACTTTAAATATAGCTCAGAACACTTACATTAGCCTATTCTGGGAATAGTCATCTAACATGAAGCCTATTTCGTAATAAGGCATTGACTATTTCATGTAATTTACTGAATACTGTCCTGAAAGTGAAGAACAGAAGGGTTGTATGGGTACAGAACGTGTGTCGCTTTAAGTGTATCGTTTTCTGACCCTCGTGCTCTGTGGTTGGGTGGGAGCTGTCACGGCACAACATCATGTCACAAGGTATTAGTCTGCGGAAGCTCAAAACCCCAAATTCCAAGTATAGTTTCTACTGAAGGCATATGCTTTCACACGATCATAAAATCAAAAAGTCATTAGCTGAACATTGTTAAGTTGGGGACTGTCTGCAGTCACTCTTTCCTAAGCTCAGAAAACTCAACACCCCCGACCCCGGTGTTCTCAAGCTTTTGGGGAAAAAAAAAAAGTAGGTGCTCACAAAGCGGTCAGGGACTCCAGACTTCAGCAGTTATGGTGGGTCTAAAGGATTAGCATAATTACCTATGGGGACAAATTTTGCAAAAGGTAGTGTTATCTATTAGAAAGATGTGATTTAATAAGAATTTTAAAACTCTGCAAGATGTGTGCTCGTTTTGGCAGCACATATACTAAAAAAACTCTGCAAGATGTGAAATATTAAATAAGCTTATGTACAGGGTTTGTGCATTAGTAAGACTGCTTGCTTTGGAACAAGTTTTAGTTTTAGGACCCTATCCAGTTTATTTACTTTTTTAAGTCACCTCCACAACCAGCATGGGGCACAAACTCACAACTCTGACATCAAAAGCCACACGCTCTACTGACTGAGCACCCCAGACACGATCAACTTGCCATTGGTCCCAAGATTTGGAAAGTACATTCTTTTGTAGAGTCCAATTATTACCATTGCACTGTGCCACAGGAAAAACAGGGTTGTCAATGTTAGGGGCATAAAATCAGTGTCTTCATAAACAGAGAACTTTTGAAACATCCAGCTTTAGCAGACAAGATCTGAATAATTTAAGCACTTTCATATGAAGATTGCTTATTTGGAAAGCCATGAAGTAATATTGCTAACAATTCATAGGTTACTATAATGTAGAAAAGACAACTACTGGCATAGCAAGAGATGATGAAAACAAAGACACGTCTATCAAATTTATAGATGGCATCAAAGTCAGATACACCCTTTAGATGGATAGATAGTTCACTGAAATTGAATTCAAGTTCGAGGAGTTTGTGTTTCTCTCTGCTGGAGGCGGGCTCTTTTAGGCTTGTCTTTGTAAAGTCTGTCTAGCTCCCAATCAGCAGAGCAGAACTCTTGGTAGTGCTAACTCAACAGTTCCATCAGTCTGACCTTTATAACTCTGAGGAAGTAAACATAATATACCACCTTTCTCTTAGATGATGTAAAATAAAATAAACATGAGCCACTATAACATTTATTCTATATTAAGAGTCATACATATATTAATTCAGGTTGAAATCTTTTTCTACAGAGTATTTCTTAAATAATAGCATCTGATCCACAGTCATAGAGTACTGATTTTAACAAGAAATTACAAAATGGAATTTTTTACTTTCATAATAGCTCATCCACTGAACATTTTTATAGACAAAGAACTACTATAAATATGTAACATAATGCAGGCTTTTTTCTGCACCTGTTCACAAATCATAGTGAATATAACAGTTTAACTATTTAGAAATGGAATGCTTTCAAACTGTCCCTGTATTTAGATGACCAAACTTCCCCTCACTAGACGAATTAATCACATTCTCTTTATTCTCTCCTCTATGGCACTCATGCCTGTGGCTCCTAACCTTAATCCCTGTCCTAGTTCCTCTGGTTGCCGTTCCCTAGCTTGAGCTCTTGGAGGGCTGGGAGCCTGTCTCCTTTACAGTGTTGGGCATATGTTATACCCAACACATGTTGAACCAAACTGAATTTAATCAGGACATCTAAATTTTATGTAGCTTCCTTCTGTTTAATTTTTTGTAACTAAATAAGGATTACAAGAACTTTTTTCAAAAATGTACCACAAAATGTACTATTGACTGAAATTCTGAATTCTGTATAATAAGAAACTTTATGTTACACGATAAAACCTCATAGGAATTTGAACCTAAAGAACCTGAAACCATAAATAAGGACTCATAAGAAAATGTATAAATGGCAGGCAGAAAAGTCAACCCCTGACGTATTGAGTATCAGTTGAAATTAGAAGACTTTACATATCTGAATAAAGTTAACATTAAAAGGATCTTTCCAAACAATGGACTCTAATGCCTAACAATTATTTTAAAAATTCTGCTGTAGACCCCCCCAACCCTTGCAAATTAACTCTTTAACTATAAAAAATAAGGCAACTTGAAGTGAAACGTTGATAAAGTGAACTCTGGATTGCATGCAGAAGCCATATTTGATTGGTGCCCTCCCATGACCCCCGCCTTTAACGACCTTGAGCAGGATGGCTCTTCACAGGCGCTGGTAAAATAAGTTAATCTCTCAGAAATAAATCCGATGGTTTCTCAGATTCCACTAAATAGTAGACCAATTAAGATCATCACAAACTTCGTGCTGTCAAATGCATTACCTTGAAAGAAAATTATGCAGACAGCTTTTCTGAAGAATCCCATTTGTGCCACATACTTATTATTCTTTGAGGTGGAGGTGGTGGCAGGGAACATAATTTCTGTTTGAAAGTTCTTTTGTTTTCTGCTACCTTTACTTAAATGTTACCCAGTACTATTTTTATATCCTATAAAGTACTTTGAGAAAATGTTAAGTGACTAGTGCTACATAAAATAGAAGAGGGTTTTCATATTCACTGGGTTGTAAAGCAAAGTGAATAACACTTGGCTCTTAAAAGGGCGAAGATAATACGCTGAAAAAATTAACAAGTATCCAATAAACCAACCCACCTTGTAAAATGCTGAGTTCAAAAGGAAACTGAATCCCAGCGAATTAATAAAATGTTCATTAAAAGCAACATTTATCACAGCAAATTTAAATGAAAATTAATGCGGTATTATTAAACTGCCTTTTAGATTTTTTTTTAAAATTTATTTGACAGAGAGAGATCACAAGTAGGCAGAGAGGCAAGCAGAGAGAGAGAGGAGGAAGCAGGCTCCATGCTGAGCAGAGAGCCCGATGCGGGACTGGATCCCAGGACCCTGAGATCATGACCTGAGCCGAAGGCAGCGGCTTAACCTACTGAGCCACCCAGGTGCCCTAAACTGCCTTTTAAATGATCATTTTAATCATGTCAAATGGGGATGAACTGAATAGGAACCTATTTATGTTCACTTAATGTCTGGCATATAAGGTCCAATTGCTTAAAATAAATACTATTGAAATTAAACACATTTTATAAGAGACTTCCAAGTTATTGGATCCCTGCTTGCTTCTATAACAAAACAATCTGGATCACCTTAGAATTCATGTGAATAGGATTTGGCCGTGTGGCAGGTATATTCAGACTGAGATCAATTATTTTCTGGATTCTTTTTTCAGACTGAAATCCTATTTATTTAATTCACCAGATACTTTCAATAGAAAAGATTAAGGAGGAACCACTTAAAAATAAAAACAGGTAGGGTACACACGTTATCACAAAATACAATTGGTTATACTATACGGTCTAACCAAAAAATATGTATCAAACCACAGTGAGGGGAAAAAAAAAGTAGAAACCCAGGACCAGAGAAAGTATTCTTACCTTAACATAAATAACTAATTACACATATTTATCTCATAACTCTTTAAAACTCCCAAATATGCATAAGCTTTCCAAAATATTTGCAATCACTGGTAAGTGCTATACTTGTTCATTCATGAGAGATTACTGAAAAACTTACAACGCACGTATATTGGCTTGAGCCATTCTTGCAATAAATGAAGACAGGATTCCTTAAAACACTGTAAAATGCACGAACTTTGGTCAGATTTTTAAAAAATTTTCACTTTTAAATATATTTGCTGGTAGCCATCCAAGTCCATTAGCACCACATACAGTGAATAAAAAAGTATTTTTAGGGAGAATGACTTAGCAGTCTTCTTTTTATGTTTGAAAATTATACTACTAAAAGAAACTCATTTCTTGGGTCATATGTTTTGAAAACCCACTTTTGTGTTGCTAAATTGAAGGATTTTTGTGGGTTTCTCCTCCCAAGGTTATAGGCATGAAGGTAGAAAAGTCTGGGGGAATAATTTTGTACTTCAGCAAAGAATCTTGCTAATAATATTCATTATTTGGTTCAGTTCCAAAGTCAGATTAGGTTTTTCTACCAGAGGTCTCAAGATGTACTCACAGCAAGAAACAAAGAAGGTTCTACAGGACAAATCAGCACATACTTTCTATATATAATCCATAAATAATGCAAGAAGTCACCGGGTCATTTACAATCATCTAATGTACACTCTTTTCTCCAAGAATGGACAAATCCTCTTTAACAAATGCCTTGCAACTCGAGTGGAAAGCTCTTTATACTTCATCTACTGTCAGAGTCATGCTGTCCCTCAGTTTAGACAATGGGGACTATACAATTTGGACCTTTACCTGTGAGGTAGGGAAGTGTGTTATAGTATTATGGCCATTTCACACAAGGAAAGATTGAAATGGAACTACTTTTTCAAAAAATATGGCAATCGTTGATGAGATCAATGATTTAAATAACCAGATAAAATGCAAATAAGCCCTTCTCATCGTTACATTAAGTTCTTTTTTTTTGGTAAGGGATTAACTGGATTGAACATACTGATGAAAAAGTTATTTATCTAAATCCATGTAAAATGTAGGTTACTGGTGTCTGTTGACACTTAGGCACAACAAGAGAATACTGATATTTAAAATACAATGTGCTTTAACAATAATTTTTCACTTTCTATTCAACCATGAACTTGGCTCATTCTTGGTCAAAAGTGAATAGTATTTTCACTAAGTTGTTATGATTTCCTGGGACTTCTACTGCCAGGCTGGCTATGAATTCCCTCTTTGGGGAGAGGTGGATGAAAGGTCTCTAGAGTAGCAGTCCTGCAAGATGAATCCTATGTTATCTGTGATCAGATTTTACTTGGGCAATTTGCCTTCTCCTGGATGGAAAACAGCATTTTACTCTTCCTGTTTTTGCTGTTGCTGTTGTTTAGTTTTTTGGGTTTTGTCTCTAATTTTTCAGCAGATGACCCCATGCAGAAATGGATGTGAGGCAGAAAGACGGAGAGGGAAAATGCACGGCCCATTTCCACACATTTGCACTTGGTAATTATTTGCCTATTTGAAATAAATTATGAATGGCTTTGTACGGTATCTAAGCAAGACAAGAAAAACACTCATATTTGATTCAAATATGCACATTCTGCTGAAATTAGGAAAAGGCAATATTTTTTTTTGAGGTAAGACTACTGCCTATGAGTGTAACAACTGTAAATCACACATTCACAAAAATAGCTCACCTTATTCACCATTTTAAACATAAAAGTGCACTGTAAAAAATTTTTTTTTGAAAATCCAATGTGATGTTAACCTATACACAGGATTAAACTATCAAAAGGAAACAAGGCTTTGTGACATCAGAGAATATTAAAGAGTTTCTGGCATACCATGAGTGCTCAATAAACACAGCTTCCTCCTCCTAAGCACCCCAACTACCACATGTCATTTTAGCTACTCCCCATATGTCACTTCCATTGTGATCTTTACTAACTTCCAAAATCCAGAAGTGACTGCACTTCCGTGGTAGGAGAGTTTTACATACTTAATTCTTTAGCACTTCCGGGCTGGAACTGTACCTGTAAATTCCACAGATGATAGCCTCTCATTTGTAACTGAATGCAAAATGCCACAAATATGCAAAATAATTTAGCAGGAAGCTTTTTTTTTTTTTTCCCCTCCCATGATCTGGAAATTAAGTCACTGTAGAAGATTGTTCATTTTATTATCATCAGAGGCCATTTCATTAACCAGCTGTTCTATAGACAATTGGATAGCATTCTTGACAAGAGAAGAAGCTGTTTCTATTAAGAGTGTTTCGTATTGTTCTGAAGTTCTACCCTCAAAACCACTATCATTAGCAAAAACCCCCACTTGCTCATTTTCAATTGAAATTAAGAATTGCTTAGGGACATTTTTAGATTTCTTAACATCAAATTCACTGATTTCAGTGTCTGTAATAATAATAGCAATTGGCTCCATTCTTTTGCTTTCTTCTGGTTTGGGTTTTTCTGCAGTGACCTCATTTTCTCTCAGCTCTGATTCCTGGCTCAATTCAGTATCTTCTGGCTCACTCTCTTCGGCTACAATCTCTCCACTTTCGTGCTCTTCCCAATTTGGTCCACTTTCTAGGATCTTGCTTCTGGCATCTTCCACAATTTGCTGATCTGGGATTGTGGGTGAGGGAGGAACCTCAGAAACCACTGGAGGCTGATGTTCTGTTTCAGAAGTTTCAAGTGGGCTTGCTTGCTGGGGTTGAATCCTTTGTTTTTCCTCAATCGTTTCCGTATCTCTTTCAAGGATGAGTGTTCCCGGGTGAACGGCAGAGTGCTCCGTATCTAACCCAAGTTCTACTGAGATCACTTTTTCTCCAGCCATATTTGTGCTGTTGCCCACATTTGGTTCGCAGACCTCATCACCCCCCTTCCCAGAGCCATCTTTACTTCTATCCCGGGGCAACTCGGTTTTTGTTGCCTGCTCATCTGACTGGGCCGGAACTTTTATATCCACATGTTCAGCCTCTGCCTGGACTCTGATGCTGCAGTCTGAGTCTTCTATAATCTTGGAATGATTACTTCTTTTCTCTCCTTTTGAGAATTTTATGCAGGGAATCTTAAGTCCAGATCTGGCCTTTTTCTTAGAAAGATCAGCATCCTCAGCACTGATTTCAGGTTGCACTTTAGCCTCAACGGGCTTTTGCTGCTTTGAAGATTCTGACCTTTTCCTGCGTGTTACGAGACGTTTGACTGAGGCCCAGGCCCCCCCTGGGGGCTGTGGCTGATCGGAAGCTCCTGCTTCTGGTGGACGCGTTCCTGCCGTACCAGCAGCTTCAGAGCTAGCTCTGGGCTTCATCGTTTTGGTTGCTTTCTTTCTTCTCTTGAAGCAAAGCATGGATGATCTTCCCTCCTGCCTCTCATCTTGAGGACTAACTTCTGTGGGTCTCTTCTCATCCCTGCTTTCAACTTGAATTTCAGAAACCGTGGTTTCCATTTTTACATCACATTCGTTCTTTCTCTAGAAAACTATATTCTCTCTTCCTTAGCAGCCTTTATGACAAAAAGGTGGGCAAAAATACACTAAGTAAAATTTCTTCCAGATGTATTCACTCTTTTTGTTTTACTCCATACAGTTGTTTGAGGTGGTTTCTTCAATGTACAATTCCTAGTTTCTCTCTTACTTGTAATTTCTCTCGTTAATTTCTTCATGAAAGCCCTTTACTGGATAGATTATTGTTTTATTTAAGGACCAACCTGATGAGAGAAAAAAGAGTGTATTTTATTTCACCATCAGCCGACTGTTTCCTACAGAAAGATTTCAGTTGAATGTATATTGTTCTACCAAGAATGTTTCCCATCTAATAATCTACTGAAATGACTGCAGAATAAAAAATATAAAAAAAGATTACAATGTGAGTCTACTTTGCTCTGATCTCTTTGTTAAAACTTCAACTTGGATTACTTGCAAATCCAGTATCAATCCTTTTGTTGTGCTGTCTTTATGGATGTTTATAGTTCAAATCCAAGTTAACAAACAGAGGACAATAACAAAACAATGAAAGGCCAAGTGGTAAGAGAGCTAGGGTGATTTTTATTACATGCAAATTCTGCAGCTGCAAAGGATCTTAAAGATCATTCAAGTCCAGCAAGATGAAGAAAATGAACTCCAGGGTGGGTAGTTGGGATGCCAAAAGCCATTACAGTTAGATAAGGTCACAGCCAGAGTTAGAACAGAAGACTCTGACTTTCTAATGTTCTCTCCATTATACCATAAGGTTTCTGTTCTAAAAATGTATGTTCCATCAGAGAGGTGCTACTTTTCATACACACTCTTGGGAAATTTAACATCACTGTCATTCTCCCCTCTTAAATTTAGTTGTATAATTTTGACATTTTTTCAGCTATTTTGACAGCTAAGTATCTACTGTTCAAATGTTTTCTATGAGCACATAGTCGAAGGCCAGTAAGAGTGAATGATAATAATAGCTGACATTTACTGAGCAACTCCTGTGCATTAGGATATGCTAGACACTTTTACATACATCTCTAGTCTTCCCCACATTATAAAATGAGTAGGTGGTGGTTTTACTCTCTACAGAGGAAGAAACTGAGGCACAGAGAGTTAAACAACCTGCCTGAGATTATACAACTAGCAGGTAACAGATTAGATTGAACCAGATTGCCTGTTTCTGAAGCCCAGACTCAGAATGTAGGCATTAGAGTTTTGTCAGAAAAATGAATTGTTTGGAGATACTAATCTGCACTAGATTCACTAGTCAAAAAATTTTTAATTGTTTTCTTTAACCACAAGGTAGCCTGTCAAGTCATAATTGAACCAAGACTAGACTGAATTCTTGCTATTTTAAAATAAAGCTTTTGAAATTCTCTATATTTTGTTTTCTTGGTTCTGGAACTAATTTGAAAGCCAAAAATAACTGATAAGCTATGTAAGTGGCAAACTGATTAGTTATTTATAAACATAAAATTGATCCACAGAATCATATGACAGCACCAAAGAACACAGAAGTGAGGTGATGATCTAACAAAAGCCATATTAATTTTTGTTGATGTATATCCTAAAATAAGCGAGGGGACTCTTTCCCTGTACTGTTTTTGGGTAAATCCTTCAGCGCTGAAGGTGTATTTGGTTAGCTCTTGATTCTGTGAACCACAAAAGGGACTGGAACTCAGGAAATCAGTTTATGATCTAAATAAATATTCCCTTAGGTTGGCAGTTACATACGCTATGCCCCGACAGAAAGACAAAGTAATCCTAGAACAGCGATGGACCTAAAATGTGAACACTGTACAGTGTCCGTCTTCACACAATGCTTCCATAAGCCAAGTCTTCTCACGTCTTGGGAGTTCTCAGCACCTGATAGTTTTTACCAACTGGAGGGTGTACAACAGAAATAGTGCAATTGGATCATGTTTAAGATGGTACTATTTGAGGTTAACCTGGGTCGCCCAGAGACAACTGCCTGGGAAGCTCACTTGAACGTCTGTTACGGTAGAAATCAAACAAACACACCAACAAAAACCTAACTGAAATGGGGAAAATACAGTCTGAAAACATTAAAACCTTGCAGAACGTTCGCGTGCAAACGATGCTCCTTAACCCGCAGGGTACTTTCATTGTCGCGGTAATCTCAAAGTCCCTGTTGTCATTTCCTGACAGAGTCGCAGGTCTAACGCCACTTTCCCCCTTGAGCAGAGAAGCCCGGAGGCCAAGAGCAAACCCTTCGGGAGGATCGGGAGGAAAGCTGTGACTTTCTCCCAGGGCCAGGCGCGGGCCACCAAGCCGCCACCCGGAGGAAGGCGCCTCCTTCCGACTGGATGCGCCTGGCGGCAGAAGCCGGAGCACAGGACCAAGTACTCGAAAAGGAAAGTGCCGGGGGCGTGGAACAGAGCGCGGCTGCAGGCTATCTGCAGTTATAATGGCCAGGAACCCCAAATCACAGTTCCCGCAAATGAGGTGAGGAAGGAGAATCGGTCCCCGCCACCCCTGCTGCCAGCGTGAGCTGGAACGCGAAGAGGATGGGTGGGCACCGCTGACGAGGGTCGCGGGGCTGGAGGTTCCGGCAGACAAACGACCCCTCCCGGTTCCTACTAAGGCTTCCTCGGCGGCCGGGACTTTGGGTGTCCAGGGGGACCTTCCGCCCACCACGCCGCTTCGCAAGCGGCCGGCGGACCGGACCCCAGCCCCGACCCCGCTCCTGGCCACTCCCTCGCCCTCCTTCACTTACCGACGGCGCCGGGGTTCCTGGCGACCTTGCTGCCGACGTCGGGGGGTGGTGGATGTCCGCTGGCGGCGCCGGACGCCCAGGCAGCCCGGGAAGCCCGGGTCGCACCAGCAGCGAGCAGCCCTCTGCTGCAGGAGCGCAGCGGGCGGCGCCCCCTCCCCAGAGCGCGGGGAGCGACAGCCCGCGGCTCCAATGCGCGCGGGGCAGGCGGGCGCGGGGCGGGGCCAGGGCGCGGGGCGGGCGGCGCGGGCGCGGGCGCGGGGGCTCAGTCTGCAAGCGGCTCGCCCCGCAAGCGGCTCGCCCCGCGGCGTGGGAGCGCACCTGGCATTCCGGGCCCCCGCGCGGGCCCCCGCGGTGCACCACGTGCAGCACAGGCAGCGGACCACCCAGAGGGGTACGGGGCAGATGGGATGCCGACCAGGGCAGTGAACCCCGCATTTTCTGAGACGCAAAGTAGCAAAATTTGGTTTTAATTTAGGGGCACTTCCATTTAAGTCCCCCGCCCCTCCAACACGCCGAGTCTTTAAAGACACGGCAGATAATTACGTTTGAAAAGTAGGGTTAAAAACTGTGCAGGGTGAAAGCTCATTTGGGGAAAAAAATTAAATATATGAATTGAAACAGGAAAAAAAAAAACTTTTCTTGGAGTGGCTTTGGGTGTAATGGTGTTATTATGGTTCACTGCCAAATACTCTCAGAAACCCAAGACCCAGACCCTTGTCTCCCTAGTCTGGGCGGCAGTTAGAGGTGATCCGATGTGTGGGGGAGGAGGTCAGATGGGCACAGGAACCCAGCCACATCCATCTTTTATATTTTATGTATTTCCAATGTCTGCTTAATCTTGTCTCTCTCAGTTAAGGGGACGGGGGAGGGGGCAGGAGATGGCGTCCCTCACAATTCCAGTCCGAGTCAGAGCAAAGGGCACAGGGAGCATTTACCCTCTAGCCTGACTGGATGGCCAGGCTGCGTATTTTCATACATTTCCTGGGTCTTTATCTAAACAAGTTGCCAGCTGTACTGAAAAGCACTGCAAGCATTTATTTCATTTGTACACATAAGGCGTAGGTTTCATTAACCAATGAAAGGCGTTGCTATGAGGGCTTAGGTGACATGCTTCAGGTTTAACATTACCTACGGAGGCATTCCTGGGAATTCCAGCTGGGAGGTCCTCCCCAGGACTGGGTTGTTGCTGTTGGGTTGCACGGTTGGCTCCTCCCGGCCCCTCCCGGTATACCATCCAGATGAAGAACCTATTAAGATGGAGGAAAGAATTACTGAAAAGCAGTTGTGCTTACCGCTTTTCTTTGATAGGATCATGATCTTCAGGGAAGTAAATCTGTTACCTGCTTTTGGATGTTTTCCAGGAATATATTTTACCTCTGTAGGATTCTGAAGCTGTTGCAGAGACTTAAGAAAGAAACTTTAGGGGTGCTTGGGTGGCTCAGTGGGTTAAAGCCTCTGCCTCAGCTCGGGTCCTGGTCTCAGGGTCCTGGGAGCGAGTCCCACATCGGGCTCTCTGCTCAGCAGAGAACCTGCTTCGCCCCCCTTCTCTCTTTGCCTGCCTCTCTGCCTACTTGTGATCTTGTGATCTCTGTCTGTTGAATAAATAAATAAAATCTTAAAAAAAAGGAAGAAAGAAAGAAACCTTCGGACACAAGAGCAATATTGAATCTAAGTTATCAGGGTCTTAAACTTACAGGTAAAATGAGAGACAGAGCTGTAAAACAGGAAAACCCCCAACCATCTTGCTTAGTTGTAATTAGAATTCAGTCTATCTTTGTGCAGTCAGCAAATACGAGTCTGTGAAAATGTCATTTATATCCCCAGATGGATGGCTAACCTTGCTTACTGACACTTTGGGACTTCAAACAAGCCAAAAGAAATCCATGACACTCATAACTAATTGAGATGCTCTTACTTACTGAGATCCAGGCTTTCCCAAATCTATCAGATCTAGGTGTTTTCAACAATTTCAAGCAAAAATAAGATGAGCTTATGCAAATGAGAACAGGGGAAAACAGCTGTCTTATTAGGAAGGAATTGGAAGTGAGACAAGGGATAGGTCAAAAACAATAAAGGCCCCTTAAATGACTTGTAGATCTTATTCCAGTATTCTTTTAAAAAAGTGATGGGGGGTACTAACGAAAGGGAACTGAAGGGCGGTAAGAGGGAAGAGGTAAATTGATTTTGTATTTGAAGGGAATTCTTTTCAGTTATTTTTCAAATAACTCATCACACACACACACACACACACACAGAATAGAGTACTATAAATGAAATACTGCACTGATTTTTCTTTAGGATATGACTAGAATCTGATGCCATATCTGAGTTTTAAGAAATGTATCCAGTATTTCATGCATGAAAGAAACCTGTCATCCCTAAACTCACTTAAGTGACAGTAAGCTATTACCCATATCACTGTCTGCTACTCCATTAGTAGCTTCTGATTATATAATGAAAAGCAGGCTATAAATATATTCTCCAATCTGATGAGAAATTATTCTACCTACAGCATATCTTGTTAATATCACCAGACACACAATGCCAATAGAATAGCTTGCATATTTATCCAAACTCCTATTTATCTGATCTCAACTGATCATAGCCTTTCTCCCACCCTGGTCCCCATCTACCCATGGCCTGGGCCTGTAGCTACCAAAAATGATTTATAACTCCTTAGGAATAATTCTTACACCTTAGAAAACTTCTGGGAATAAGACCTCTATCCCCTTCCCTGGTACACCATTAGATGAACCTGGGGCTCATTCTCTGGTATTTTGATCTGTTTCTAGGCACCATCAGGGTTGTACTAGTGAACACAAACAGTAGTTCTGTTGTAATCCGTTTTGCTTGACAGGGCACAAATGCTGCCTCTTCTGAATTAAGAGTATACATACATCTTCAGTGCATGGCAACAGCTCTGAAGCACATTAACAGAGGGTCCAATCTGTTCATCCATAACATTGCAAATATGGGGTGGGAAAGCATCAGCGGCCCAGAGCAGGCTTAGGAACACGGATCTGGCAGGGCTCCTAGGCCCCAGGCAAAGGTACTGGACCTTGTCAGGCAACACACTCTAATCTGTACCCCAAGCACTAATGCTTTTTGTAGGTCCTGAATTCATGTTTTCAATTAGCCTGCAGTTATTTTTTGAATCCTACATGCCACCTCTTTCTCACTTTTATTTTTTTATGTCATCTCTACCCTCAACGTGGGGCTTGAACTCCTGGCCCTGAGACCAAGAGTCACATGCTCCACCAACCGAGCCAGTCAGGTGCCCCTCTTTACCACTTAAAAAAAAATTTTTTTTAAAGAGTTTATTGATTTATTTGACAGACAGAGATCAAAAGTAGGCAGAGAGGCAGGCAGAGAGTTGGGGGGGGGGGAGCAAGCTCCCTGCTGAGCAGAAAGCCTGATGGCGGAGCTTGATCCCAGGACCCTGGGATCATGACCTGAGTAGAAAGAAGGCAAAGGCTTTATCACACACCGAAGAATCAGACCCACAAACCCCAGCTATCACTAATTGCTCAGCAGCATTCCTCCTCAGGCCTTCCCTCTGCTTCTGCTACCTTCTATTATCCCTTCCTTCTGGAGGGAAGTGAAATGGGCATAGCTCTCCACCTGTTACGAACGGGAAGTCCATTTCTGTGCTGCCTGGCCAGGGCAGCTCTGATAGGCTGAATGATGGTAAAGAGCAAAGGCTTTGGGGGCACCTGGGTGGCTCAGTGGGTTAAGCCGCTGCCTTCGGCTCAGGTCATGATCTCAGGGTCCTGGGATCGAGTCTCGCATCGGGCTCTCTGCTCGGCAGGGAGCCTGCTTCCTCCTCTCTCTCTCTCTGCCTGCCTCTATGCCTACTTGTGATCTCTCTCTGTCAAATAAATAAATAATCTTAAAAAAAAAAAGAGCAAAGGCTGTAAAATCAGAGGTCTTTACCAAGTTCATCTGGTATGCAACAGCAGTGCAATTTTGAAGTTTGCCTTTCTGTAAAATGGAGATACAAACCTAGTTTGCAACTTTTTCTATGATTTATCTCTACTTCTAGCCAAAGGGCAGCTCTCATTTTGAAGCTAAAGGTCACTTTTGAGCAATTCCACTGCTAACAATTTATCCAACAGATGGTTCTACACAAATTGCATGGATACGTAAGAGAATATGCCTCACTCTCTTACTTGTAATAGCAAAACCCATGGAACAGTGGTAAGCGTCCATCGACAGAGGACTGTTTAGATACTACACAGCCATAACAAACAAGGTGAATCTCAGCTAAAGGTCACTTTTGAGCAATTCCACTGCTAACAATTTATCCAACGATGGTTCTACACAAATTGCATGGATACGTAAGAGAATATGCCTCACTCTCTTACTTGTAATAGCAAAACCCATGGAACAGTGGTAAGCGTCCATCGACAGAGGACTGTTTAGATACTACACAGCCATAACAAACAAGGTGAATCTCAAAGGACTGATGTAGAAAGATCTCCCAGATATACTGGCAGGTGGAAAAAGCAACTTTTTTTTTTTTTAAAGTGTGTGTGTGTTTTCTTTTTTTTAAGATTTCATTTATTTATTTGACAGACAGAGATCACAAGTAGGCAGAGAGGCAGGCAGAGAGAGAGCAAGGGAAGCAGGTTCCTTGGTGAGCAGAGAGCCCGATGCGGGGCTCGATCCCAGGACCCCGGGACCACAACCCAAGCCGAAGGCAGAGGCCCAACCCACTGAGCCACCCAGGTGCCACGGAAAAAGCAACTTGTACCATTTGAATTTTTACTAAAGACCTATTTTACTGTTACTTAGGAAAATTCTTACATTAGTGATAGTCCATTCATTCCAAGCAGTATCTGGTAAAAACAATTTGCATTCCTTATTAGGGCTTTATCATCTTTGGCTTATAAAACTCCACTCACCCTCTCAAACCAATTGTGTTCACTATTCTTATTTGTCTTAAGGATGTAAACCCGCATGGCTTTTGGGGATTTGAAGAAGCCTCAATCCTTTAAGATGATCTTTAAGTCACTGTGTCTGAAAATAGACTGCTTTCTTCCCTTCCTCACAAAATGAATTCCCAGCAAGTCCCATCCTAGATGAGGTCCTATAGGATATTTAAAAAAAACATCAAAAACAGTGCAGACTGGGCCCACATGACACTTTGGAACAGAACTGATGACACCACCAAGTACCGTGGCACCATGCGAAGTGGCACCATGCGAAGTGTGGTGAAGCCGGGGCTCTGCACACGACTCCTTTGTCGTTTGTACCCAAAGCACTGCCATCGCTTCTTTGGATGGCAAAACTGACTGTATTACAACACTGATGTGAACCTGGGGAATTAAAGACAGTAAAACCAAGGACACCAGGAAAGATACTGCTCTGTCAATGCCAGCAGCCATTTACACTGGCCTCAGTGGGGACACAACATCTTCTGGAAAGATCCAACACAGGAAGACAAGGGGAAGAAGGAAGAAAGAGTAGGAGAGGAAGAACCGAGATAGATGCTGAAGAACAGGAAGAGAAGGGAAAACACTTCAGGGAAAACACATTCCAGAGGGAGGGGTGGAGCCCAGGTACAGCTCAATCAGTTATTTGCTGAATCAACAGAGCAGACAGGGTTCACTATAGTTAGAGCTTTACGACCGTCCTTCCTGAGAACTTAAAAATAAGTGGTGCTGGGGCGCCTGGGTGGCTCAGTGGGTTAAGCCGCTGCCTTCGGCTCAGGTCATGATCTCAGGGTCCTGGGATCGAGTCCCGCATCGGGCTCTCTGCTCAGCGGGGAGCCTGCTTCCTCCTCTCTCTCTGCCTGCCTCTCTGCCTACTTGTAATCTCTCTCTGTCAAATAAATAAATAAAATCTTTAAAAAAAAAAAAAAAAATAAGTGGTGCTAAAGCTGTGACCAGGACAAAAACCTATATGAGCAATACTTTCTCAGGTTAAAAAAGGAATAGAGAAAGCTGTATGATAAAAAGGTGCATTCTCTATATCCTGCTTCCCCCTCAACCCTATCAGGCAGTCTCCTCATGATGTGTCCTCCCAGAAATCTGCAAGCACGCACCATTTACCCCTTTAAACACAACAGTGTTGGGACACCTGGGTGGCTCAGTTGTTAAGTGTCTGCCTTCCGCTCAGGTCATGATCCCAGGGTCCCGGGATTGAGTCCTGTATGGGGCTCCCCATTCAGTGGGGAGCCTGCTTCTCCCTCTCCATCTGCCCCTCCTCCGGCTCATGTTCTCTCATGCTCTCTCTCTGACAAATAAATAAAGGCCTTTACAAAAATAAAAAAAATAAACACAACAGTGTCATAAAGTACGTTTTGCAACTTGCGTCTCCGGTCCTGGGCTCTGCCAGCAAATGGGTCCCCCAGAACGGCAGATACTGCAGCACGGTCTGTGACTGTTAGAATTTATATTTAAACATCCAGATAGCAAAATCATTTCCTTTTATTCTGTGGAACTTCAATCAAGTAGACTTGTGCATGATTTATGTTAGTTTATACATGATGGTGGGAATTTTTTTATACATGACTGGGGAAATGTCTGCTCTTCATTTCCGAGGATCTTCAGACCAGGCGCTGCCTTCTCTCGACTTCCCCACACTTCCTAACCAACAGTCGGCTTCAGTGGACAACGGCCAAATGTTCGCAGCAGCTTCTTGGAGAGGGGCAATCTAGAAGGACAAAGAGACAAGAAGTAAACGTTCCTCTAGGAGCTGAAGCATGGCCTCTGCCCTTCCATGCCGGGGCACTCCCGTCTGACACCGCCAAAGCTGTTGTTTCCAGCCTTTCCACGGCCACCTCTGTAGGGCTGGCCCGAGGCCTGAGAGCACACATGGCCCTCGCGTTCTGGCTCCGTGAAGACTGTCCAAGGCCAGGCCAGGCCTGAGCCAGACGGACACTCCCCGTGTCACAGAAGCCCTCCCGGAGGAAAGACAGGGCAGCAAGCATACCATCTCGTCTCTGTATCTCAGCAACCCATCCTTACGGTTGCTTAGAAGAGGACTTGTTTGCTTCCACCTGGACCTTTTACTTTTTTAAACAATGTGAGAGCTTCAGTTTTGCATTACCTTTGATACCCTTGTCTTTTCTAGCGTTTCTCAATTCCTCCCTCCTAGACTTGTAACTCTAGGTCCCTTGCAGCTGTCAGGATTCTCCTTTGTGATTGCCCAGATCAGGATTTGGTTTCCTGAAAACCATGGCTTCCTTCTTCTCTGTTGATTCCCCATTTTGCCGGAGTTCACTGCTAAATACCTTCCTAGGAATTGAGGTGGGGCAGCAAACCTGCACGTGTCTGAAAGCCTCTGGATAGATGCGGTGGGGAGTGCAGGTGCCAAGTCAGCTCGGAGGGGATTCCTCCACTGTTGAAAAGCCCCTAACTCTGGTAAGAAGACAGCTGTTCACTCTAATTTCCATTTTCTTATAGACAAGACACATTTTCTTTTCTAGAAAAGGCTTTTTAGAATTGTATCTTTAATGTTTTTGAAATTTCAACAGGATGTGTCTAGGGAAGGCTCATTCATTGTGATGAATACTTGGGGACCTTTTACTTAAGACTCCAAGTATTCCTGGGCTGGTCCTGTTTCCTCCTCTTTTCTACTTCCTGGGACATTTACTCTACTCCTGCCTGCTATCTACTCAAAGTACACAGACCTTCAGCCCAGCCTCCGTGGCAGTCCCTCCAGAGTTCACTAGCGGCTTTCTCCCCCACACTGTTCCCTAACAAGCCACGCTCTTCCACAACTGTGCAGTATTTCTTCCACTGGTCATTGCCAACTCTCCCCTCAGTGATGTTTGGAAGGAAAAGTTTCAAAAGCATTCAAATTTGCATTCACAGCTTTTGCTGGAGTCCCATAATTCATAAAGATACCTCAAAGCCAAAAAGCAAAACTCTTACCAGTAACAACTCACCTGTCTAGAACAACCCGTTCACCTGTTCAGTTTCGGGATCCAAATCAATATCATAGAAACAGGGCCGCGTGGGGAGTCCAGGCATTGTGCTCATCTAGGAGATGTGAAATAGCATGAGAAATAAAGTGACCTTCGTTTTCAACTTCTCTTCAGATAAAAAGCCCGAGGCACAAAGATAGAATATTATTTTATAGTTGTCAATAAGGTGGTAATCTTCTTGTTACATGCTGAAAAACATGTCACGGATCCTGTTATGACCCCCCAAGAGAAACTCGCGTGTCCTCCAGCATGCCGAATGCCAGGCTTCCCTGTCATCTTCTACCCTGACGGTGGTAACAAGAAATAGCAGGAGACACCTTCATAGTGTCTAGGGCAGGGGCTGGGGGTTCTGAGGAGGCACTTCCTCCCCTCTCATGAGACCAAAAGGGGGTATAGGGCTTCTCTGCTTTTTTATTTTATTTTATTTTTTTAAAGACTTTATTTATTTATTTGACAGACAGAGATCACAAGCAGGCAGAGAGGCAGACAGAGGGGGGTGGGGAAGCAGGCTCCCCGCTGAGCAGAGAGCCTGACGTGGGGCTCGATCCCAGGACCTTGGGATCATGACTTGAGCCGAAGGCAGAGGCTTTAACCCACTGAGCCACCCAGGCGCCCCTTCTCTGCTTTTTTAATACTGTTTTGACGAGTTTCATGTTGATGCTTCTATTATTTTATTTCAGCAACACATCAGGGCTGGTGTCCTTTAACTAGGGCAAGACATTTCCGTACAAGGTCTAGATAGCTTTATAATCACTATGCTTACTAGTCTAGAGTGGCCTTCTAAAACTGAGGATGTTAAGGCCTACAGATTACATTTGTACTTCTTTTCTCAGGAATAGGCTTTGACATGTATCTACTTGGCTGCAGATCCGTAAGGCTTGTAAGTAAAACCTCAGTCCACTTTCACCTGTAACAGTGTCTTGTATAACGAATACATACAAGTCCCCAATCAGATCAATACAGGAGAAGAACTGAAGCTCAACTTCTACAACTGAACTGTAACTTACCAGAACATTCTACAGGGATATGATATTTGTCTCTATTCGTGAACTCTGAACTCTGTAAGCAACTGTTGGGTGTGGGAACAAGAAGGGGGTAGGAAGGGATTGTTCCTTAGACCTGGCAGAGAAGCCTGAAGAGGACTTTAAAGATACTGGGCATGAGCCCACTGACATAGACACACATGTGAATGGCGATAGAAAACTCTAAAGATGGCTCCCAAAACGGATTCGGATTTTCAGTATTTTTGCTCTTTCCCAAAGAGGATTTTTCCCGCCGGTGAACGCTGGCACTTGTCTGACCACTGCTGTTATGGGATGATCCTGCCCCATGCTGAGAGCTGAGGGAAGCAGGGCACACGTCTGTAAGAACTTGCCCAAGCCCAGAACGAGCAGTGAGAATTGGATGTGGCTTTCACATTGCACACGTCTGACTCTGTAATGCCACCTACCACTTTCTTACTATCCCGAGTGACACAGCTCCAACAGGAGATCTATCAGCTTCTTTTACACTGTCAGCTGGCTGTTTGCTCGGTCAGTCCTGTACTGCAGGTAAGTACAAGCTGCAGGTGTAGGACATGGGCAGATCAAAGGGGGGAAGCCAGGCACGGGGCAGTGTTAACCTGGGATGGTCAGCTGCGCCCTTCCGCACCCTGTCCCCCCTGCGAACAGGACTCCTGAACAGGACTCCTCTTTCCATGTGCATACAATTCGTAAGATAAAGCAGCATTTGGTACTGAATTCATCCTGAAGTGGAAATAAGCAACCTCACTTGTCACATCTACGGAGTTCATTTGCATCTTAAGGGGGGAAATTCTTTCCTCAGAAACAACAAATTCCCAATGAGTTTCAGGCCTAAGTTCCAAGGCCTGTCAAGAAGACCCGGGAGGGGCACACCCTCTGTCCGTACTTCAACGATGCTTGGCAGGACTGAGTTCATCTGTGAAAGGTGCCCAGTGAAGGTCAGCTGGGATTATACATTAGCACTGCCACAGACGATCGATGAGGCCTGTCCTGAATTCAGTCAATGTCACACCACCCCTGGGAAACAGACTGTTATTCATGATAAGCTGTTATGGCTTCATCCTCGAACTGACGCCTGGATGGTCCACAGCAAAGGGATTAATCTAAGGGGCCTGACTCCAGCTTGCTGCTCAGTGAGGAACTCTGCTCAGCTTTCCGTGACCAGTGTCAGACGAGAAGCCCAGATGAACCACCCCCGCTCTGCCTGTAGCACTCACTTACCGTCCCCACCAAGGGGTACAGAAAACCGGCCCCGACGCTGGCGCGGATGTCACGGATGGGCAAGACAAAGCCCGTGGGTACACCCTTCTGCTCTGGGTTATGAGACAAGGACAAGTGTGTTTTGGCCATGCAGATGGGCAGGTCCCCAAAACCCTGAGAAGGGAAAAAGCAAGACCAATGAAAGGCTGACAGTGCAACAAAGCACACCTGGGGATGGTGACGATACAGATTCTTCCATTTATTTAAAATACCCAATTCCCTTTATACCCATCTGGACTTACTGCCTCGAGCTTAATTATCACAGATCAAAAAAAAAAAACCAAACCAAAAAAAACCCAAAAAAACCCAAAGCCTCTGTTGGGTGAGAAAGGGAAGGGCCTACAACCATATTCTAAAAGTGAGTATTGTATTTTCATCTACATAATCAATTAAAAATGATAGTTTGGAGCAGACATGAGAATACAACTGAAGGCAGGCTCTTAATATTTGAGGAAGATACTTCCTACTTCTTCATGGCTTTTCCACACGTTCATCTATACCACCTCTGAGTAGATAAAGGCCTGGACCACCTCATCCAAACTCAGTATTCAGAAGGGAAAGGGCTACCACCGAGAGAAGTGAGGCAGTGGCACCCCACAGGGCTGAGAGAACTTGGGGGCTCTGACTCTGGGCCACTGTAAAGAAGTGAATGAACCGCCAAGTATCTACCTGTTTTGTGTAGACTTCAGCTTTGTGTTGAGCTTCGGGAAGCAATTCAATGTCGTCAGCCCCATAGATCTTCTGTGCAATGATTCTGATTTTATCCTCGACTGGGAGCTAACAGACAGGGAAGAGAAGGGAGATGCCAGGACTGGGTGCACACAACGACTGTGAACTGGGACACGGCCACATTCCAGGTCGGAGTTCCTAAAAGGCTGAGAAAATGCTCTTACACACACACACACACACATATATTTGAAGATTTTATTTATTTGTCAGAGAGAGAGAGCACACGCAAAAGCAGGAGAAGTGGCAGGCAGAGGTAGAAGCAAGTTCCCCACTGAGTTGGAAACCCAACGTGGGGGCTTGATCCCAGGACCCCGGGATCACGACCTGAGCCCAAGGCAGACGTTTAAGCAGCTGAGCCCTCCAGGCACTCCTACACACACATATAAATATGTAAATAGCCTGAGGTATATTTGGGTTAGCAACATTTTCTTTTAATACCGAGCTTCAGATATTGTGAGTGGAAAATGTCCCACAGAGGTATAGTTAATGTGTGTGTGTGTGTGTGTGTGTTTATGTGTGTGTGTACAGACACAAACACGCATGCATATTCAGGATGTCCTTAGGTACACCACTGACAGTTCTACCAACTACCCACGAATGATTATTTCTTCAAAAAACAAATGTTCCTGTGGCTGGAGATGAGGCTCACATCAAACCAGACCTGGGGTACTACTGATGAAGGAAGACGTCCAATATCCATCCAATAACCCCCACTTTGTACATGAGAGGCAGAGCCTATTTTTAACACAACATATTGATTGTGGATGACTGTTGCTTAGAAATAGTCCTAAAAACCAAATCATCTACTTATTAAAAAAAAACAACACCCCAGTGATTTCCATGATGCTCACGCACCAGGAGTGCTGAGGAAGGCTATGAAGCAGAAAGCACCCTGCATGGAGGCTGGGGGGGGTCCCCCACCCTGTGAGCGCCTCCACCCTATGGCACTGCTCCGCCGGGGCGCTGGGACGCATGGCCACCAGCATAGGGAGACACTGCCTGAGGGAAATGGGAAGGAAAGCTGCTCGGATGAACAAAGTACCGAAATCTGGCAAAATGTCTGCCTCCAGCTCCCCAGCAACTAAGGTCAGGAGGACATACAGGGCAAGGGTTGTTTTCTGTAAGGAGCAATAATCTATAAAGATAAAAATCCCTTCTGAGCTGAACAATGATAATTTATGAAGAGGCTTTGGATAATGGACAAAAATAAAGTATCTATTCAGCCATGGTTTTATCAAGAGGCGACAAGTGATACTGCTTTCACGTGCATCTTATCCCTGGAGCTTCATAAATGCCAAGGCACGCTCAGAACTTCTGAGGCAGCAGTACTTTTGTTGAGGGGTGACTGAAGACCAAGAGATGCAAAAGAAGACAAAAAGTGACAGCCTCCTGTCTGTCGCAACAGAGAAAAATTCCGAGTAAAAATGAGAGATTCAAGTCCTCATCACGCCACCTCCCTGGGGCCTGCTGCTGGCCTTCCAGGACTGGGGCTCCTAACTCAGGCACTGGGAACAGGGCTTAGAGAGAGCCCCGAACAATGCTTTTATTGCATTTGTGTGCAGATGTGTGTTTAGGGAATTTCCTAAAAATATGATTGGTTGAATGGATATTCAAACCAGCCTATAAAACTAAAGCTCAGTAAGAAAATGTCAAGGTCAATAGGACAACGTTGACCAAATGTCAGTGTATTTTATCTGCAATGTTAATTCAAGAATATTGGGGTTTCCTCCCTTTTTATGGCTGATTTTGAAAGTCTATGCTTATCTTTTAGAAACCATGCCAAGAACCAGTCAGGAAAATAAAAGCAGAATTATATACCACCTCCATCCTACGTTCCTAATGAACGTTCCAGTTGTTCTGGGCATACTTACTTAATGTCCAACCACATCCTGAAATACAGGGGCAGAGAACTGAAAACAAAATACAACCCTACAGTAAGAACCACCTCTCTGTGAACTAACTTTATGAGACCACAGAAGAAGCAGTGCTGCTTCGAGTTACTCAGTGACGCAAGAATGCTGAGCCCTGCCGGAGTGCTCTGGCTTTACACCCGAGAGCGTCTCTGAACTTGAGGCAGCCCTGAACCAGCAAGTGAGCTGAGGAGCACAGGGCTTTCCCGTGACTGGGAAGTGGTCAGCAAACTTTTCTGTGCTTGCTGTGGCCCCTTGCCAATTTGCCACAACATGGCTGGTGACCTGGGTTCAAGACCGTCGTCAATGACGTTCCTGGTCCTCCATTTTACCCTTTCTGCTGCCAGCAAAGGGAAGGTACTGTGAGTCTTTTCAAAAGTTAGGCCGGGAGCTACCCTCCCAGCGAGTTCTTGCAGGGACCCACTCTGTAAGTAAGCAGCCCGGGCTGTGCTGGTGTAACTCACCGACGTGGGGATCAAACCAGCGGGGCTGAAGGTGCTAAACACAGGCTCTAAAGAGAGGCAACCACACAGAAACCTCATAGTGCTTTTTTGTTTCTTTCATACAGAATGCAACTCACCTTGAGGTCATAAAGGAGCTGAAAGCTGCTGGGCGCCTGAGATGCTCTCTGGACGGCCTGAGCTAGGGCTAAGGCACCCTTGCCCCCTTCTGCCCAGTGTGTGCATTTCACAGCATCAAAAGCCCCATGTTCTTTGGCAAGGCGGCTGACAAGGTCCAGCTCGGCCTCTGAATCGGTCCTGGAAAGACAGCAATCTGTGTTAAAGCACTGAGGACGGTGGGAGGGGACAAGCTTGGTCTTGTGTTTGCCATGAAAACTCCAGCGAGTTCCTCAGTGATGAATGGAAACAAATCAAGTATTACTGACTGGGTTCAACTCCTGGCTCCACCAGTGACGATGTGGTGACCCCTGGCTAGCTATTTAATCCTCAAGTGCTTTGGACTCCACGTGGTAAAATGGGAATAACCACGGCACTTACTTCCCTGGGACATCATGAGGCTTAGATGACAGAAACATGCAGAATACTCGAACACTCCAGGCCCATCACAGCAATCAATAAACACTAGCTATGGGGCGCCTGGGTGGCTCAGTGGGTTAAGCCTCTGCCTTCAGCTCAGGTCATGGTCTCAGGATCCTGGGATCGAGCCCCGCATCGGGCTCTCTGCTCAGCAGGGAGTCTGCTTCCCCCACCCCCTCCGCCTACTTGTGATCTCCGTCAAATAAATAAATAAGATATTTAAAAAAATAAAAATAAAATAAGCAGTAGCTTGCTAAAATTGTTCTCTCCCATTCTGCTGTGATTTGGCTATTACAGCAAGATTAAAACCAGCATTCCAATACCTAAACAACCTCCACAAGTTCTCTCTTGCATAAACCCTTCTAGCTCAGCATATTCAACTGTTTGTCAAGACAATGCCCCACTAGACGTACTGAAATAAGGGAACGCTGTAGGGCTATGACTTCCTGTTAGCACCACAGGCCTCTAGAGAGCAAAAAAGAACCCTTCACTTCACGTCTGTGTGTCCTTCCGTAGAGAAGGGGACCCGCAGGAGCCGCAGCTGACCCGGGGCCCTCCGTGGGAGAAGTGACGAGTTGGCTGTGGCATCTGTGGAGCCCCTCCCCCCGCAGGCTCTTGTCAGGAGCTCCCAGATCAGAGGCTTAATAACTAATACCAGTAACTGGAAAACAGAACAGAGCTACCCGTGGGGCTGTACAGTTAGCGCCGGGGGATGGTTTCTGGCTCTTTCTCACAGTCCCCCCTTGACTCCTACTCTTTGTACTTACTTGAATGCATTCACCGCCACTACCACTGGAACTCCAAACATTCTGGCATTTTCGATTTGTTTCCTTAAGTTACTGAAGCCTTTCTCAACCAGCTCCAGGTTCTGTAAGAACAACGGGGAAGGGTCCATGAGGTCAGTGGCAGGTTCTTCTTAAAAGGGAACGTGTCTCCTGTAGCCAGAAGCTGTTTCCCATGGGAACAAGCCCACGGCAGGTCTGCCCACGCCCTTTCTCACAGGGTGGGGAGGGGGCGCCGTGGCGCCCTTGCCCTGTGCCAGCCTGCCGAGCTGGAGTGGAGCGAGGCTTGTTTCCTGGCTGAACGGCAGGCACGAGAGCTGGTATAGTTGCTCTCGCCAAACCACATCTTACCAGCATATTTGCCGTCTGCTGGGAATTAGCTGCTCTTAAGTAAATGATACTGACAACCTTGTGTTTGTAGATTTTATGTACTCATGGTACAATGGCATAAACTGACTCTACTCGGGGACACACAGACCCTTCCGTCAGAAGACAGCGCCCAGCACTGTGCCTGGTGTCCATTACACACCCACCAAAGTGCTCTCAGAAAACAGAAAGTGATCAGGGATGCTTTCAAAGGCTCTAAGGAACTTGACCATGAGCCATCAATGGGGACAAAGAAAACAGGATAAATGCCACCTTTAAGAACAGAATACTGTGACATTTCGAGGAAAGTGATTAAGGAAACATACCTTTAAATATGTTAAATGTTAATGGCAGTGTTGCTCGCAGCCTTGGAAAACCACAAACACAAACCTCCTTCAATGGGGGACGGGCCGGGGAATTATGACATACACAGTCAATAAATACGTGCCATGTAGGCGTTACGAGAGTGAAAAAATCTGTTTTAACACGGAACCTAGCAAAGATATACCAAGGTGTACCAAAGTTGCAAAACGATGGACAGCTTAATTAATTCTATTTTCGGACAAATATATAAAAAACATGAATATATTCATGAAATATTTTACATGTTGAAAAATATGTACCAAACTGTTCAGGGGACTCAAATCATGTATTATATCTTTAAATTGTTTAACTTTTTTTTTTTTAAATACAAAAAGGATGTTACTATTATAAGCTTAAAAATACACTAAATCTTTTAAAATAAAAATATAATAGTCTTCTATAAAAATAAATACACTGGATTATGAGCAAACCCCAGCAGTAAAACACCCCTTGGTCGGTGGATTCAATAAAACAGCAGGAAAAGGGGATAAGATAAAGGCAGAAAACAACTAAGATTATTACCACGATTTACGCTTTTTCCCCTTTAATAAATGAAAACTAAAATTAGGATTTAATTGATATTCTAAAGAGCCCTGCTAATTCTTTTTTTAAAAGATTGACTTTATTTACATTTTGTAAAAACTATCCCATTCATATATTAGACTGTATACTTTTAACTCTATATGCTCCTAGAATGGAGATTTTATAGATTTAATGACCACTAATTAGTGTAGAATTCAGATTTAACCCCAGTGCTAAAATAAATGTCTTCCTGGTATCATATATCTTTGTCTCAGTCTTTGCATCTGAAAACGTTAACATTTCTTGCTTGACTTGAAGCCTTATTCATCTCTTTTGCTCTCTTTGAGGAACTCTCTTGTTCTTTTTTCTCTGTGAGCCCTGCTAATTCTTTACCTCTAGTCACATGAAAACCAATTAATATGTAAGACTGATTGAGAACAGTTTTTAAAAAGGAGAATTTCTTAAATGAAGACGCCAGCTGGGCTGGTTAGGGGCAGTCACTCTAATTAGACACAGGAAAGGCTGTGGGGTGGCAGGAGGGCCAGAACTGTGAATTCCCCTCCTACGCGTGAATCAGACAAATGACCATAAAAGGCAAATCATATCTCAGAAGACAGGCAGACTCAAGGCACCAACAATTCTTTTCTAGCTACTTCTGAAATACCTCATTTAGGGCTTGAACAGTGGCAGTGTACTGCCTGACAATTTAACAGTCTCCCCCAAAAGAAAGAAAAATGGAACGGTGGCAGCAGCTGACCTCTCCATCTCATGTGAGGGTCCGTCTCTCACAAAACCACCCCAACAGCCTCTACCAATGGTTGAGAGGAAATGATCCAAGTAGGAAAGACTCAAGCTCCCAGTTCTTTGTCCTCCTTGACTGCTATCAACCTCATCAGCTTAGGGACACTTTACCTAACAAAGTAACGGGGATCCTGACCCGCACACTGGCCCTTTAACATGGATTTAAATCTACGGATGAAAAGGTATTTAAAAAAAAAAGTTCTGGGGCACCTGGGTGGCTCAGTGGGTTAAGCCTCTGCCTTCGGCTCAGCTCATGATCTCAGGGTCCTGGGATGGAGCCCTGCTTCCGGCTCTTTGCTCAGCAGGGAGCCTGCTTCCTCCTCTCTCTCTGCCTGCCTCTCTGCCTACTTGTGATCTCTGTCAAATAGGTAAGTAAAAATCTTAAAAAAAAAAAAAAAGTTCCTATTTGCTTCACACTCAGATGATGTTTGGTAATGAAGCAGCCAATGCAGGGAAGACAGTGGAACGAAAGGTCATTAGTGTAGGGCAGGGTTTCCTAACCTCAGGACTCCTGACATTTGGGGCCAAATTGTATCTGTTGTGGAGGCCATCCTGTGGGCTGCAGAATGTTGAGCAGCGTCCCTGGCCTTTACTCACCACCAGCAGCACTCCCTACCCGAAGTCAAAACGATCGCACATGTCTCTAGACACTGCCAATGTCCCGACTGAGAACCAGCCACACTGGTTTAGCCCTAATGGCTTCACCGATAGCCTCTGGGGGGTGGCTGTTTCCTAAACGTTTCTTCCCAACTTCATCCACGGCAGTTCTTCAGCACACTGCAGGCTTTTGGGCTCCCTTGCCCTGGCAGCCATACGCTCACCCACTCATTTCTGAACGGACTGGGCTGAGTAGTGCTTATTTGGGGTGGGGTGCTCTTTAGGACAAGGGATTAGAAATGACTGAAGTTACCTCCTCTGTGTAAGCCTTGGGGAGAGGCAGTCCGGCAGTAACCTGGAAGGAAAGGAAGCAAAGTCAGAGGCCTTTTCTACGTACAATCCCATTTTATCTTAAAATGATGCCCTGCCAGGTGTAGAAGGCCAGAAGCTGCACCCTGGGGCAGCCGGGGGGTGGAGGGAGGACGGTTATAGCAGGATAAGGTGGTTTCCCACCCAAAGGATTTAGAGTATCTGACCAACCCTACTGCACACAATCAAAAATGACTGCTCTGAGCAGAGTAGGAGACGTCTGTGGCCTGAACAAAGGAGGTGAGGACAGATCTGTTAAGGTGGTGGGGAAAGAAATGTGTTCTAGGCAGGGGCAAGAACCTCAGCCAGTGAAGCACATAGCAGCGGGGGTGGAAGTCAAGGGGCTTGTGGGAAAAAGGCAGTGGTCAGCCCCGCAAAGGCCACCCGGAAATGGCCACCAGTGGAGCTGTGACGAGTCCTGCAATGGGTCCCTGAGCTGGTCCGTGGAGCCAGCCCACGCCTTCATGAAGCTGGATGAGGGAGCATGAGCAATGCAAACATGAGGACACAACACAGGACTTTCCCCTTCCATCAGGGTATATGGACAGAGTCAGAATACTGAAGCAGTGAGTTCACTGTTACGGAGATGCCCAGTGGCCTGGCCCTGCTGCACCTACAGGAACAAGCGTTAAGGTGAAGGTGCCAATTCCAGGGACTTCACAGTGCACAGTATCTCAGCTCGGTCTGCTCCCATTCCTTGGAGATAATGGTGCTCCGACTCCAAAAGGGGCCACGACCAGGGCTGGGGGGGTGAGGGGCGGGGTGGGCAGGGACCTGAGCCGCCATGTTCTGGGTTTTACATGCAGCTCCCTGAGGGAGCAAGAGCGGTAGGGCTGGCTTCTGGACAGAGCTTTCTGTGGGATGATCTCCTCTCAGTGCTGCCCATGTTAAGTGTCTGGCACTCTTTTTAGATCCTGAGATTAGGAGGAAAGAAGGTGCAATGGTATTAAGGCATATAAAGAGAGAACATGTAGGTTATACCTGGGAATAAAAGGGGAGTCCATCCTGCACTCCTGGGCTAGGAACACTTTTGGTGCCTTGCGGACAACTGAGACTGGAGAGGTATGCTGGGGTTGTTTATGGCAGTGGTTCTCACAGCGTGGTCTGGGGACCTAATCCTTTTACGGGTCCATGAGGTCAAGATTATTTCCACAATAATTCCAAGATATCAAGTGATTCTTTCCACTCTCATTCTCTCAGGGGACTGTACAATGGACTTTTGCAAAAAAACATGTGACATGTGATCCCATGGAGAAGATGAGAGTCCAGTGGTCTCCAAATAGGCCAGATCCTGAAGATATCTGGACAATGTACAATGCTTATATTTTGTTTGGGGAAATCTAACAACTTTTCATTTAAAAAAAAAGTGTGTATATATATATATATATATATATATAAATAAATAAAATTTGGGAGGCATTTGGATGGCTCAATCAGTTGAGTGTCTGACTTTGGCTTGGCATCCTGGAAGCAAGCCTTGTGTCTGGCTCCAAGCTCAGCAGGAAGCATGCTTGTCCCTCTCCTTCTACTCCTTCCCAGTTTGTGCTCTCGCTCTCTCAAATAATTAAAAATTCTTAAAAAAAAAAAAAAAAATATATATATATATATATATACACACAATTTTTTTTTATTATTTAATTCAGCTTCAATTCCTAATACAGTAAATATCATAGATACAATCCACCGAGACAAAAGTTCTTGCAGGTCCTCAATAATTTTGAGAGTGTAAAGAAGTTCTGAGGCTAAAATGCTTGAGAACTTCTATGTTAGTGTGGTGATCAGTGGTTTCCCTAAGAAACACTGATTTTAAGTGAAGGAGGTCTTACTTCTCAAGTTGCAAGACTGGCTTGTGGAATTCAGTAAGGCTAGGAATTTAATACTTCAAGTAATTTCTGAAAAGTACCACAATGTCTTCATGTGCAGGTGCTGAAAAAAGGTATTACAATAATAGGATAAAAAGTGCAATTTCTAACCAGTAGGAATTCAGGAAAATACGAAGTTCAGGTCAGAGTTGAAGATAAACTAGTCCTGGGGTGCCTGGGTGGCTCAGTGGGTTAAAGTCTCTGCCTTCGGCTCAGGTCATGATCCCGGGTTTCTGCGATTGAGCCCCGCGTCGGGCTCTCTGCTGGGTGGGGAGCCTGCTTCCTCCTAGCTCTCTCTCTGCCTGCCTCTCTGCCTACTTGTGATCTTTCAAATAAATAAATAAAAAATCTTAAAAAAAAGAAAAAAAGATAAACTAGTCTTGACCTAGTTTCTCTCCATTACCTTGAGGCCATCCAGGGCATATCTACCTTTCTCCTTCTCCTCTCTCCCAGGTTGGGCTAGTCTCACCCAGCAAGTGCCTTTGAAGAAAGGGCTGACCTCTGTCTTTGCTAAACGGTTTAGCTGGCTGGCTGTCAGTGTCACTATTTAGAGGGAAAAGGGGACTTCCTTAAAAAGAACAGCCTGAACATAAAGGAGTTTTCTGTGCATCTGGCCAAGCACTTGTCCTTGGTTTAGATATCAGATGGTTCCCTCAGAAAGACTGGCTTGAAGCCAATTTCCATGATCGATAAGGTGGCCGGTACAAGAGCTGTAGAAACATCTCTTGCCTCTGGCACCCTATTAATCATGAGGACTAGAGCAGCTGAATGACAAAAGAGGGACAAGCCATCCCGACTTCCTTTTAGCCTTCAGAACACTGCTGAGAATCAGATTCTTTGAACTCTCAATCCTCACCGTGGGGCCACCTCCATGCATCTTAAGAGCCCTGACTGTGGCCACAAGCACCACCACGTGAGGGCGGAGACCAGAATACCGGCACTTGATGTTAAAGAACTTTTCCATTCCAATGTCTGCTCCAAATCCTGCTTCAGTCACTGTAAGTGAGGAGAAAAGCAACTGTAAAAAGGCCATCCCAACTCCCTTGATGTTAAAATAAAACACCCAGTTTATTCACAGATTTTGCAAAAATACTCACCCACAAACCCTTCAGGGCCAACAAGCTTGAGGGCAATCCGGTCTGCAATGATGGAGGAATTCCCATGTGCGATGTTGGCAAACGGTCCAGCATGAACAAATACTGGAGTGCCCTGCGGAAACGAGATGGCATGGGCCACACTACCGATCCTGCTTCCAAATGCGATCACGTGGTCAAGGGTATGAAAGTTAGTTGGAATCCAAAAGACCAAGTCTTCCCGGAAGAAAAATACAAAGCCACCTCTTTTGTATTTCAGGAACATCCCGAACACAACAGTGAGAAAGAACGCAAGGAAAGACATGAGCAGGCAGAGAATTCTCTGACCCCCCCAAGAGAAGTGTGCTTTATAACCACAGTGCTGTGACACAAAAGACCGATTCGGGAAGGCAGGAGTTGCTCTGCTCACCTCTAATGTCTGCATGAGATTGGGCTTGATTGCATCCTTCATGAGCACTGTCAACGCACCGCTCACCCCCTACAAAACAAGGGCAAGACACGTTTCCCAACAGCAAAAATCCCAACCGTATGAACCAAAACTGAACATTCTTAGATCTTCCCTCTTCAGCCATTTTGCACCAATCAGTACTTTCACCTACATAGAGCATCCATTGACTTATTTTTTTCTGGATAGACTATGAGGTTGTCACTTATTTTTAGCAGGAAGAATACAAAGAATGAAAATGACATTCACATGTAATTTGTGGAAAAACATTTAACTCTGGAAACAAGCATCCCAATCAAGCACTGTTGCTGAGTGAGGAGGGAATCCATTTTAAACTAGTTTATAGCGCAGAAATGCTAGCTCTTAGAGGAACTGAATTATTTGTAGCTTTGATGTCTGGGCAGAAGTGATTGAAAACCAAATTCAGGGTGTGTTTTCCAAAGCTGAAACTGAAGATGTACCCAGGAGTTCAATACACACTCTCACATATCAGGTCCCTCTTTAAAGCCATCCAACCTGGGTGGCTCAGTGGGTTGAGCCGCTGCCTTCGGCTCAGGTCATGATCTCAGAGTCCTGGGATCAAGTCCCGCATCGGGCTCTCTGCTCGGCGGGGAGCCTGCTTCCTCCTCTCTCTCTGCCTGCCTCTCTGCCTGCTTGTGATCTCTCTCTGTCAAATAAATAAATAAAATCTTAAAAAAAAAAAAAATAAATAAAAAAATAAAGCCATCCAACCAGAGCTGAACGAACTGGTGACAAAGTAGGAAGATGAAGCCATGGATCCCACCTATATTCACTTGCGGTGAGTTTCTAAGTTTCTGGTTTGGGTGTAAAAATTCAAAACGATTTCATTTCTTACACATATTGACTGTATGAAGAGGAAATTAGTATTTTCTTCCTTTTCTGAATTCAGCTGACAGACTGCTAATCACAGGCCAAACATTTTGGTGTCTGTCAATGCAAAGTGGCTTTCAAAAAATTAACCTGTGGGACGCCTGGGTGGCTCAGTGGGTTAAAGCCTCTGCCTTCGGCTCAGGTCATGATCTCAGGGTCCTGGGATCGAGCCCCGCATCGGGCTCTCTGCTCAGCCGGGAGCCTGCTTCCTCCTCTCTCTCTCTCTGCCTGCCTCTCTGCCTACTTGTGATCTCTGTCTGTCTAATAAATAAATAAATAATCTTAAAAAAAAAAATTAACCTGTAAGATGATCTCATTCTAAACCTCGTATTACCACATGGACAGTTCAGAAATAACCCTGAAGTGGAGAACTAGCCAGAAGGGCCATCCGAAAACCGGCAAAGTGCGGTTCCCAACATGGTTATTAGCATGGAGATGGCGAGCAATGAGCCTCGAGCAAAGACGCCTCAGCCAGGGAGGCCTGTCCCAGGGAGGCCTGTCCGGGGAAGAGGCCAGGGTGTGACTCCAGCCTCAGGGGCTAAGGACCTCACTGGGACATCTGACATTCTCTACAAACTGAGGTCATACACCCGCTTTCAGAAATATGCACAGGGTGAAGCTGTTGCTCAAACATCTGAAACCCGTGGTCTGTTACTGCAGCACCTAATTACTCGCTATGAGGTTCTTTTTGGAAATTTCATAATTCCCTTGTAAGCAGCAAAATCACAGAGAACTCATCAGTAACTACTGGGATACTCAAGAAATAGACACGGAGGCATCCCCAAGCCTGTGTCCCCACAGAGACCCCGGGTACCCACCAGATCTTCGGTACTGATGGGCTCCCCTTTCTTACTGGATGCCACCACCATTCTGCTCAGTCTCTCTCTCATGTCTTCTAGCGAACTGGTAAGAGCCAGCACAGCCATGATTTCACTGGCCACAGAGATATCAAACTGGGCCTGTGGGCCGGGAAAAAAACACAACAGGGAATACCACATGAAACCAAAAGAGTGGTAAAAGCAACACTTGTTTGCATCCGAGGCTTACATAAATAGCTTCAAAGGACAGGACAGCACAACAGTACCCAAAGAACTTAATGAAAATAACTCTCCAATAGCAAAAATTTGTCATCAGTGATTCCAGGACCTTGAGTCGCCCATTTTTTAAAAGTAAATGTTCCAGCAGCGCCAACAATCTTTGCTGAAGGAAGCTTATAATCCTGTGGTGATGGTTTCCCTAATACATAAGGAAACAACACAGAAGCTCTTAGATTGAAGAGACACGTTGTAAATGGCCACAAAAACAGAGAGGCGGTTTTAATCCATTTATGTGCAAGGATATTCACCGGGGGCTCACCACCTCCAGGAAAAAGTGCTGGGGGAAAAACACACAGGTGACACATGGGATTTATTGCAGAAGCTGTCAGGAGTGCTCAATGCCACACACCTACTCACTTCCATTTTAAAAGGGAAAAGGCAGAGCAGCACCTGGCAGTATCAATCGTACGGGAGAGGATGGAGGAGGACAGAAGCAGCAAGGATCTGCTTCACAGGAATAATTTATTTAGAGAGGAACAAATAGCTACCGTCCGTGTGTGCCCTTTCTCCGTTGGAGCCTGTCCGATGGTGATCTTTCTCAAGAATCTATCGTTGGTATCCAATACTGTAGCAGAAAGAGAAGATACAGAACAGTTTTTAGTAATAGATAAAGTTAAGACCAGCCAGTCTTAGAACAAGTCCAACCTAATGACCGCCTAGTAACATTGGATTTCAGAGATGATGGCGAAGCTAGAATATGGGAGCAAGTTAAGAAATGATGCTCGCATACTATAAATGAACAGGGGTTATTTTTAAAGAAGGCTATGTTTATTTATTTTTGTTTATTTTTTTGTTTTAAAGAAGATCTTATTTTTAAGTCATCTCTACCCACAACATGGGGCTCAAACTCATGACCAGCGACCCATGATCGAAAGTCACATGCTCTACTGACCTGAGCCAGACAGATGCCCCCCAAAAAGGGTATTTTTAAGAAATGGGGAGTGGCTTGGTTTTATTCTGTCTAGAGAATTCAAACCATCCAGGAGAAATCTGGCATCTATTTTGAAGCCCATCCCACGTGAAAAGGAAAACAGAGCAGGCCAGTTTTTTAAAAGGCCAAGGTTATTGTTCTGTGGGATGACTCACTGACTTTACATCATCCTGAGACACAAAAGAGCCATAAATGCAGGACATGGCAAATGCTTTCTGAAGCATGCTAGGTTATCTGCTCTTCCCTTCAGCACACTTAGAAGAAATAATTTCCATTCCAATGACAGAGTATCCAGCCAACTGTATACTCTTAGAAAATGCATTAAAGATCAACCCACTAACTAATCTTCCTTTCACCTTTCAGGAATAATCACTGTTAACATTTTAGTGCATTCCCAATTTCGTATTTTTTGTAATGACATGCCAAACAATCATAAAACACAAAACGAACAACAAACCAGTTCGCACTTTAATGGGTCAAATGGGAGAGGCATTTTTAAAGTACTTGACAAACATGGAAAATTGCTTTCCACAGACTGCAATAACTTAAACCCCGAAAGCAGCGTCTCGCGCCGTGTCTCGCGTGGTATGCCCGCACGCGTGCGCAAGCATTCACACACACACACATCCCACTTGATAAGCGAAGGATGTAATGTGCTGTTGGAGCCTCTTGTTTTCAAAAAACTCGGTCAAATTCTTTGTACTTAATTTCTCAAGATAAAGTAGTCAGTCAGTAGATGTGATCCATTTTTTTCCTTTATTTCCTTCTACTTTTCCAGAAAGCATGACTTAGACATAAAGCAAAGGGAAAGTGAAAATACACCATCTGTCTAAAGCTACTGAAGCTGGGGTGCCTCGGTGGCTTAGTGGGTTAAGCGTCTGCCTTTGGCTCAGGTCATGATCTCAGGGTCCTGAGATCGAGCCCCGCATCGGGCTCTCTGCTCAGCGGGGGAGCCTGCTTCCTCCTCCCTCTCTGCCTACTTGTGATCTCACTCTCTGTCAAATAAATAAATAAAATCTTAAAAAGAAAAAAAATAAAGCTACTGAAGCAAAGGAAGAAAAAAAATCTCAGGGTGGTTTTTGATATTAAGGGAGTCATCTCTAAAATGCCATTAGCAGGATGCCTAGGTGGCTCAGTTGGTTAAGCGTCTGCCTTCGGCTCAGGTCATGATCCCAGAATCCTGGGAGAGAGCCCCACATCAGGCTCCCTGCTCAGCAGAGTCTGCTTCTCCCTCTCCCTCTGTTTGTGCTTGCTATCTCACATTCTCTGTCAAATAAATAAATAAATAAAATCTTAAAAAAAAAATTTAAAAATACCATTAGCTAGCAATAGTTACTGAGCCCATGAAAATCATAGAAACAGTCAATAAATTTGCCATTAGGTGCATTCTGCATGACTGGACAAAAATTTCTTCTCAGCAGTGACATGTGGATGGCACGCAGAGAATCATCACATGGCAGTGAAGCCATGCAACTCACTCACTGAACTGCCAACTGTTTAAACCTTGAAGGCTACCTACTTTGTTACAGGAGTTTAATAAAATGATGTAAAAATGAGTAGGCAAGCTAGAGAGCGACAAGAAAAAGCAAGTCACTTTATGCCAGATAAGAGTTCTGAGAGAAAAGAGCAACATGATTCAAGAAGTGATAAAACATAATTTCTCTACTTCATGACACCGAAACTTTTTGCATAAAACGAAACTTGCAAAATGTTATTTCTGGTGTAGGCATGAACCTCCCTGAAACCACCCTCACTCCAATCAACACTGAAAAGCCAGCAAAATGTCCAACGAACCCAATGAAAGGAGGTTTGATTACAGCTAATAAGGAAAAAGACTGATGGGGGTGGCCAAAAAAACAAATGGGTCACCATCTTGGTCATGCCTTAACTGTGAAAACACCAACACCTGAGCTCCTGGACCTCACACTTGAATAACCCACGTGGGCAGCGTGGGGTGTGTAAACAATGGAAGCAAATGGGGTGTCTATACTGCACTGCACGGGTACCTCTTTGCCAAGTTATGGTTTCTGGGTCAATGTCCAATCTTGCAAATCTGTTTATCTCGTCATCCGTCAGTGTGGTAGGGTCGGTTTTTTCGATGCCTAGTCTCTGAAAAGGCAGGAAAATTACAACATGAAATAAGACAAAACAAACAAAAGCATGGTAATTTTTTGGAACGGGTTTGTTGTTGTTGTTGTTGTTTTTTGAGGTGGGGAGAGGGGCAGAGGGTGAGGGAGAAAGAGAAACCCAAGCCCAGTGACCACAGAGCCCGACAGAGGCCTCGATCTCACAACCCTGAGTTCACAACTGGAGCCGAAATCAAGACTGAGATACTTAACCAAATGAACCACCCAAGCATGTAAATTTTTAAAAAATGTATTCTCTATCTCCAGATGGGGTGCCTTCTAGGAAATACAGACTGTGTTAGAGTCAGAAGGAAAAACTGTAATACCTCCGGCTGCAGTTTTATTTCCTCCTCACACGCAGGCAAAGGTATTATTAACATGTTTATTCCTCTAACTGAACACCAGAGGCACTTCCCTAAACCAGCTGTAAATACGCATAATGACAGACAAGTGGTCACCAAACCCAAACATCCTGGAAGGAAAAAGCAAAGTGCACGGCTTTTTCAATCAGAAGACCAAGAAGCCTAATTCAAATGAGATAGGAGGAAAGGCAAAAATCGATGTAAATCACTTTTCTAGGCTTTTTAATATACACTACGTTTTCATTGCCTTCTGACTGTTCCAAAAGGCGCAAGATAGGTTTGTCTCGTCTTCCTCACAGAACTTGGAAATTTTATTTACTTACAGTGTATATGCAGGTCATATCCTGAAATGGAAAGTGCCTACATTTTATATGTATTTCTTTTTTTCCTAAAGTGTGGTAGATCTGAGTGGGCTCCAGCAAGTCCTGTTCTTCCCACAGTTCCTTATTATACTGTGAGGACTTTGTTTTAAAATCTCAGATGTGTTTTCAGAGCCCTCACTGGCTCATCAAACTGGTCTCACGGGCCTAGTACAGGACGTTGTTTAGAGAGTCAGCAAAACTCGCAGTCGCTAGGCTGAGTCTGCCGCTGACCGCATACCCTGACTGAGCGCACGGGCCAGACGGGGAGAGCTCAGAGGATACTTGGGGACCCATGAAAGGTTCTAGTTCCAACCTGGTGTGGGGTACTATGGTCCCAGGCAGGTCCCTTGATTTCAAATCCTAGAGCTTTTTAAAGGATCAGACAGGTTTAAAAGTAGACAGATTTAGTCCAGTACCTCCCCACATCTGACAGAAAGTTCCATCATCAAAGGTGAGATTAGAAGTTGCCTGCTCTGGCACCTGGGTGGCTCAGTGGGTTAAGCGTCTGCCTCCGGCTCAGGTCATGATCTCAGCCAGGGTCCTGGGATGGAGGCCCTGCACAGGGCTCCCTGCTCAGCAGGGAGTCTGCTTCTCCATCTGCCCCTTCTCCTGTTCATATACTTGCTCATGAACTCTATCTCACAAAAATAAATAAAATCTTCTAAATAATAATAATAATAATAACAACATTCACATTTTTGTATGAACACAATTTCACATTTCTCTTGGATAAATAACTAGGCATAGGATTTCTGGGTCATATGGTACAGTGTATGTTTGATGACTATATATTTGTAACAAATTCAAATAAAATATGGAAGTAACTGCTCTTACTTAAGATCCCACTGCTGGGAAGAGCAGGTACTCAAACTACAGGGTGCTGGCAACTGTATTCCTATCCACGCTATAAAGGACACATCAGTCTTCATCCTAACGGAGGGCAGGCTGTCAGTGCTCTCCTTATTCCAGGACTAAACACTTGTAATTTATAGATGAATGAGAACCTCTACCACCAATCTTTGCTAGGTGTATCATGACTAGAAGACTATGATTATGGATGTAACTTGATCCAAAATAGATTACCCCAAGAAGATTTTCATTTCCTTATCTTCTATCAATCACCCAATTTCATACAAGATCAAAAAGGAAGAAGGGAAAATCTTACCTGTAACCTTCGGATCTGAATATCAGAGAACTTTCTCACTCCATTTACTGAAGGCACCAAACGATTGAAGAGAGCCTTAAAGAAAGGGAGGAAACGGGCTTCTCAATGAAAGGAAACGTTTTTTACCTGCAACACCAGCCCCCGAGGGGCCAACATTAATTCGGCTGCTTTAACCCTTTCAACGGTGTCCCTAAGGCCCCAGCAGCCTACCTTGTCTGTCTGCGTCTGTTCATGGAACATCCGGGCATCGATGGCCGCGGCGACAAGGTTATTCGCGGCAGTGATGGCGTGGATGTCACCGGTGAGGTGGAGATTAAACTGTAACAGAGGCCACATCAGGCTTTCAACTTCTCTGCATCTTTCCAGCCATCAACATATTGCAACCCAATCGATCCCCACGTTAAAGCCCACGGAAAACCGATGGCAACAGAGCTGGTAAACAAACACCCAACACAAACAGCTCCTGAAGACATAAATTACAGACTCTCTCTCCTCAGGAGAAAGTGGTGTTTTCCTTCAGGGACACGTCCCATAACCACAAATGCCACAGCACCAGCATCAACAGCAACCCTCACCTACTGAGGATAGGCTCATGCCCTTTCAACTGTGAAGAAATGGGAAGGTTCCCATTTCTGTAGTCACCACCCTGAATTCGCTCTGGGTTGGTTCTTCCCACTCTCACGCTTCATTTGATATCTCACTGAAAATTATTATTCCCACTGAAAGCCAGACCTTGAAGTCCCTGCCATGTCAAAAAAACCAAGCTGTCTCACAAGTCTGCATATTAAGATGTTTTCCCCTTGAGAGTTACTTCTGATGAGAAACCAGTCATCTGTCCACTGAGAGCTCTACAGAAGAAGGTTAATCTCTGGAAGGAAAAGCTATCTTAAAGGGTCCGATTCAAACCAAATTCCAGACACTTTACCTCTTCCATGGGAATGACCTGGGAGTAGCCTCCTCCTGCAGCGCCACCTACAGGACAGGTCAAGGGTGAGGACTTGTGTTAAGGGTGCTTCGGCCACAAATTAAATCAAATCAAAGCAAATTGGTTTCTGTCACTGCGATGCTTATCATGTATTTACTTCTTTCAACCACTTGGACTGCTTTGAGTCAGGGTCTTTTAGTTTTCTTTGACCAGGTTAAAACACTTGATCCTGTTCACACAGGATAGTCTCTGTTGAAACTTGGGTCTAAATGACAAAACCATGAACACATACATACCTACTCATTATCTTTAGAAACAGGTTCCCCACGATTCATAACATTTGTTGAACGACCCAGCCTACAGTTACATAAAGGCAACCCTGTTCAATTTCCTACTCTCATAAATGCTACTCTGGCATTTTTAAAAAAGGAATGTTTAAAATATGCACACCAAACACAAACACAGAGACTGCAATTCTTCCTAAACAGGAGACATATGTTAGAAAGCAGCTTAACTGCTACCTTTTGCTGGACTGTTTGTATTATTAACAGAAGACCAGACAAAAACGTTCTGGTTGGGGCACCTGCGTGGCTCAATGGGTTAAAGCCTCTGCCTTCAGCTCAGGTTATGATCTCAGATCAGGCATTGAGGCCCGCCATCAGGATCTCTGCTCAGGGGGTAGCCTGCTTTCCTTCCTCTCTCTCTGCCTGCCTCTCTGCCTACTTGTGATCTCTGTCAAATAAATAAAATCTTAAAAAAAAAATGTTCTGGTTATGAGGCTATCAGTGTGATAAAATGTCAATGTGAGGTTTTTTGTGAGGCAGAGACCCTGCAGTAAAAAAATGGGACAATTCATGATGACAGGAAAAGCAGAATGCTGGGTTCAATAAGCAGAACGAGTGAAAGGTTCATTCTGAAGTTGAAAGAGGGTTGTTAAGCTCAAAAGCAGAGCTAAGTCAGTATGTGTATAAAATACATTAATATAGGCAGAAGAAGGGCAAAGGTGTATGCTGTGTAGTAATCACTAGAACAAACAGAACATGTGATACTCTCACCAAACGAGAAAGTTAACTCCAAAAACTGATAATTGATAAAAATAATCTTTTTTTTTTTTAAAGATTTTATTTATTTATTTGACAGAGAGAGATCACAAGTAGGCAGAGAGGCAGGCAGAGAGAGAGAGGGGGAAGCAGGCTCCCTGCTGAGCAGAGAGCCTGATGCGGGACTCGATCCCAGGACCCTGAGATCATGACCCAAGCCGAAGGCAGCGGCTTAACCCACTGAGCCACCCAGGCACCCAAAAATAATCTTAATTAAAAGGGCATACTGGCAGTACCTCAGCTATCAAAAAACTAAAAGTGAAGAATGTTTAGTGATGTCATGGCCTTATGTAATCAGGCCTGGAGGGCTCAGTCACTTAAGCATCTATCTTTGACGCAGGTCATGAGCTCAGGTCCTGGGATGGAGCCCCACCGCAGGCTGCTGGCTTAGCGGGGAGGCCACTTCTCCTTCTCCCTCTGCCTCTCCCCCTGCTTGTGCTCTGTCTCTGTCTCTGACTCTGTCTCTGTCTCTCAGATAAATAAATAAATCTTTAAAAAAAAAAAAAAGGAAGGAGAAGAAACACTGCGCTGGTCATACTGGGAAAGCTCTTGAAATAGACATGACACTCACTCTGGTTCTTAATCAGAGTGCCTTTGACTAAGTTACCTTGAAAGTCCCAGTTGCTGCTACTGAGAAAATGATGATACCAGTAATAATCACATATTATAAGATAATATAAAATCCACAAACTGCTTAGCACAAAACATGGCACAAAGACTATACTCAATAAGGGTAGGTTTTTCTTATTCCCAAAAGGGAAAAACATCTGTAGCATTTATCTTTGTCTCTAGAAAGTCAGCATGATGAGCAGTATGATGAGCTATGATTACCTTTATTGTTACTGTGACAGTTGACTATTAGTCATATAAAATCACCCCTAGCTACATCATAACCCCAACCAGGGAATCCCTGTGCAGAGTCAAATACTGACAGCAAGAGCTGGCATGATTGTGACTGCGGAGGGGTGTGTGTGTGTCAGGACATTCCTGATGTCTAAATGAGTGAAGGCTCTACAGGCACTCATGGGTCAAGTGGGCCAGGGAGGATGGAAGGAGAAGCAGTGCCCTCTGGCCACCCAAAGTCTAGTCCTAGTAATACCTTTTATTCCAAAGGTGGGGCCCTGAGAAGGCTGTCGCACACATGCAAAGACGTTCTGAAACAGATGGGCGCCAAGGGCTTGCACCAGCCCAATGGTGGTTGTGCTCTTCCCTTCTCCCAGGGGCGTTGGGGTGATCCTTCAAGATGAAAACAAGAGAGGAAAATTAAATTAATATGAATTAAATTTATGCGAATCACTAAGTCAAACCTAACAAATCCTAGAGAATGACTCTTAATCTGAATGGTAACAAAGATGAAAGACCCGAAAAGAATCTTTCCCAAGAGTCTTAGCTGAAGTTTCCGGAACATGGTAATTTTTAAAATGATTGATGTACTTGAGCTCTTCTCACTGTGAGCAGGAAATACATTTTATCTTGTAGAGAAGCACTGATTTAACTTTAATATCTCAATTTAATCTCAAAAACTAGTTTTTGTATATACCTCAGCCAAACAATAAAAATAAATGCCCAATACATCTAATGAATTAATGAATTTGGGGTTAAAAAAAAAAGTCAGCTTTTAAAACTCAACTCTTTCTTTCTTTTTTTTTAGATTTTTATTTATTTGACAGAGAGAGATCACAAGTAGGCAGAGAGGCAGGCAGAGAGAGAGGAGGAAGCAGGCTCCCTGCTGAGCAGAGAACCGGATGCGGGGCTCGATCCCAGGACCTTGAGATCATGACCTGAGCCAAAGGCAGCGGCTTAATCCACTGAGCCACCCAGGCGCCCCAAAACTCAACTCTTTCATCTACTACATGGATAACTCTGACAAATGTTCTCCTCTCCAAAGGGCTATCATCTACTCTGAATTACCTCACGAGGATGCTATAAGAATTGAATGAGACTGAACACACGTGAAAATGCTAAAACCAAGCGAAACAAAGCTTGACACACATATGATGAAAGCAAATGTAACCTTCAGTAATGACAATAAGGATGACGGCTGGATGAACCAAGGAAGAACGTCCCTACCCAGTCACCACCACGTATTTCCCGTCAGGCTGGTGCTTCAGGCGCTCCAGTGCGGACAGCAGAACCTTGGCCTTTGTCTCACCGTACAATTCGACCTCCTCAGACAGCAGACCAATTTCCCGAGCAAGGCTGCCAATGGGCTTCGGCTTGCAAGATCGTGATATGTCAATGTCACTTAAAAGAAATACAGGAAAAAAAATACAGAAAACATGTATCAATCTTTAAATCACTGAATTTAATCAACCCCCTCCTCGGAACGCCCCTCCCCGACCCCTGATGCTGCTTATCAGCTAAACACAGATAATCCACAAAGTTTTAAATCAGCAAAATTTTATTTTTACCTTGGAACAGGAACCTTGAGGTTAAGGTTGTTATACTGAATCCTCCACTTTCCTGGCTTAAATTTCTCCAAGAAACGCGCTGCGCTCTCTACCGTGCTCTAAACGAAATGTCAGAAATGGAACTTAAAAGAAGTGATTATTTTAACCTCCACCTCAATCCCAAGTCCCAGGTCATTCCAGTTTAACCACAAAATGAACGGTTTTATGATCCACCTATAAACACGCTTCAACCCTAAGCAAGAACCTACAAGTAGGTACGGTGCCCTGGGCTGCCGGCCTCACGCCTCCACAGCTGATGTGCGTATTAAGGGCAAGCAAGACAAACTTTTTCTGAGGTTCTTCTACTCCCAAGTAAATTCGTATTGTGCCATCCTTACCTTCCTCTATTACTATGACTGCTTCCCTATTTCTGCTCTAACAGTCCCTTTTTTTCCCCCCTTCGATAGATTTGTATCCTTACTTCTGATTAAGTTTCTACCTGGGGAAAAAAACAGTAACTTGAATTCCGTCAGCTTTTTGCAACTATTACAGAAACTTTTTTTATGGGGGTCTGACTGACCTATAACGTTAGTTTCCGATATACAACACGACCATTCACTATCTGTATATACTGCGAAATGATACCACGGCGAGTCCAGTTACCCTCAGTAGAGAAAGTTTAATTCACACGCACCTGCATCAGCATTGCCACGGTCATGGGCCCCACGCCTCCAGGAACCGGAGTGATGAAGCCTGCCCTCTCTCTGGCCTCACTGTAGGCCACATCACCCACCACTTTTTTCCCATTTGGTTTTGTATCATCTGGTCAAGGGGGAAAAAAATCAAAGCAAGGTCTCAGAATTGTATTTCAGGTGTTTATTTCCAAGTTAAGTGATCAATGATCATAGCTTGTGCCAAAAACTGAGTAGAGTTCAGGGTGTGTAGTCTCATCAGGGCTCGAGCATCTATTAGATTTCAAAGAGATAAGATGACAGGTGTTCGTTATTTTTGAGGTAGAAACTCATTTTACCTGCAAAAATTCACAAGGTGCTTAAGTGGTTTTTCAGGACCAGGAGAATCCTTTCGCAGTCAGGTGGCAAATAAAATACCAAGTGTTTTTAATTCTTAAAACCAACTACCCAGTATATAATGAGCGGCTTTTAAAATGTTAATTTGCCGAGGCCTACAAAGGAATTTTTTGGGTGCACAAAGCTCCAACTATGCCACAGCTGCCAGATACCGTTTCTACAGCAACTGTCAGCATTTTGTAAGCTCCATGCGTGAGCTGGAGGAACAATTCAACATCCAATTCCAAAGACAAGCAGCTACTTAAATGTATGCAAAAGGCAAAGAATATAATTACACTTCCCTTAAAAGGATACAAGAACAACTACAAATCTTACCAGCAAAGAATAGCTATTCAAGAGAACAAAACCCAGTGATGCATCACTGCTCACTCAAAGTACATCCTACACTTGGCTTCAGGGCACTTCCGGGAGGGGCTAGGGGACAGGACCAGCTTTGCAGGATCCCCAGGCAGGATCTCAGAGGATCTTAGCCATTTCACCACTTGTCTTGGAGCGGATCCCCACAAGTGAGAGAGCCAATGTTAGAGTAGGGCCAAAGAGTAAGACTCAAGAGACCGAAGTTCTAGAATCAGCTCTTCTAACTAATGCCAGTCCTCAGCCCCTGGGAGCTCCTTACTGATCGCAAGCCCAAAGACGACAAGAAGGACTCACACTACCTATTTCCCAAGCTTGCAAAGAATCAAGTGAAAGATCGTGTGAAACTGGAAAAGCATTCTCTAAACATAAAGGTTTCTCTTCTCATCCTAGAGACAGAAGATATTTTCTAAATGTACTTTAAGGAGCTGATGAATAAAGCTCCTTGGGGTAGTGTCAGGTTTCTAGAAGCAGAACACTTCCTCTCAGAACCCCAGAGTTGCTTCGAAACACCGAGGAGCTATGGCTAAGGGTTTGCCCTTCATGCAGGTCTCAAGAGGCTAACACAGACATGAGCTTAAAATACGCTGCAGCCCTCTGTATTTGTGGTAGTGATTTTAGTATCTCCACATACAGGAGACATATCAGTTACCACACAACTAACTGCCGCACAAGGGGGGCTTTTTGCTCCTTAAACAAACACTATCATGTTCAACTGGAATGCCTGCTGGTACGTGTCCAGTGTTTCATGCGAAGTATGATGTCGTCAACAGAAAAAGCGACCATTATCAATCAAGGTGTATGGCTTCAGTAACCAACCAACATTCTGATTATCTAGCCCTTTCACGGGAATTCCAGCTACAGAGTCCCATCACTGAGTTACAGACCAGTGGGTGCACTAGAAGAACCAACAATTCTTTTTTGCAAGTGCCTTTTCAAGGCACCATATTCTTTAACTGGACCACATCTTGACTCATATTTTGATTATTTAAATCATTCGCCTGGTCCCCTCATGGATAACATCCTAAGTCATTTACCAGAATAAGAATGAATTAAAGGGGCACCTGGGTGGCTCAATGGGTTAAAGCCTCTGCCTTCGGCTCAGGTCATGATTCCCAGGGTCCTGGGATAAAGCCCCACATTGGGCTCTCTGCTCTGCAGGAAGCCCGCTTCCCCCTCTCTCTGCTGGCCTCTCCGCCTACTTGTGATCTCTGTTTGCCAAATAAATAAATAAAAATCTTTAAAAAAAAAAGAATGAATTAAAGTATGTATTCTTTTTTTTCGAGAAAAAAAAAAAAGGAATACTTTTAAGGTTCAAGTGCAGAGCAGAAGTACTGGCCAGAGAAACACGTCAAAGTGTTCTTCCTACTTGGCTTACTAAAGACAACTGGAGAAGGAGATGATAATATCCAGCCTTAGCAAAAGTTACTTGTTTATATACCTCTACAGCTGACCAGATATTGATCTGGTCTTATTTATATTTCACCATCTATGTGAAGAATAAATGTGAACCGGACAGTGAGTTCAGTGTTTAAGTGAACATTTTATACCTCTCTGTAAGACTCGAAGTTTCCATCCAGGCTTTTTTTCTTCTCTCTCTCAAAAAAAAACCCCCCCAAAAAACCCCAAAAAGACAAAAATAAAAAAAAACCCAAAAAACCAAAAGCAGAAATATGATACAGAAGATGCAGGTTTTAAACAGGATGAGCCTGAATGTCGTATCACAAGTACTCAAAAGTGAAGAGTTGTAGGAGAGCAATTTCTTTATCACCCATTAGATAATTACAATATAAGAAAATGAGTGATCAATTATGAGCTACTGTCTTAAAAGCATGGTAGAAAGAGTGGGAGGGAGGTTAAAACTGCTGAAGGCTTGACAGTGACTAATGTCCCTGGCAGCTTAGTGTCTATGCTCCAAGTCTGAGACAGGAAGGAAGAAAAAACACTCTTCTAGCTCTAAGTCCTTTGACAATTCAACAGGTGTGGAGTGCCGGCACTTAGAAGGCAGAAAGCCAGACCTGCTGGAGCAGAGACCACGCCCCATGGGGGAGGACCGCACAGGACGCCCCATGCAATGAAAGAGACACCCAGTTCTCCAGGAAGGAAGAGAGGGAGAGCAAGAGATTATTCCTTACTGAAGGGAAATCAGACCAGGTTTAGAAAGAAGGGGCATCCTGGGCAGAGAGGTGGGAAGAGAGGGGTTAAAACTGAAGATCAAAGTTGGGCTTTATCTGATCACGGAGCCCACGTGGCACCTGATGCACAGAAACGGTTGTCTGATTGAAGACTCTCTTTTCTCGAATCTGTGAGGCACATATACAAGGATACACTGTATCAGCCTGTGAAATTTTATGTGTGAGAATTTCACGATGAAGCAACAGCCTACTGCACGGAGGATTTGGGTGTAGACGCCACCAAGGACAAACAAGGCATGTGCAGAGAAGGGCACGGGGTCCGCTTTACAACCATTCAAGACAGCGGTTCACCAAGTGGTGTGAGAACAAAGGCCCAGAGGCGGCTGCAGCTAGCGTGGGCTAAGCAGTTTGACAAGCGGTGTGGGAGGAAGACGCTCCACATCCAGACCCACGAACACGGCAAGAACATGCAGATGGCTGTGAGTGGGAGTCAGCAGGTGGCAGGAGATCAATAAGTGATTTGCAGCCGCGCATCCACCTGAGAGGGCAGCACTCCCCAGGGACATCGATGACAGAAGAAAGGAAAAACCTTCTGGTATTTAAAAACTGATCAGAGATAGGGACCGACTGGGAGGCAAGGACAGTGGGCGGGCTTGACTGTCGCTGCCTAGAAGAGCCTGGGTCCAATGTCTTCATTGGAAAGCCCTCCTAGAAGACTCTTGGTGAAGTGAGCCCTTCTCCTGGAATTACACAGCACTCCGTAAAGACACTATATCTTATTTTTTTTTTTTAAGTTTTTACTTATTTATTTGTTAGAGGGAGAGTGAGAAAGTGAGCACAGGCAGGCAGAGGCAGAGGAAGAAGCAGGCTCCCTGCTGAGCAAGGAGCCTGATGTGGGACTCGATCCCAGGACGCTGGGATCATGACCTGAGCCGAAGGCAGCTGCTTAACCAACTGAGCCACCCAGGCGTCCCAAGACACTATATCTTAAATACATTCATCTTTTGTTAAAAATAAAGGGGGAGCTGTGCGCGAAGGGTGAGTGAGATCTGCCCCTTCCACCCTCTCCTCCAATAAAGTCACTCTGGGAAAGGCACAGCACAGTGGCTAAAATCCTGGGCTCTACTGTCCTGCTGGCCACGATGCTATCTACCAACTGTCTGCACCACGGGCAGGACACCTGCTCTGAGCCTGAGCTCCTCACGCCGGAAATGGGACAAGGGGTTCTTCCCGTAGGCTTCATTCAATGACCCAGAAGTTGCTCTCCGACCACCCCACCCTCAGAAACGACCCTCATTCTCCAGCAGCACTCACCGGGGACATAATTGATCCCGCAGTCGATGACTATTGCCCCAGGTTTGATCCACTCCCCTTTTACCATTTCCGGCTTACCAGTTGCAACCACCAGGATGTCACCTTTATTTACCTAGGGAAAGAAGGTTTTGACTTCAGAAATTACATGGTGGAACAATCAAACCAAAACCAAAACCAACAATCTGGAAGTGGAGCAGACTAAGCTTTGCACGACACCATTCACCGTCACCAGCTGCTCTGTGCGGGTCGCACACCGTCTCTGCCGGCCCTTCATGGGCGGTGCTCGTTCCCACACATGACAAAATGCTCCCTGGTACTAGACATCTTCCTGAGTGCGGAATGTGATGAAAACATGCAGGGCCAGGAGGGGCATGGGCTCGGAGCCGGAGGCCCAGCTCTGAATTACGTGATGCTGGGAAAGGGCTCCCTCTCCTACGGGGTACCGGGACCAGCACCTTATGCAGAACGCCACTCGGGGAGAATTAAAAGAGAAGGTGCGCTATCAACACAGACAGGTACAGGTGAGGACTCCTGGGCTTAGGAATCCAATGCAGGGTCAAGAACAAGATGTGACAGATGTCACAGGACCCCTGTCCACAGGCCTCTCTGGAGCACCTCTGCCAGAGGCCACCACTCTGCTGCACCCTGCAGATCTGGCTGCTGGGCTCCACCCCCGTTTCTCTATCGCTCATCCCTATCAACCGCCACGCAGGCTGCTACAAAAACAATATGATCGGAACGCCCGAGCTACATGATGGGCAGGTCTTGTAACTGGAATTTGTTTCTTTGTCATGTAAGATGAGACAAGAAACCAGACAATGGCCACAGGGGTTCAGTGAAATACTGAAGGAGGTAAAGGACATGGTAGTGTTTGGCACTTAAACGTCAGCTGTTTCTGTCATGTGAGAAGACCTACCACACACATGCGCGCGCACACACACACACACACACAAACTCTCCCGCGGCTCTCTGGACCCCTGACCTCTTCGCCTAGATTGGCAGTCTTGGAGTGGCAGGTGGTCACCGTGGCATGGTTCCACAGAAGCAAGTCATGCATGGGGGCACCGACTATCTTACTGCGCCCGACCACGACCGCGTGCCTTCCAGCGATCTGCACCCCTGAAAGAAGACCAGGCTGAGTCAGAGCATTGGCAGAAGCTGCCCTCTTCACATGCCACCTAAATGCGAAAATGCAGAACAAGCGCACAAAAACAGGTTCTTAGCATCAAACAGAAATCTTCCTAAAAACATCCCTTCCTTGGCAATAATACTCTCAACTCTAGGATTTCAGGGATGAGTTGGGACTTGTACTGTGTCCTTCTTGCTGTGGGTTTTCGGGAGCAGCTGAAGCCAAGATCCATTCATTGAGTCATAGGGAGTGGGAAGAAAACCTACACTCAAAGTAAAAAGAAATCCTGACATATGGCTAAATGGCCATATGGAAGAAGACAGTAGATTTACTTACGTGGGAAAAATAGTTATAACAAATAGGGGGCATGTGATGGGCTGGAGGGAAGCAAAGGCAATTAGATGAGGATCAGTAAGTCTTTCCAGCTCTGCTAAGTTTATTTATGCTGTTCCTCATCCACATTTCTCCTCTGGCATAGGGCCTGAGCCACAGGGCTATTTGCAGGGAAGTGATAAAGGGGAACTTTAAATGTAGCAGAAGATTTCTTTTGTTTACTCAGCATCCATTCTTCGGGCACTATCACAATGTCCTTTTCAGGACTGACATATTCTATTTAAGAGATGGTTTGGGGTGCTCACCCACATTTCTGCCCCTGACCTATGAGGCACTAGGCTGGAACTCTCTGGGCCATCAAGGAGAGCCCAAGAAGCCACCACACAGAAGCAAGCAGGGATAAGATCCTGAAGGCCTGAGCCCCTCTACCCAGTCCAGTTGAAGTGAACTCTTGCTTAAGGCGGGTTGTATTTATTTTTATTTTTTAAAGATTTATTTATTCATGTGTGTGTGTGTGAGAGAGAGAGAGAGAGAGCATGAGCAGGGAAAGGGACAAAGGGAGAGGGAGAAAATCCCAAGCAGACCCCATGCTGAGCATGGAGCCCAACACAGTGCTTGAACCATGACCCTGAGACCATGAGCCAAGCAGAAACCATGAGTTGGACACTCAACTGCCTGAGCCACCCAAGCACCCCAAGGTGGGTTGCGTTTAAACTGTGCTTCTTGTATAACATTAATTTATTTTAAAAAGGTAAGCTTCTACATAATGTTAACATGATGAACGCCTAGAAGTAAAGCCCTGAAAGTGTGAAGTGTTCAAAAGGTACCTTACTCTACACGTCTTAGGATTCAGCAAAGAACTTGAAGCTGCATTAGGGGAAACAGCTTCACTATTAATAAAAGTGGGAAGCCTACAGCTGCTGTGGCTCAGGGGATTTGTTTCTATCAAGTTGTAATACAGTTTGCTAAATATGCTGGAGTATAAATTTAGTTGTAGGACTGAACGGTAATAACTGTCCCCAGGCTGATAGCCTGACCTTTTCTTCCAACCACAGAAAACTTTCATTTACATTGGCCAACACTTTCCACTTAAAACTTCTGATCCACTTCCTTTAAATAGGACACATTTCCTTGTAAAAAATAACCTCTGCAAAAAGTGTTCATGATGAAATTAAAATACCAAGATGTTGACTAGGTAATGGGGTAGCATGGCCAACTGTTCAAGAGATCTGTTTCCAGCCATCTGTCGAGTCTTCAAACTATTATGAAGACTCAGGGCCCACTTGGGGGGGGGTTGGGACTTTTCCTTTTGTCTGAATTCTTATTATTTGGTAAGTTATTTTTTCATAAAAAATAAATTTCTTTGAACTCAAATAACTGTGAGTTCAAATCTTGCCCCTGCTACCTGTTGGACAAGTTATACATCTCTCTGAGACTGTTTTCTCAAGCTGTTGAGCAGTAATAGTACCTAGTTCATAGAGCTGTTGAGAAAACTGAGAATTTTGGAAAAGCTCCCAATTGACAGGTCCTTGAGCCAATCAAGTCCCATTATTTAGGGCCCAAAGGGTACCTCCTCCATGCCTCCATGTGTCAAGAACAAGCCCAAGAAATGGTGCTTTGTTTTCATTCATCTGTCTTTACCTGTCTCCTTGATGAGTTCCAAGCATCCTTTAGGCGTACATGGGATGAAACAGTCATTTAGGTCACCTCTAGCAAGTTTTCCAGCACTGATGCTAGTTAACCTAAGTTAATGAAAGCAATGAAGGGGGAAAAGAAAGTAAGTAGATGTCTCTGCTTTTTAAATGCACATATGGTTTGTTCCCAAAACTGAAATATATTTGGAATTGTGCAATGTGACACGGAGAGCCAAGGCTCACTCACCCATCCACATCCTTTTCGGGTACAATCGCATTGACCACCACTTCAGTGTTAATGGGGTTCTCTGAATCTAAAGGCAGCTGTACTATGAAACCATGTACAGTGAGGTCTTCATTCAGTGACGTAACGTACTTCAGCACCTAAAAGTAGTACCGCACACCATTTGTATGTTAGAAACCAAAAAGATGGAGAACACTTTTCAGTCACTCCATCTTCCCCCAGGAAGCTCCCCTTGAGCCCGAGAGCAACTCTAACACCAGATGTAATCTTCAGGGTCTGGTAAGAAATTCATCAAAAGAGCTAATAAGAACTTCAACAGTAATACCCGTGTCACCCACGCCAATCAGGAGTTTTGTGAAGACAGGAATGTTCCATCACGCATATTTACCATACAGTAGTGGTGAAGGAATACTTGAAATGTGACTAGCACAACCAAGGAACTGAATTCTACACTGCATTTCATTTTAATGACATGGCCCCCAGGGGCTAGTAGCTACCCCACTGGACGGCACAAATGTAGGACATTTTCATGACCTCAGAAAGTTCTTTTCCTCACCTGCTCCTTCACTGTTACTCCCTCCACCCTCCGGGAACTGCAGTTCCAACTTTAATCGCTGATGATCTGTTTGGCTTATTCTTGACCACCACAGAAATGAAATGTGTATTGGTTTTTAAAAGGCAAACAGCTACAGGCCCAGGATCAGTTTTTAACGAACACTGCAGGGGATCTGAAGCACACGACACCGTGCAAGCAGGCATGGTGTACCAAGCTGCCATACCCTAGGAGGGCACCATTTACTCCGCAGGTGTTTGCAAAGATTTTTCTGGAGGCAGAGTCAGTCTGCGAAGAAAGAAATTCCTCGAGGTCCTTCCTGTGGCCAGTGTACCAACGCCTAAAATTCCGCTAACCCCAAATCCAGAGAGGATCCAGCACGTTAGCTGCCCTCTTATCAATCTGTTGCTCACCTCAGATTCTGTGGCCGTTCTTGGTAACTTAATGTGTGTGGCTTTGATCCCAATCTGCAAAAACGGACATTTAAAACAGGTAAGTGGCAAGAGAACGTGAGGCACGGGCCATTTCTTTTAATCACGATGACTGAATCAAATCTGGGGGCCTTTGTCCCCATTTCAGCCTCTTATGTTCTGAAGAACCAGTCTCTTGTTTTGACCCATTCACCCTTTACTTGCTCACTGTCACCACTGCACTCAAGCAATTTCGAGTCCACCGTCTCTGCTTTTTGGGAAGTCTAGGGATCACTGATTAGAGACATCCAAGAGCAAACCAGAGACTGCAGCTTAAGTCCACATTTCTATCTTGCAAAACTGAGAAACTCAGGTCTGGGCAGTGACAGTTTTACAAGGAGGGGTGCAAAGGGCAAGGTGTCACCAATTAGAGCTGGGGTGGGGGTCACGGCTGTTCTGGGCTTTACCTCTTCAGCAGCCTTCAGCTTCACATTTATATAAAGATTAGAATCATCTCTGTCGCCAACCTAGAATAATAAATACATGCAAATCAGATGATCAAAGAAAGGCAAAGTGTACAGAAAAGCTTCTGAAATTTTAGTTTTGATAAAAGGAGTGTTTAATCATGAGACTCCTGTTGCAGAGAACTTTACAGAAGAATGGAGAATGTTGGGGCAGGATGGAGACAGCAACATAGGTGGCGTTACCAATCCCTCCCCAAACATGACCCACCCGACTGCTACTGAAGAAAAGCCACAAGAAAAAAAAAAAAAAAAACAAAAACTAGGGGACATCTGCATCTGCCTTGGAAACTGAGCGCAGGTGCCACAGGCCTTCCAGAAACACGGGGAATTTGTCGACCTTTGAGCTGACATACCCGAACAGAGCACAGAGGGCTGAACTGTCATCAGGCAAGAAAAACACCATGGCCGTGGGAGCCTGGAAAACCCAAAGGGTATATTCTGCACCCCTTCCCCCCTCCCCAGGGGCAGTGGAAAGTTCTCTTGCCCAGCTACACAGAGAAGAGAAACCAACTGGGGTGGAACTAATTCTAGCTTACACAGAAGAAACACCTCTGCAAGGCAAAGGGCAGTCCGTGGCCCTCAAGGCAGAGAGGAAGGCGTGGCATCCACTGAACCACTATGCTACAGTCTCACTATGGTGTTCCCCCCGTTTCTTCCATCATGAGCATATACTTATAATTTCTGGCATGTAAACATCGATCTGCAAAACTTTATTTTACAGATATTTTTCCATGTTCCAGTGACTGACATAAATTTCATTTCTCCTAAAACTGCCGAGGGGAAAAACAGTAGGCTCACTGATCCAACAGTCAACCGACACATGACTCCTCTTAACAGGACAACCACAGAGAAAGCGCTGGCCTTAGCAACAGAGTACTTCCAGTCCTTGTCACATTGCTGCTGTCAGTGGAAGCTCTCCTGAAGGTCACAGAACCCTACCTTGCACTGACCTTCAGCTGTCCTTTGTACAGATAGTTCTCAGTTTTGCTTGTGCTCATCTGAATTTCATGTCGGAAGAACCCACCGAGGGGAATTTTATTTTTTGTGGGTTACATACAGCTCTGTGCATTAGCTACTTCCTGTGGGGGAATCACTAGAATTTTGGAGCCTCTCATGTTTGTTCCTTGGCCATTTCCTACATGTGCTCCTTGCTGGTACCACCCAGCCCTCCGGGATTCAGTTATCACATTTGAGAAACCATGGAATTCTTAGATCTGAGTGGAAAAGGAGGTGGTTTCCCATACAACAGTATTGTTCTTCACACTTTCGTTAATATTTATAACTATACTGAGTTATCTAAACTTAACTCTGAGATTAAATGGGTTGACTGCTCACCTCGGGTCTGTTTTAAACCACAACTTCTCTGTTCTATAGTTTATCTTCCTACATTCCCCCAGGTAGCTGAAATGCAATCTGAAGTCACTTTCCCAGAAAAGGTATGTGGGTTTTTTTTGTTTTTGTTTTTGTTTTTGAGTCTATGCTATCTGGAAATATCTTTCAGCTGTTTTTGCCCTTGACAGGATTCACTTGGCTGAATCTGGAGTCACAACATTCTCCTTCAGAGATGCTATCTTCGGCATCTGGTGTGATAGAAGAGAAGTCTCAAGTCTTTTGTTGTGGTTCTTTTATAGGTAACTTGTTTTCTGGCTACAGGTTTCTAAAAGAATTTTTCTAAAACTCCAAAACCAGGGGTACCTGGCTGGCTCAGCTGGTGGAGCATGCAATTCTTGATCTTGGGGTTGTAAATCTGAGCCCCACATCGGGTGCAGAGATTATTTAAAAAAAAAAAACAAAAAAAAAACCCATAAATTTCAAAGCTGCCACCAGTTTTAAGAAAGAAAATGTAACAGTTATAAACATGTATCAAAGTTTTATTATAATCCTAACGCAAACGAAAAGACCTCTCAAAAGCCAACCCAAAGGCTCTCAGTATGGACATTTTATTTTTAAATTGTTTTTTTTTTTTTTTTTAATTTTAAAATTTACTTGAGAAAGAGAGAGACCACAGAAGAAGCAGACTCTCCACTGAGCAGAGAACCCGAAGTAGGGCTCAATCCCAGGACCCGGAGATCATGACCTGAGCCAAAGGCAGACGCTTAACCGACTGAGCCACCCAGGTACCGCAGTTCGGACATTTTGTAGCCGAAAATGGTTATGCAATCATTGACAGCCTAGGGACTAGATGCAGAAAGAATGTTTAGTTGAGAACAGTAGATTCTTGACTGACAGTCAAGTGAGTAGGTGGAAGACTGGTTTCTGAGAACAAATCTTAATCCTATCAATTTATCAAGAAAATCACTGAAACATTTTATCAGTAATGCTAATTTCTTCCTCTAAAAAGGTGAATTGCATTATTCTAAAAAGGTCCTATCCCTGAACAAGTTAGGGACTTTTTTTTTTTTAAAAGACAGAGGAAGGGAGGGGGAGAAGAAGAATTTTTTTTTTTTTTTTAAGATTTTATTTATTTATTTGACAGACAGAGATCACAAGTAGGCAGAGAGGCAGGCAGAGATAGGGAAGCAGGCTTTCCGCTGAGCAGAGAGCCCGATGTGGGGTTTGATCCCAGGACCCTGAGATCATGACCTGAGCCAAAGGCAGAGGCTTAACCCACTGAGCCACCCAGGCACCTCGGAAGGAGAGAGAATCTTAAGCAGACTCCATGCTTAGAGCAAAACCCAATGCAGAGTTTGATTCCATGACCCTGATATCATGACCTGAACCAAAATCAAGAGTTAGACGCTTAACCAACTGAGCCACCCAGGTGCCTCAGGACCTTTTTTTTTTTTTTTGACACAAAGAGTCTACAAACCATTTCTTTTCTTTCTTTCTTTCTTTCTTTCTTTCTTTTTTAAAGATTTTATTTATTTATTTGACAGAGATCATAAGTAGGCAGAGAGGTAGGCAGAGAGAGAGGAGGAAGCAGGCTCCCTGCTGAGCAGAGAGCCTGATGCGGGGCTGGATCCCAGGACCCTGAGATCATGACCTGAGCCAAAGGCAGAGGCTTCAACCGACTGAGCCACCCAGGCGCCCCTACAAACCATTTCTGTACAGGGTCAGAGTACATATTTTAGCTTTTGGGGGCCATATACTCTCTCATATATTCTTCTGCTTCATTCTTACCCTTTCCAACCTGGGCAGCATTTGGATATGGACCACAATTTACTTATCCCTGGCTTTTTTGTTGTTTGTTTGTTTTTAACCTTATTTATTTTATTCTGAGAGAGAGAGAGTGAGTGAGTATGAGCAGGGAAAGGAAGAGAGGCAGGGGGAAGGGACAGACGCTGTACATATTGTCATCTGTTCTGTAAAGGACAGGGTGGGTGTGGTTACATGGATTATGACCAGTCCTTCAGTTGTAGCTGAAAGACAGACAGGAAGTGTCCAGATCAGAAGCCTAAAACCTATGAGCAGGTGACTGTAGTGGCCCCAGAGGGTGGGAGAAATAGAAACTGAAAGGAGCGAAGAGATTCCCAGAGCTTATGAGAGGCAAAATCAACAGCATGCTATTTCCCTACATCTAAGGGACTGAAGGAGAGAAATCCTAAAGAGAAGGGCTTGGCTTTCTGGTCGAGTGTGTGGGAAGATGGTGTCAGTCACCAGCAGGGAGAAAACAAGAGGTCTGAGAAAGCAGGGATGTGATTACGACATAATGTGTAGGCCTTGCACCATGGAAAGATGTTGACTCTGGTGCTAAAGTGCAAGATTACAATATTCTACCACTGTTTGATTGGCAAGGACACAGAAGACAAGCTGCAGAACAGTGTCTATGTAATGAAAACACTTGCAATCAACAAATTTAAAATACAAGTTTGGAAGTCAATCTTACAAACAGGAAAAAAAATCGTAATATTGCTAAAATTGGAATTTAAAAAAATCCTTTCTGAAACCTTCTGAAAGGTTTACAGAAATAAAGTTCTTGCCTACCACATTTACTCTTTCTACAACAAACAATTCTCAAGAATAAACCAAGAAATAACTGGTCTCCCAGATGTACCACGTGAACGCCCACTAAATATCCCTTTGATTCTCATTAATTTGCAAAAAAAGGAAAAAACCCACCACAGCAGAGAACACACCAGGCAGAACCACAGGCCTTTGTGCTTTTCTTCTCAGCTAAGGCCTCTCAGATAATGAACAGCAATGGGGGAAAATATTTAAGAACTATTCACTCCGATATTCTCAATGAACACAGTACAGAAACCCAGCAAGGGATTAAACTGATAGCACGTAGACACACAGAAATGTGAAGTGAGAAAACAGGCGTCTCTGAAGGGCATTTCAAGTGAAAGTTGTCAGTCTCCTGTCATCCAAATCAACCCTTCAAATGTGCATCTGTCCATCTGATCATACGACAGACATTTGTTGAATGCCTCCTACAGGATGAATCAGGTGCTCAGGGAAGAAACCCTGGAGAGGGGCCTAAACCAGGAAGGATTCTCCCAGGCAGCTGGAAGAACTAGGTGAGCTCACTTAGGGAAAGAACAGGTGGAAAAGAGGCTGGGGCATTCAAATGGTTTGGGTATCAGGAAAATGAGGAATAGTAAGCAAAGGAGATTAGAGAAGGAAGCGAAATGAGAGATGTCCTAAAAACCGAGTCTAGAATTCAGAAGAAACCCAGGTTTAGAAGCTACTGACCTAGAGCTGGTACTGAGAGCCAAGTTAAACTGCCAGATTTGGGGCAGTGGTTCCCAAAGCGTGGTTCAAACACTCTAGTGCGGGGGGGGGGGGCGGACTCCAAGACCCCTTCAGAAGCTCTGTGAGTGCCAGACTGCTTTATCATGATACTATGACATCATCTGCCTTTTTCTCTGTAGGACTGACATCTGTATTGACAATGCACAGGTTCACAGTGGGTAAGACGGCCAGGGACACAGCAGAAAACAAGGCAGTGGCACCGAACTATACTAGTCACACCACATACTCACTGAAAACAGATGCCAATTTCACTCGGAAGTGCTCCCGATTGGGGCGCCCGGGTGGCTCGATGTGGGGCTCCCTGCTCAGCGGGGAGTCTGCTTCTCCCTCGCCCTCTGCCCCTTTGTGCTCGTGCTCGCTCTCTCTCTGGCTCTTGCTCTCACTCTCTCTCAAATAAATAAATAAAATCCTTTTAAAAAAGTGCTCTTGGGCGCCTGGGTGGCTCAGTGGGTTAAGCCGCTGCCTTCGGCTCAGGTCATGATCTCAGGATCCTAGGATGGAGTCCCGCATCAGGCTCTCTGCTCAGCAGGGAGCCTGCTTCCTCCTCTCTCTCTGCCGCCTCTCTACCTACTTGTGATCTGTCTCTGTCAAATAAATAAATAAAATCTTTAAAAAAAAAAAGTGCTCTTGGGGCACCTGGGTGGCTGAGTGGGTTAAGCCTCTGCCTTAGGCTCAGGTCATGGTCTCAGGGTCCTGGGATCCAGCCCCGCATGGGGCTCTCTGCTCGGGAGGGAGCCTGCTTCCCCTTCTCTCTCTGCCTACTCGTGATCTCTTTCTCTCTGTCAAATAAATAAATAAAATCTTGAAAAAAAAGTGCTCTTGATGAAGCAGTAAAAATTATTCATTTTATGAAACCTGAGCCCTTGTGTACATGTCTTTTTAATACCCCGCGTCGAGAACTGGGAAGCATTCGTGAAGCACTTCCATCCCACATAGAGGGTTGTCACCAGGAAAAGCCTGAGTTTTTTGCCCTTGCAAGCAAAACTGTTGCATTTTTAAACAGAACACTATCTTTATTTGAAAAAACCGACAAAGAGTGATTATTCACGCTTGCATATTGGCAAATATTTTCTCAAAACTGGACAAAGTGAGCCCACTACTTCAAGGAAAACAACTAACAGTATTTGCTGCCAATGGTAAAATCTGCGCTATCGAGTGAAAATCAAAAATTTTTTTATCCACTCCTGGGAGCTTGATAAACTTCTCAGTAATTTTTTCTGATGAGTTTGTTGGCAATATTAACGCTTGTGACTTTCTTTATATTGCGTAATGAAATGTGTTAACATTTGGAAGAGCTGCATAATTCAGTGAACCATGATTTTCCAAATGAGAGATGAAGGACAAAACAAACCAAGCTGGGTAAACAGCCCTTCAAACTGCAACAGAATACAACAGATATTGATGTAACCGAGGAGGAACGTTCACCTGCACACTTTCCGATTCCACACTGCGACTAACCTGTAAAAACTTTTACAGGGTCCTGTTGTAGTAACAAAGAAAAACAGCCACACTTTTCTGGGAAGACAACTGAAAACACCCTTCCCTTTTACAACTATACATTTATAGGAAACCAGATTTTCTTCATTTATTTCACTCAAGCCAGCATGTGACAAAAGGCTTAAGGCAGCAGCAGACGGGAATCCAGCTGTCTTCTATTTAGCCAGATAATAATAAAAAAATTTTGTGTTTTTGCAAAAATGCAAACTAATGTCCCTCTTCTCACTAAATTTTGTTTTTCAAAAGTCATTTTTTTTCTCCTAAGACTGTTACTTATGCTAACATGTAATAAACTTAATACCAGCATTTTTAAATGTATAAATATTTAAAAACTTATCTTAATTTCAAATACAGTAAATATCAATGGGTAAATCCATATAAACAAAAGCTCTTTAAGGTCTTAAATTCTGAAAAGTGTAAGCAGTGCTGAGACCAAAGGGCAAGAGACTGGACTAGGGAAAAGGAGCCCAGACAGAAGAGCGGACGGCCAGGACACACCAACATCTACAAGCCGAGCTGAAGAAGGGTGGTCTAAAAAGACAGGACAAGGTTTTGCAGAAAACCAATAAAACAAAAGGACAGTTGTGGTACTGAGAGGTCTGGAGAGGAAGATATTAGTGGAAATAACACAATCACAATACCTGTAAAATTGCCAGGCCTGGTGTAAAACCAGGAACTTGCTCCTTCATCTGAGAGACTTGGTTCTTCAGTCTCTCCCTTATTTGCCTAGAGGAAAAGGAAAGGTTGGAATTAACATCAAAGGTTTCAAGCACAAGTAAGCCATGTGGATTATTACATGCATTTCTCTCTTAAATTCAAAACACCTTCACTGAAGAGACATTATGTGGGACAGTATGTACCATGAACTTTCCGTCCATTCTCCAGGACTCAAGCGGACACTGGTCTTTTCTAACTCCTGATGACACTGACTGGGCTACGAGGTATGGGGAATTATTAATTTAAAACATTTTAGTTATCAGAAAAGACAATTATTATATGAACTCACTCATATGTAGAATTTAAGAAACAAGGCAGAGGATCACAGGGTAAGAGAGGGAAAAATTAAAGAAGACAAAACCAGAGAGGGAGACAGACTATAAGAGACTCCTAATCACAGGAAACAAACTGAGGGTTGCTGGAGGGGAGAGGGGAAGGACGGATAGGGTAACTGAGTGATGGACAGTGAGGACAGTATGTGTTGCAATGAGCACTGGGTATCATTTAAGACTGATGAATCACAGACTTGTACCTTTGAAACAAATAATACATTACATGTTAATTAACTGAATTTATATATAAAAAAACCATTTTAGTTGATGGCATTCAAAATCACACTGTGAACAAACAGAAACGTGAATGAGTACTTCTGGAAGGCTGCCAATCCTCATCTTCTTCAGCATTTCCTCTCTCCAGGTGCCATATGAAAAAATTTTGCAGGGAAGAACTAGATCTCACACCCGCTCAACTCTCCCTGGTAAGATGATCACAGTGCATTCACATAAGACTGAATCATAACCAATGAATCCCACTCCAAAGACAGTATGAACTTAAAAACTATATCTTAATTAGCAAAAGAATTTTCCTCACAAAAGAATTTAATGCAAGGTAAAAAGTATAACCTCTCATGAAACATGAAATTTCTCAATAATACAACAGGACATCAAGTACATTAAATCACTCCCATAAGTAAACATTCAAAATAGTCCAACTTTGCCCAGTTATGATACAGTCACGAACTTGAACAGGCTCTGTCTCTGGTGAAGGAGCCCTTTTGTCATTTGCCTTTCTTCATCTTAACCATCTCTGACAAAGAACTATATAGGAACATTAGCAAACATCTCTTCCTTCTTTCTAATGTGGTTACTTCCAGATCCAGTTCCAAACCACTGACATAAATAGGCACAAATAGATTATTTGGAATAGCCTCATCAATGTTAAGAATGTTGAATGATACAAGAAGTCATACTTAAGAGTTCAAAACTGTATTTCTAGCTAGTGACCTTATTTTTAAAAATCAATTGCATCAATTATCCTATACAATAATACAGTTTAAAAGGATGAATAGACTGTTGGGAGTTTCTTTCACTGGGATTCGACCTGAAAAGAGGCCACAGTTCTGCTCTGACGCAAGAGAACAGGAAATACTGGAGCCGCCATGTTTTCACTGGCCTGCTACTGGAAGGGCCCAGCAGTCCTAGTCTTGGCTGCTTCCCTGGGTGACTGGACAGAGTGTTGGGCTATTCCCGGCTGAATTGGGAACAGACTGTAAGGGGTGAGAATCAGGGACACAAGCAAGAAGTTATTCAAACTGCAAAGGTCTAGACACAGGTTCCTACGGGCTCTCCTTTAACCCTCCCAACCCAAACAAAATTGGCTGGGCAGGGAGGCAGGTTTGGAGAATAACCATCTCTAGGCAGAATGTAAGACAGTAATAAGGAAGAGCAGCAGTAACGGCTCCATACAGGTATCCCCTGCTTTTCAACATTTCAGATTTCTCCACTTCACTTTTCAGAAACGAATCCAGAGGATTTTTGAGCTTTTTAAAAAAGATTTTATTTAAGAGAGAGTGTAAATGAGAGAGGGAGCAAGCACAAGTGGGAGTGGGAGGGAGGCGCAGAGGAAGGGGGAGAAGCAGACTCCCCACTGAGCTGGGAGCCCAACATGGGGCTTGATCCTGGGACTCCAGGATCGTGACCTGAGCCGAAGGCAGCCACTAAACAACTGAGCCACCCAGGTGCCCCCAGAGAATATTCACTTTTATGAAAAAAGGGAAAAAACAAAAATGGCATTCAGTTATTTGTTCTGCAGCAAGCCCTTATAGAGGCACTACTTGGCTCCTTCCTGGGGAACTCAGCATCTCAGCCTCAAGCCCCTATAGCTCTGAACTGTGTCCGTGAGCATCTGTGCTTTACCTTGATTTATTTTGTGCATCTATTTAGTGAAATGTGTCCTAAGATATTGGAAAAGCCCAAGAGAGTTTTTTTTTTGAGCCTGGAAATGCTCAAAAACTTTCCGTATGAGCTAATGGTAACAAATTCTTCGCTTTGTGCCACTTTGGTGTGTGAAAGTTTTCATTGGAATGCCGTACTTTCAAACTGTCAGGGAAATCTGTATCTGAGAGACTCAGTAATGTTGGACACCAAGGGAAGAGAGGGTTTCCTTTTCCCAAAGATGCAGAAAGGGGTTCTGGGCAGTCCTGGGGCTTTCTGTGAGCCAATGGGAGAGTAAAACAGCAAGTGCAAAGGCCCTGAGTGGATAAATGAGGTCCAAGGAGAAGCAGTAACCAAATGAGATAGACTGAGGCAGCCTGTCTTTTATTGTATATGTGATGGGAAGCCTGAGAGGACTTGAAACAGGGTTGACATGATAGGACTTAGGATTTCTAAAGGATTATTCTTGGTTGCTGACATGATAGGACTTAACATTTCTGAAGGATTACTCCTGGCTGAATTGGGAAGAGAGGATCAGGAGAAAGGTGAGAATCAGGAACACCGACAAGAAGTTATTCAAATTGCAAAAATCCAGGCCAGAGGTGATGGTGGCTTGGACTATTGTATGGTATGCTGGCAAGAAGTGGTTGGATTCCAGATGTATTAACATGAAGCACAGAGAAAATGCCAGGGCTGCAGAGGACTCTGAGGTTGGGGGGGTTGGTGTAAAATAGAGTGGGAAGAACTGACGACCTCAAGTATTTTATTTTAAGTCACGGGGCAGATTCCATACTGATACTGTGAATTTATCCACCAAATCTTATAAGGGTTCTAGAATAATGGCCATCTGAGACTTGAAGAAGGGAGTCTAGAGGCAACTAAAAATGGTCTTTTTACCCAGCAGGTAGCAAGCTATGAGATCCCAGTACTACACGGTGGTAGAGGTGGAAAATATTTTAGCCCAGTAGGTTAAGAGCAAACAACAAAATGTTCTGTATCTTCTTGTCTTTTTTTTTTTTAAGATGTATTTACTCATTTGAGAGAGTAAGAGTATGTGTGTGAGCAGGGAGAGGGGGAGAGGGAGAATCTCAAGCAGACTCCTTGCATGGCGCTTAGTTCCACGACCCCAAGATCATGACCTGAGCCGAAACCAAGAATCGACACTTAACCCTCTGAGCCACTCAGGTTCTGTGTTTTCTATGCTATAATGTAAAATAGGTCCATGTATGCAAATTTTTTCCTAAAAAAGATAATAGATTGAGATCAGTTACACTGAATCCCTTAAACTTTTTCTAAGAAGCAGGACTGTTTTTGAAGGTGCATTAGCAGGGATATTCTTTCAACTAGAAAGATTTGTTTAAAAATGAACGTTTTAGGCCTCTTCGTAAGATGATCAGAATAGCAATGAGACATTTAAAAATACACATAAACTACAATCAGGAAGAATTAGACAGCTCAGAACACTAAAGTAATAGGCAAAAAGTTTTCTGCTCTAGCAAGGGGAAAAAAAAAAATCAAGGCACTTGAATTCGGTTTCCAAGATCCCTTTGAAATCCCCCTCTCCTTGGTTTTCTGGGCTGGCCACTAACTGAAGAACCTTGAAATGAAAAGTATAAGAAGAGCCAAGTGTCAAGCATGCATGCCTGAGGCTAAGAAACTGTAGAAGACCTCTGTGGAGAGAAAAGCTAACCTCTCCCTCCCTTACCTACCTTTCTTTTAGTAGTGTAATGAGTTAAATGGTAGGAAACTCTTCAGTTTTTACAGTTCCTTATTTCCAGACAGTTAAAATGCTAGAGCAACTTCTGAATCACTGAAACCTCCTAAATCAACAGAAACTTCCTTGAGTTGCAGATGCCTTGATTTCTAGCCATGGCCCATGAGTCACACTATCCTGGTAAAGATTCTGGGGCAAAGTGAGGCAGAAATAGGCACTTGGAAAGACGCCCTTGATCCCTGAATAGTAGACCTCCCAATGCCAGCCTGCATGAACATTCTCTAAAACCTAAGGAATGATACATCTCAATCCCAATGTAGGATAAATCCGTACTAGAGTATCAGTGAATGTGGTGAGACAAAGTAGCAGTAAACTATTACAGTCCTGTTAGACTGATACTAGTAAAATAATCATAGCCAATTAGATGTACACAAATACAAACGCAGTTTTAACTAAGTCGCTACTGGCATCTAGTGGGTAGAGGTCAGAGACGCAACTAAATCTCCTACAGTGCACAGGGCAGCAATGATCGAGCCCACATGTTAACCTCACCCAAGGTTGAGAAGTGCTGCTATGGGCCAATAAAAGGCAATGTTTGGGGTTATCTTTTTTTTTCCTAAGGGGAGAAAATTAAGGTAGAAATCATTTCTAATTTAACCTGTCAAAATGTGTTTATATATCTACAGTCAAGAGTCATGTGCATTACTCCTGGTTTTCCTCAAGTCAACTTCCAGCACATATAGCTATAAAAGAGCCTAATCAATAGAAGTCAAAGGTACACATCCCTACAAATTACATCACCCCCAAAGAGTCCTAATACCCCTACAGAGTCACCCAGATCTCTTTTGCCCAAAGTCTCATACAATTATTCCTGGCAAAGTCCACTACAAATTACAACTCGTTCTTTAACACGATGGTTCGTTTCCAAATTTTGGACATTTTATGACTGAGGAAAAAAGCGTGGCTGAAATATAACTCAATAGGGACATTTCAACAGAAGCTACAGGTAGAAAGAGAAGGCAGTAGGAAATTTCTGACTAAGAAATCTACAAGATGAAAATAAAAGCTGCCTCAGTTAACACTGAAATGTAGCACAAGCTTAGAGTCATTCCCAAATGATTCTCAAAGGTACACAGAGTAATAAGCTTTTTGTAACTGATGAGAGAAAAAGGAAGGACATTCATCATGGAAGCAGGCTCCCCGCTGAGCAGAGAGCCTGATGCGGGGCTCGATCCCAGAACCCTGCGATTATGACCTGAGCCGAAGGCTTTAAACCCACCGAGCCATCCAGGCGCCCCTGGTATGTAGGGCTTTTATAAGAACACAAATGTCTTTTGCTTCTCCCCCTGCAAGGAGTAGATGATTGTTTTAAGATTTTAACAGTGTAGTACAACACAAATGTTTTATTTGCTTTATTTTCATGTTATTCATTTGTTGTTTTATTTCATTTGTTCTTAACAACTTTTATACTGCTAAAAAATACTTCAAATTAAAAAAAAAAACCAAAAAACCACCACCATGTAGTTCCTTGTAAAATCCATTGTAATTGTGAGGCCACCTAGTGTTCTAAGAAATACATACATTTCAAATTCCTACTTAAGTAAAATTTAAAGACTGAATTACTACCTTCTTTCAGAAACTGATTGTTTTCACTGCTACATGACATAATAGTAACAGCTACATTATATCAGTATACAGAACAGTCAACTAATACTAGTACTTTCCTTCATTATGTTGAAGAATATTTAAAATAAGAATTATTATAATTAATGCAAATATATACTAAGCTTGACAGGTACCTCAAATATATACTTGAAAGCTTAATGTGAATCTATTTTATGCCCCAATAAAATTTATAATGTAAAATTCTTCCACCCAGTTCTCTCAAACTCTCTCAAAGACCCAAGGATGGTTAAGTTGCCGGATATTCAGGACATGAAAATGGCTAAATGGTATAAAATTCTAATGCATCTTCTGATTCCCAGTGGGTGTACAGGTCATCCATATACACAATCATAAAATAACTACTTACTATGAGTTTCTAGATCAGGGTTTATCAGTTTCAGCACTACTGGCTTTTGGGCTAGATATTCTTTGTTGCAGGGGGCTCCTCTGCGCATTGTAGGATGCTTGGTAGGAACACCCCTGGCTTGTGCTTCTTGATGCCACTAGCACACAGCCACTCCCCATATGACAACCAAAAATGTGTCTCCAGACACATCCAAACGCACCCTGAGGTGAAGAAAAGGGCAAAATTGGCCCCATTTGAGAACCACTGACCTAGAAGGAACACATGGATCTGGGAAACTCAGTTGAACTGGTCAAGACAGGCTTCATAAAAGGTAGGAATTTAGAAATGGATCGAAAGTACATGGGCGGGGAAGGGCATTACAGAGAGGTCAGAAAAAGAAAAAGCACTGCCAGCGTTCAGGGGGAACACAACCAGGTGTGGCAGGGTTCCTGGACAATGCGGTTCCACCTCCCTCCCCCTCACAGGGGAGTGGGGCAGCTTCCACGCTGATCCCACAGATCTGCGACAGAAAGACTAAAGAGTACAGCATTGCTAAACTTTCCATCTCCTTTCAAAATGTCAGGCATCCAGATTTGGGAGTATGACGACATACATAAATGTGTTGGGAAGCAATTCAATTTTTAAAAATAATTCTGTAAGCCCAACAAAACCTCTATTTGGCCTCTAGGTCACCATTTTGTAAGCATTAGTTGGTGGCAAGAGTTATGAGACCTCATGGCTGATGGCCCCAAATATGAGGATCCGTGAGAGCCCAACTCCTAGATTTAATCTATTAACCACAGGTGTGGCCGTCAGAGCTGATGATGGTCCCACGCAAGCCTCTGGATTATCATCCAAAGGGAATATGGAAAGAGGGTGGCAGAAAGGGGGCCCCCACTTGGAGGGGAAGAGTAGACTAAGAGCTCTGAGAAAAGCCTCACAAAGACCTGAGCTTTCTGCTTTTAGACAAGGCTAAAGAAAAATCTTGGTTAAAAAGGGCTTAGGTCTAAGAGGCTGCTTACTAAATAAATAGGGTCTAGTACTTGGGCACCAAAATGAAAGACCGTTTATCATGTTAAGTCAGTGAAGATAGGGGCACCTGGGTGGCTCAGTGAGTTAAAGCCTCTGCCTTCGGTTCGGGTCACGGTCAGGGTCCTGGGATCGAGCCCCTCATCGGGCTTTCTGCTCGGTGGGGAGCCTGCTTCCTCCCTCTCTCTCTGCCTGCCTCTCTGCCTACTTGTGATCTCAGTCTGTCAAATAAAAATCTTAAAAAAAAAAAAAGTCAGTGAAGATACATTTCTTAACAGGCTCTGGCAAACCCTTTTACCAAAAAACCCCTATTTCCTGGGACTTCTCAAGCACCAGCAACTCAAAGCTGTACCTCTCCTGCCCAGGCTCCAGCGGAAGAACTTTCTATTAAGGGGGAAAAGAAAACCCTAGCTCACAATGCAAGGTTTGACTTGTCTCCAACCTTGACAATGACTTTCTGAATAGAAGCAGTTTGGAAGCCTTCCAAAGAGATTAATTAGTCCATTCATCTCCTAACAGGAAGAGCCAATCCAGTGGATACAAGCTTGCAATTCCTTTTAGCAAGCCACAAGCCCTTGGCAAGGCAGGAGAATGCCACATGGAGCCCCTGCCACCAGCCTTATAACTTCTGGTCACATTAGTCCTTTGGCCAAAGTTTCAGAAACTGCAAAATGCAGTAGCAGGGGGAGCAAAGTGCAGGGCACAGGGTGCTTGGGGTTTTTTGCACGATGGATCTCGTAAGAGAATCCATTCCCAACAACACTAGCATACAGGCTTATTCCCAGGGCCTGAGATGACACACCCTTTTAATCCTGTCTACAACCCCAGGATATAAACAAGGCTATTGCCACCCACAAAGCAGGGAGGAGGAGAGTGAGGCTGAGTGACTGGCCCTGGCCATACAAGGCCTTACTCTCTACGCAGCCCAGCCCCTACCAGGGTCAACAGAAGGAGAAGGAGCCTTTGCAGGGACCCTCCTGCGTGTTCCTGCAAGTGGAGATACACAGGGGACCACTCACCCCTACTCAAAGCCCCACTGTAAATCCCAAGCTGCCTGATGCCAACCTTCCTGATGGATGAGGACACTTGTTCTTGACCACATCCTCAGGCACCATGGCTACTGCCATGGTCACAGCAGTCAGCTGCCAGACCCAGACTCTGCCAGCGAGAACTAGACTCCAGAGCCTGGCTGCGTGGACTATTTACAACCTCGCGGAGGAACGGTTCCTCCTGCTCCCCGGCAAGGCTCCCAGACTCAGGCCAGCCTGGGCATTCAAGGTTCAAGATAACTTCTGAAAGGCCTGCATTTTGGATCTCCCTATTTTTATTTTATTTATTTTATACTATTTTTATCTCAAAATTTGTTAAGCACAAAAGGGTCTACACTTATCCTTAGGACAACATAAAAAGCTTATCATCAACAACAACAAAAAAAACAACTTATCAACATTTAGTAGCCCTTCCCTGCTAATTCTGTTTCCAGAAAGAGTTCTTCTGACCCTGAAGCTAAATGTATAGCCATGGTTCCATTTTTATCTGTGACCAGCAAAATAAATTCTAATTTTAAGGTTCAAGGTTATAAGCCAACTGCCAAAGATACAGCCTGAATAAATACAAACATGATTTGTTTATTCAACAGGTACTTCCTAAGCACCAATTCATTAAAACTTAACTATGTGCCAGGGACTGCTCTGAATGCTGTACCAGTAATGACTCATTTAATTTCAACAACCTTATGAATTAGGTGCCATTACTTCTCCAACATACAGAGGAGGAAACTAAGGCACAAAGAGGTAAACTAAGTTACCCAGGGACTCCCGGATTGGGGGCAGAACTGTATCTGGCTCTAGGGTTACTGCCCACAGGGAGCTCACAGATTTACTCAACCTACAAAAACTAGTAAGAGCACCTTCTCTCGCAGGCCTGACAAGCAGAAAACCCACGTCTCTTCACAACCAGTCTTTCCAGAAAGAAGACTTGACCAAGAAAAAATGCCACCAATGGAGGGCTCCAGTGTAGCTAACAAAGGGAACCACAGGGCAAACAAATCACACAAGATTCAGCAGGCCCCACTTTGAAAAGAACAGAGGTAAGAACTGTAATCTCTAGCCTAAAAACCAATTCAGGGTGGTTCTTCCATCTAATTTCCACATCTCTGAATAATCTCACTTCTTAAGAAGATATTTATTTATTTATTTGACAGAGAGAGAGAGAGAGAGGGAGAAAGCGCTTGCACAAGCAGGAGGGGCGTTAGAGGGAGAGGGAGAAGCAGGCTACCCACCCACCATGCAAGGGGGAGTGTGACAGGGCCTAGATCCCAGGACTCTGGGATCATGACCTGAACCAAAGGCAGGTGCCCAACCAACTGGGCCACTCAGGCATCCTCCAACCCCACCTTTGAATAATCTCTGAAAGGACATCTCTGTTAAGCCAGGGTGGGCTCTCACCACAAATGACAGGGTATTTCACTCAGTTCCTCTTCTCAGTCTGCTTCTCTGGGGCCATCACTGTTGACCCCAAGGCAGCCATTTAATAACCAGTGAGGTCAAAGGTCCATCACACAAGCTGCGTTTTGTTTTTTTTTTTTAAAGATTTTATTTATTTATTTGACAGACAGATATTACAAGTAGGCAGAGAGGCGGGCAGAGAGAGAAAGAGAGAGGAGGAAGCAGGCTCCCTGCCGAGCAGAGAGCCCGATGCGGGGCTTGATCCCAGGACTCTGGGATCATGACCTGAGCCGAAGGCAGAGGCTTTAACCCACTGAGCCAGCCAGGCGCCCCACAAGCTGTGTTTTTTGGTCAGGAACTCCCTTCCCCATTACACTGGGAGGCCCACAGTGCCACCACCTTCAACTATTTGCCCCAAAGTCATCTTTCCAGTAAGTATGAGCTTAATTCCCACATTTAAAATTACAATTCCCCCATGCTTCAGAAATCTCTATTCCTTTCTTTGCTCTGGTTTTCCCTTTGGCACTTCTCATCACTTCACATTTCTGTACCTATTTTATTGTCACCATCTACCCAAGAGGACACAAACTCCAAAAATAGGGATTTAGGCTATTTTATTCACTACCACAGTCCCTATGCTCTGAAGAGTGCTTGCATACAGGAGGCATACATATATTTAATGAAAAAGTGAATAAATACCCAAACATGACACACACTTGCCTCTAACCTTCAGATCTCTCCCAAATGTTAAACTCAAGACTGCAGCATTGGAAGCCTCAAGGGAGAAAAGGGGTGTTCCTTCTAAAGGGAGATAATTGGGCAACTAGATTTCCCACAGGGTTGAACAGGCAGAGATGGAATCTGGAATGATGAACTCTTGTCTAGTCCTGGCTCCAAGGAAGATACAAAAGAAGAATAATGAAAACAGATCAAACTCAAGGAAGGCCTTTTTCAGCAGAGTGGGAAACAAGGCCGCGAAAGGAAGACTGCTGTCAAGATTAGCTTACAAAACTCCTTCTCGCAAAGTAATAAGTGCCTGACAGAATGAAAAACACCGTGTACTGGGCCACCTCTGCCTAGTGACCTAGTGACCTTTGGCCAAATCACATCGCTTTCAGCGGCAGGACAGGATGGATCGAGTGGACTGAGTTTTGGAGAAATTCTGACTGTAGAACTCATGGCCTGCCCATTCTTTCTCCCTCCAAGTAAGAGATTTTACAGTTCAAAGACTGTATCAGGGAAAAGACTGCCCAAGGCCCTTGAAGGCTTGCAAATTTATCCCTGGAGAGAACCAGGAGTTGCCAGCAACCAAGAAAGCTAACCTGCAAACTTGGAGAAGAGGGGACCCCTTCCCTGGACTCCAGGATCCCTGGACGCCATGAAAGATGTTCACTTACCTTTCCTCTCAAGAGTGTCCCTGACCCAGTAAAAGAGGACAGGTGGGGACACCCTCCCAGAGCTTCCACATGGGAGTCCAGCCTACTCAAGCTATAAGAAGGCAGATTCCCCCAGAGCCATAGCCCTAGTCAGAAGCCTGTTGCAGCCTCAGCACAAGTTGCTGGGGGATTCCATGACCCTATGAGCCAAGAAAGCTGTCCACTTTTCCAAAGCTCCCACCTTCTGAGGAACCGTGACTAGTACCAGCTTCCGGTGTCCAGCACTCCATGAAGGTCAAGGGCCCAAGGTTTGGCAGTCTCTGAGCCATCTTATTAACACATGAAAGCAAGATCTTCAGTTAAGTACAAGGAGACCTCAGACTGACATTGTGTTAGTAGGAACTGATTACCAGAGGGCAATGTAAAAAGTAAGCCCAGTCAACTCTGAGCAGGCTGGGTAGAGGGACCCTTCCAGTACCTGATATGCAATTCTAGAAAATGCTTTCAATCCTTATAACAAAATCACTACCATACTTTGATGATGAGAACTAAATTTATATCTAAGGTTTTATTTAAATAAGCGGTTCTTAACTTTCAGGATGCATCAGAATCACAGAAATCAGCTTTTAAAAGACTTAGAGAATATATGAACTCAGTGGCTTATTGCTAGCAATTCCAATTACCAGTCTAGTGTGGGCACCCAGGCACTGATATTTTTCACAAGTACCCTATAAGACTAAATTGGCAAAACTATCTTGGAAAAGACTGGCAATTTCTACTAAAACCAATCATACATATTTGTCCTACTACTCTACAATTCTACTCTTACATACGTAACCAACAGAAATGTGTGTATATTCCACCAAAAGACTTGTAAAAGAAGGCTCATGTGACACATGTGTGGCTTAGTCAATTAAACATCTGACTTCAGCTCAGGTCATGATCTTGGGGTCTTGGGATCAAGCCCTGTGATGGGCTCCCAGCTCAGGAGGGAGTCTGTTTCTCCCTCTCCCTCTGCCCTTCCCCCTGCTTGTGCTTTCTCTCATGTAAATAAAATTAAAAAAAAAAAAAAAAAAAAAAAAGGGACGCCTGGGTGGCGCAGTTGGTTAAACGACTGCCTCCGGCTCAGGGCGTGATCCTGGAGTCCCAGGATCGAGTCCCACATCAGGCTCCCAGCTCCATGGGGAGTCTGCTTCTCCCTCTGACCTTCTCCTCGCTCATGCTTTCTCTCACTGTCTCTCTCTCTCAAATAAAAAAAAAAAAAAAAAAAAAGTGCTCATAGCAGTTATAACTCATACCACCAAAAACTAGAAACTAAGTGTCCGTGGATGAGTAAATAGTGGCAAATTCATACAGTAGAATACAATACAGCAATGAGAGTAAATGAACTACAACTACATTGCAACATGAAGTAATCTCAGAAACACAATGTTAATTCAAAGAAGCCAGACACTGAAGTCTTTATACAGTACAATGCTATTTATATAAAGTTCAAAGACAGGCACCATTAATCTACAGTGTCGGAAGTCAGGATATTGATTACCTTTATGGAGGGTGGTGACTGGAGGGTATAGGAAGGAGGGCTTCTGGGGTGCCAATGACACTTCTTGATCTGGGTGCTAGTTACTCGGTAAATTCATTTACAAAAAATTCATTGAGTTATGTATTCATAGTTAAATAAAAAGAAATAAAAACAAAAAGCTCCCTGAGTGACTTTGAGTTCATGTTGAGAACCACTGAAATTGACCTCAAGGGAGCTATCACTGTCAAAAAGATAATCAATCATCCATGTATACATTAACTTAATCATTAACACCACTAAGATGTATTGAACATTTATCATGTGCCAGAACAATTCTAAATCCTTTTTAGCTAAAAATTAATTCAATTCTCCTAATCACTCAATAGTCCAGATATTATTTTTATTATATCTGAGGAAGTTTTGGTATAGACAGGTTAACTAAATTGCTTAAAGCCACACAACTACTAAGGAGTGAAAGAAGGTTTCTAGGTATTTGGGATATCGACATAACAGGACAATGCATATATTTGCCTTTATGGAGCAAACAGACATATTTAACTTTCTCTCCACTCAACAATAGGTATCCACTGACCACCTATTCTCAGTGGCCTGCCAGGAAACAAGCCTAAATTATTTCTTCAGTCAGTCTTTTTTTTTAATTTTGATTTTTCAAAGATTTTCCTTATTTATTTGACAGAGAGAGACAGCAAGAGAGGGAACACAAGCAGGGGGAATGGGAGGACAGGCTTCCCGCAGAGCAGGGAGCCCAATGCGGGACTCAATTCCAGCACCTGGGATCCTGACCCAAGCCGAAGGCAGACACTTAAAAAGTCTGAGCCACCCAGATGCCCCTTCTTTTTTTTTTTTTTTTTTAAAGAAGACTTTATCAGAAAAGCCACTGGTAAAGGGAATAGGTTTGACTATAAACAAACAAAAAGCAAAGGCAAGCAGAAACAGTGCAGTTTAGCACAGCACAAGTTGAAAAGCAGTCAGATGTTAAGTATTGTGATTTCGAGTCTAAATGTCTGGAGTTCCTCTTTACCTACAGGAAAGATTCACTACCATTTACTGTATATCTCACCTTCTTTGTCCACCATCTCTACCTTCCAGGCAAAATCATTTTGCCCCAGGGTGGGTTTCACCAACAATGACTCCCTAACACACTCAAAGACCTCTACTCACAGAGTTGGCAAGTTCACAGGGCAATTACTGTTGCCAACTACAGCAACTACTAAGTAACCGATGAGGTCAAAGATCTCAAGATCAACTTCCAGGAGAGTCACAAAAGATATATCCTTCCCTCTTCTACTCTGGTATTTCTCCACCAGTCACTTCCCAGACAAAAAGCAGCAGGGTGTACTTCCTGGGAGTGTTTCGCAATCATATCCACTAGCTAAACATTTTGGATTTCCTGTAGGTCAAATGCAATAGGGAACAGTCGCAGGACTCAAGAGCCAAACTTGAAAGTAACTCTAGGGCCAGGAGGGAGACAAGGTTTTTAGAAGAGCATGAAACTGAAGGAAAAGGAAGTTTACTAGATTCCACTTAGCAAATGACTCAGGTGTAGTGGAAAAAGCCAGCGCTGGAAGTAGTCCCTCCATCACTATTCAGTCTTATGACCTTGTCAAGTTTATTCACCTCATTAATCTGTTTCCTCACCGCTGAATAATGGGGGGGGGGGGTAAACTGCATTAATGAGTTCTGATTATGGCGCTTCAGAAAGTCCCGAACACACTCTTCAGGCAGAAAGTCGTCAGCAGCTGCATTTTAGGGAGCACACTCGGGCCGATTAATACTAGTCCAAAACACAATAGCCAGCGAGCCCAGGCACGGGACAGCCTTCCTAGAAACTCGGACTGTGCCCAAGGCCCCATTCTCTGACCGCTAGGGACCGATCTCCAGGTGTGACGAGTTCAATACTATGTCCTCCCTCCCCACCCGGCCGGCCTTACTCTTGCGCTACATGTGTACCTCCTGCAAAAAAATGGGAACGTGGGGACCTGCACACTATGCTCAGAACCCTCGCCTGCAGCCCAACATGCCCTAGCAACAATGACAGGTGCTTACGCGGAGACCACCTTCCCGTTCAGGATTTCCGCCGGTGCCATGGCCTTTATTAGTCCGCTGCCCACGATGGACACCACCAAAACTGAGGATCCACTAGCTCCACCGGCGCGCGGGACAACCCAACCCACGTGTTTAGGGACTACCCAGGAGATGCTGCTTTTGCGCCTGCGCTCCTCCCACCCTGCCCCCGCCCCCCCGCCGATGCGCGTGCGCAGTCCGGAAGGACGGAAAGGCCTATGTAGCGAAGAGCGGGGATATGGAAGTTCGATGCCGCGGAAAGATGAAGGAACTCGGTGATGAGTGGCTGGCGGAAATGATTGGCTGGTGGAAGAAGCCCTTTCGGATTGCGTCTTCATGTAGGGCGGGGAACTCGCGGAAGAGGAGTCAGTTTCGATCCCAGCCCTTCCTGGGCGGAGCAGCGGGCGGAGCCCGAGGGGCGATCTCGCGGGAGAACGGTTTGGCGCGCGCGGGAGCGAGGCCTGTACCTCTGGACGGGCTTGGGCTCGCCAAGGTGTCGCCCCGGGGGCAGAGGGCGTGGCTTCCCAGGAAAATATGTGGGCAGGCTCCCGGGCGCAGGACGTGGTGGGGCTCAGGGCTGGCCTGCAGGGATGAAACCCGCAGGCCGTGAGGCGGCTTCCCTTTTGGCGTTCCTGCCCCCGACGCTGTCAAACTGGTGTGGGACCCGCACCCCTGTTTTGAGATCCGGGGTCCGGATAGCGCCCGTCACCGGCTTAAAATCTCAAGTGACGCCTGCTTGGCCGGGGTCGGAGCCAGCGCGCTGTTGTAGGCCCCTCTGAGCTGGAGCGCTATGTGGCTCTAAGTGCCCCGGGGTGACCTCGGGGTGGGTCCGTGCGGGGAGGGACGTCAGCTCCGCATGCCTAGATTTTGTCAGCTCCCCGCGCAGATCTGGTGTTGGAGGGGACGCGGGCCTTAAAACCCACGAGCCGCCGCCGAGGCACACGCTCCCTCTCCACAGGCGTCCACTCTGCTCCAGGAAACGAGCTGCGTTTTAATGTGCTTACGGTACAGTCATCCCTGGAGAGCTCTGAAGTCAAGTTGTACAAGGCACTTTGTTTCTTTCCCCTGTGTTATTGACAGAAAAAGTATGCAAGTTTGAGATTTGGTACACATGAAATAATTTCAAGAAGGTTAGTTAACATCTCCATTCTCTCACATGATTACAACAGCATTGTGTGTGGCCATAACATTTAAGATTTATTTTTTTTTATTTTTATTTTTTTTAGCAGTGATTCTCAACCTGGGATGATTTTGTCCTCTAGGGGACATGTGGCCATGTCTGGGGACATTTGTGGTGGTTGTTAATAATACTTTGTGGGTCAGTGTGATTGGCATCTGGTGAGTAGAGGCCAGAGATGCTGTTAAATATCCTACAATGCATAGCACCCCCCCAACCCAGAATTATCTAGTCTAAAATGTTAATTGTGCTGAGATTGAGAGGCTCTCTTTTTTTTTTTTTAATTTTACTTATTTATTTGACAGAGATCACAAGTAGGCAGAGAGGAGGGAAGCAGGCTCCCCAGTGAGCAGAGAGCCCAATGTGGGGCTTGATCCCAGGACCCTGGAATCATGACCTGAGCCGAAGGCAGAGGCTTTAACCCACTGAGCCATCCAGGTGCCCCTAAGATCTGCTCTCTTAACTATTGTTATAGTCACTATGCTGAACATTAGATCCGCAGAATTTATTCATCTTATACCTGGAAGTTTATACCCTTTAACTAATATCCTTACTCCCTGGCAATCACCATTCTATTCTATGTATATGAAGTGGGCTTTTTAAAATTCCACATGTAGGTATCTTCCGGTATTTATCTTTCTCTTACTTCACTTAGCATGTGACCTCAAGATCCATGTTATCCTAAAAGGCAGGATTTCCTTTTTTACAGTTGAATAATCTATATATATGTGGGTAGAATTGTGTATCACAGTCTCTATCTATTCTTCCTTCCATGGTACAAATTGTTTACATATATTGGCTACTATAAATTGAGGGTGCCGATATCTCTTTGAGAGCGATTTTGTTCAGGTCACTTTGGATTTGACCAAATACAGTTTCTTTTATAAACCATTTTTTGGGGTGCCATGTTTCACTAATGGAAGAGCTCATCTTTTCAACTTCATTCTTTTTTGGGAGGTTAGGGAAACTTTTGGTAGGTGCTTTTGTCTCATTTTAAATTCTGAGGATATTTAGTAGCTTTATGTGTGAAATTAGAGAATCTCTTTTTGTTTATTAACAGTTTTACTGAGATAACTTATATGCCATAAAATTCACCTAATTTAAATGTACAACTGAATGATTTTTACTATATTTATAGACTTGTACAACCACCACCATAGTAGAATTAAAGAATTTTTGGTGAGTTTTTTTTCTGGTAATTTGCACAAGTGGACATACTAGAAACACAACTTAATCAACTAATCTTCAATAAAATAGGAAAGAATATCCAATGGAAAAAAAGACCGCCTCTCCAACAAATGGTGTTGGGAAATTGGACAGCTACATGCAGAAGATGAAACTGGGCCATTTCCTGACACCACACACAAAAATAGACTCAAAATGGATAAAAGACCTCAATGTGAGACAGGAATCCATCAAAATCCTAGAGGAGAACACAGGCAGCAATCTCACTGACCTTGGCTGCTGCAACTTCTTGCTAGACACTCCCCCAAAGGCAAGGGAAACAAAGGTAAAAATGAACTACTGGGACTTCATCAAGATCAAAAGCTTTTGCACAGCAAAGGAAATAGTCAACAAAACCAAAAGACAACAGATAGAATGGGAGAAGATATTTGCAGATGACATATCAGATAAAGGGCTAGTTTCTAAAATCTAGAAAGAACTTATCAAACTCAACACCCAAAGAACAAATAATCCAATCAAGAAATGGGCAGAAGAGGGCACCTGGGTGGCTCAATTGGTTAAGCAACTGCCTTTAGCTCAAGTCATAATCCTGGAGTAGTAGGATCAAGTCCCGCATTGGGCTCCCAGCTCCATGGGGAATCTGCTTCTCCCTTTGACCTTCTCCTCTCTCATATTCTCTCTCACTCTCTCTCTCAATTGAATAAATAAAATCTTTAAAAGAAAAAAAAAGAAATGGGCAGAAGACATGAACAGACATTCTCCAAAGAAGACATCCAAATGACCAACAGACACATGAAAAAATGCTCAACATCACTCGTCATCATGGAAATTCAAACCAAAACCACCTCACATCAGTCAGAATGGCTAATATTAACAAGTCAGGAAATAACAGATGTCAGTGAGGATATGGTGAAAGGGGGACCCTCCCACACAGTTGGTGGGAATGCAAGCTGGTGCAGCCACTCTGGAAAACAATATCGAGGTTCCTCAAAAAGTTGAAAGATAGAGCTACCCTATAACCCAGCAATTGCACTCCTGGATATTTATCCCAAAGATACAAATGTAGTGATCCAAAGGGGCACCTGCACCCGAATGTTTATAGCAGCAATGTCCACAATAGCCAAACTATGGAAAGAGCCTAGATGTCTATGGACAGATGAATGATAAGGAAGATACGGTATATATATATACAATGAAGTACTACTCAGCCAGCAAAAAAAAAAAAAAAGAAAGAAATATTGCCATTTTCATTGGGGTGGTTGAATCTAGAGGGCATTATATGAAGTGAAATAAGTCAATCAGAGAAAGAAAATTATATGTTCTCACTCATATGTGGAATTTAAAACATGAAAAAAAAAGTCGTAGGGGAAGGGACAAAAAAATAAAGCAAGATGAAATCAGAGGGGCAAACCATAAGAGACTCTTAGTCATGGGAAACAATCTGAGTGTTGCTGGAGGGGAGGGAGGTGGAAGGATGGGGTAACTGGGTGATGGACATTAAGGAGGGCATGTGATATAATGAACACTTGGTATTATTAAGACTGATGAATAATTGACCTCTACCTCTGAAACCAATAATACATTATAAGTTAGTTAACTGAATTGATATCTTACATTAGCAGAAAAAAAGCACAACTTAATAATGCATGATATAGTGATATAACTTGATATGAGGACCTCTGAACACATACCCTTATATCATGTTTGACCAGAACAAGTAAAATTAAGCGAAAAATTGAATCAAGTGTTCCTGGAAAATTGCAGGTAGTGAAACTTCTGTGGCTTATAGTACCAAATAGATATTGACTATTTCAGCTGTCTTGTTTGCTGAGGAAGATGGCAAACCCCCAATTTACAGCTGGAGAAATAGACTGAAGGGATACCTTGCCCAAACTATATGGCTGTGCCTGGGATAGGCCCCACACCTTCCTTTGTCTCTAAATATATTGCCTTGCCAGCTCAACAGCCTCGTTTTCAATAGTAATAATGTGGGGCGCCTGGGTGGCTCAGTGGGTTAAGCCTCTGCCTTCAGCTCAGGTCGTGATCTCAGGGTCCTGGGATCGAGTCCCGCATCGGGCTCTCTGCTCAGCAGGGAGTCTGCTTCCTCCCCTCTCTCTGCCTGCCTCTCTGCCTACTTGTGATCCATGTCTGTCAAATAAATAAATAAAATCTTTAAAAAAAAATAGTAATAATGTCTTCATATGACTTGTATAATTCATTCACTCATTGAGGAAATAGTTACTGAGTGGCTGCTGTGCTAACAACAAAATTACTGCTCAAGGTGCTAGAGATGCCATAGCAAAACAACCAACTTTCTGCCCCCGGCTAATATTCCGGTTAAGTGAAGCAATGATCAATTAAATAAACATATAATTTTAGATGTTGAGACATGTCATTTTTTAAAAATAGGCAAGCTAAGAGGATGGTAATGACGGTAAGAGGCAGGAGAGTACTGTTTGAGAAATGTGATGAGAAAGGCTACTCTGGGAATTCTGACTTGAGCAGAAACTTGAGTGAAAAGAGGAAGTTGGGATGTAAGACAATGAGAGAAAGTATTTGACCTGAACAACTAGGAAAGTGGAGTTGTCATTTATTGAGTTGAGATAACACTGTGGCAGGAGCAGGTTTTGAGGTTTAATTCAGTTTTAGAAGTTTTCATCACCCAGTTTTAGATGTTTTTTAGATGTTTTCTGCCCCTCAGACATCCAAATGGAAATAGATATTTAAGTCCACAAGATTAGGTAAGAGCCCATGAAGGGTATAGGTGTAGGTAGAGAGAGGACCAAAAACTGATCCCTGGGGCACTTCAGTGTTCAGAATTCAAGGAGATGAGGAGAAAACTGGGGGGCAGATTGAAAACCAGAGTCCAATGTGTTATCTGCAAAGGCATACAGCTTTAAAAGACAGGTTTAAAAAAAAGTGTTTTATGGGAAAAGGGGTAATTCAAATATATTGCAGATTGGTCAAATCAGGTAAAGACTGAGAATCATTTCACCAAGAAGAGAAAGAAAGAATTTTTTTTCAGAATATTTTTATTCAAATGATCTTATTGGCAGTTGCTTGAATAAAAAGTATATCCTTTTTGCAGGATCTCCATTTTTTACAAACTCATTGAGGGTAATTTAATAATATCTATCAGAAGCTTAAATGTAAAAAAAAAAAAAAAAAAGCAGCTTAAATGTATTCTTTTTTTCTTTTTCTTTTTTTTAAGTAGGCTCCACACCCAGCATGGAGCCCAATGTGGGAATTGAACTCATCACCCTCAGATCAGGACATAAGCTGAGATCAAGAGTAAGATGCTTAACCAACTGAGCCACCCAGGTACCCCAAGTACATGCTTTTTTTGACCTTCTAATTCCACTTTTAGGAATTTATCCTAGAGTGATATTTATGCTTTTAAACAAAGATATATGTACCAAAGTGTTCCTCACAGTGTTGGTTTCAATAGTAAAAAAATATCCATCAAGATGGATACAGTTGTTAAAGGAGGGATAAATAGGTAACAGATGTGTATAGATGTGTAGGATAGTTTTCATACATTGTTAAGTGATAAAAGCAGGTTATCCAGTAAAATGTACAATATGGTTTAGTTTATGTTAATACATGTAAAGGAGGTTTTCTTTGACTATACTATCAAAGGTTGCCTGCTTATTTACCTGATAACTGTGATACTAGCTTATATTATTCACAACACTTACCACTTTGTAAAATGATTTTATTTATATATGTGTTCGCTTTTTCCACCAGATTGTAAGCTTTGTAATACATTTCCTGTCTTGTTCATTCTTACACTCCTGCTGCTCAGGGATATAAATTTTAGAATCTTTTTTAGGTGAAAAAAGAATATTTATTTTTTTACTTTAGTTATTAACTATTACTCTCATTCCAATGAATATCACTTCTTACTGACTTGTTCTTATCATTTATATAAATGAAGATAGTGGATGGGGACCCCTGGGTGTCTCATTCAGTTAAGCGTCTGCCTTTCGCTCAGGTCATGATCCCAGAGTCCTGGGATCAAGCCCCACATCAGGCTCCTTGCTCACCAGGGAGCTGCTTCTCCCTCTGCCTGCTCCCCCTGCTTGTGCTCCCTCCCTCTCTCTCTCTTACAGATAAATAAATAAATAAAATCTTTAAAAATATATATAAATGAAGATAGTGGAACAGTCATCCTTAACCCTAAAGTCACAATAAAATTACTTGTGTAGATTTAAAAAGAAAAGATTATGCGTAGCCTCCAGTGTAGACCAATTTCCAGTCAGAACTAGGGGTGGGATCAGGGTATCGGTATTTTTTAAAGCTTCCTTTGAGACTCTTAATGTTCAGGCAGAGTTGAGGACCACTAGATTATATATATGAAGTATAATCCTAAGGATTCTGGTATCAAGAATACATAATAGGGACACACTTTCTCTAGAGTAAAAGTATTTTCCAAGAATTAGAATATCAGTGTTTCAGACAAATCATCTTTTGCTTTAGGAATAGCATATTGAACCAATCATTTGCTCCTCTCAAAGGACTTCTCCCTTTAAGAGGTGTAGGTACTGGAGACAAAAAATTTAAACTATTTCAAGAAATTCACAAAGGAAAGACCCCAAATTTCACATTTACTGGAAGGGTTTCTTTCAGTGGGATCACTTTCTTAAGAGTTCTTAAGTTTACTAATGCTGGATGAAAACCACTTCACGTTTTCACTTCATTCATTAGGGAAATAACCATAGGCCTTCCTGCATCACTTTGGGAGGACTTTTCCTTCCTTGGACCTCTGTGATGCGTTTACCTAGAAACAGCTTCTTTGATGTGCAAACATTCTACTGGCAAATTGTGCAAGGCAGCCACTCCTACAGGACAGTTCAGGTTTCTTCTGGGAAGTGAACTTTGATTTGGAATTTTCTCTTTACCATACCATATCAGTATGGTAAAAATTTATGGTTTTCACTTTCTAAAGCATAGTGAAGTATAGCATACTATACCTTTTTAATTTGAGGTATCAATAAATCTTATGAGCACACAGAATACATAGAATAGTCATGTGCAAACCTACCACCACAGAATAATTGTGTCATATTGCTGTATTTTATTTACTTAGTCTCCTAATACATTTTTATTATATAAAGTTAATTTGGGAAAACAGTACTATTATCCATAGAAGTTAACTTTGTTAACTTTGTATTATCCATAGAAGTTATCCATAGAAGGTAACTTTGTATTAAGGTTTTTCATTTCCATATTATCCATAGAAGTTAACTTTGTATTAAGGTTTTTCATTTCCTATTGAGTCCTTTAGTTGTTTAATGTGTTATTTTTGTGTCTACTCTGGGATGATAGAAATAAACCAGGAGGGGTGAAGGGTGGGGCAAGCCTGGTGTTGGGTATTATGGAGGGCACGTATTGCATGGAGCACTGGGTGTGATGCATAGACAATGAATTTTGGAATACTGAAAAAAATAAAATAAAATAAAAAAGAAATAAACCAGGCATAGATCCTGCTCTTAGGTACCTTTAATGTAGTAGAAGAGATAAGATTTTTACATAATACAATATTGAATGAGATAACACTTGAAATATAGATCATACCCTACAAGAGTTAAAGAGGGCAATTATCCTCACCTTGCAGAAATTAAGGAATGAGGTGGTATTTGAACTGATATTGAAGGATTTATATGTTTGTGCTTCTAGAGATAGAGTTTGTCCCACATAATAGCCTATTTTTTTAGAGATGATATGAGTGAAACTCATTAACTAAATTTGCTTTTAATAGAGCACAAGATTCATAAAATATGAAGGAAATAAAAGTAAAGAATAGAATTCTTAAGAAGTCTTTTATCTCTGCTATCATTCTCATTCCAGTACTGAGGAGCAGTTTGTTGTCCCTTTTCATTCACCAAAACTTAAGTTGTTTTCTTTATTCTCTTCTTTGTTCTTAGAAAAGGAATTAATGCAGTAATGACTTTTAGGTATTAAATAATGAAAATGAGGAAAAGACTAAAGTCTCATTAGAGATATTTATACTCTGTTTATTTATTTATTTATGACGATTTTATTTTTAAGTAATCTCCACACCCAGCATGGGGCTCAAACTCACAACCCCAAGATTAAGAGTCATATGCTCTAGCAACTGAGCCAGTGGGGCTCCCCAGAATTATTTGTTCTTTAATAATTGCCTTTAATATCAGTAAAAGGAAATAATACAGGAATTCCAAAATGTATTTCAGGATTAATGAGTAAAATCAGGCCTTCATGCTTTCTGTTCCATGTTATTCAAATCTCACCGTCTTAATTTTTTTTCCTCTGAAAATTCCTGTATACTGAGAAAATTCAATTTTCTGGAAGATACTAACTAGCAAAGGAAACACATACCCTCTACTTACATGTAGTCCTTCTAGTCCCCAGTTTCTAAATCTGCTTTCTCATTCCTCTCCCTGATACATCCCCTGATCTTTAAAAAGAAATCTCAATTTTTTGTGTGTGTGTTTTTTCTGTTACCTAATAAACACATGGAAGATGACTTTCCTCTTTTTTACTTTAGAAGAGAAAGATAATGTATGAAATTGAACTGGGTAAGGAATATGGATTTAAGGCAGTGCTGAAGTTCTTGGGAAACTGAATATATAAAAATTATAATATATAAAAATTAACCCACTGAGCCTGGGTGGCTCAGTGGGTTAAAGCCTCTGCCTTCAGCTCAGGTCATGATCCCAGAGTCCTGGGATCGAGCCCCGCATCGGGTTCTTGGCTCAGCAGGGAGCCTGCTTCCTCCTCTCTCTCTGCCTGACTCTCTGCCTAGTTGTGATTTCTCTCTGTCAAATAAATAAAATATTAAAAAAAATTATAATATAAAGTTACATTTTGCATTCCTCAGAGCAGAAAGAACACTATGAGCTATCAGATGCTACATTATTAACTCATGTTAGACTTATCTTTTGGCTGAATCTCAAGAGATATAGTTAGGGTTCCTGATAGAGAAATTGAAAATGAAAGATATTTGTGAGTTAGGTGTGAATAAATAGGATTAATAAATAGCATCTAAGTATGATATGAGTGCATATATGTACATTAGCAGGCTGTTTCAACCAGTTACAATTTAAACAGTGGTTTGATACTATCTTTAGAAACTAGATCTGCCTTGTCTCCAAGCAACAGGTTCAGCAGGCAGCTCCTTCTGAAGTCTGGTTAAGCTGTGAGGATCTGAAGTGGAACCTTCCTGAAGGCATTGCTATTGGTGCTGGCATACCTCAGCATCAGTTCCTGGCTGCTCTATACAGACTCTCCTTGGAAGCACCTTGGGTCACCATTACTACATCTGTTTCATGCTTCTTTTATCTCCAGCATTGTCAGGCCCTTTCCAGTTGTAAACCACTCAAACGGAAAGGCATCTAGGGGGCTGGGTTGGTAGGTCATGAGTTCCAGCCCCATATTGGGTGTAGAAATTACTTAAAAATAAAATCTTAAAAAACGAGAGAGATAAAACCCCACTGATAACATTTAAAGACTGTTTTGTAACTTTTGATCACATCCCCAGTTTTGGGGATGGATAATATAAAAAATTTAACAAGTAGGATCAGACATTAACCGGTAAGAATCTTTGCCATTCCTAGCACTGGGGCAGGCCCTGGAGTCCCTGCTGTTGAGCATTAGGCATCTTGGTTCCTAGACTGAAAGGGGGTGAGTGCACCCAGGGACTGAGGCGGTAAGAGATGGAGGTGTTAAGGCAGATGCTATTATAAACCTCTACGAAGTGTTATTTGACCATCTTGGACCCCCCCCAACTTTTTTTCCTTTTCAGAGATAACTATTCTGAACTAAGTATATAACCTTTATGTTCTTACATATATGTGGATACTTCTGTTTTGGACATTTAAAAAATTACATAAATGGTATTCTAGACTTTCTGCTATGCTATTTACATTCAGTCTTATGTTTTTGAAAGTTATACTTTTGTCACTTAACTTTGTGCACATGAACTGCTGCATAGAATTTCATTACAGATTAATATATCACAATTTTTATACTTTTCTCTTATATAAATAAGCTGCAGTGAGTATTCTTATACAGCATGCCTCCTTGTCCATATCTTCTAAATATGAAATAAAAAAATTTTCAAGCTGTATTAGAAAGAGCTAGCTACAAAAAATAAATTACAGGGTGACTATTTCTTATTTTTATAAATTAAAAGCCTAATTAGATATAATAGCTAATACTTTTATTATTGGTGTTTTAAATCTTTTTTTTTTTTAAGATTTTATTTACTTATTTGACAGAGAGAGATCACAAGTAGGCGGAGAGGCAAGCAGAGAGAGAGAAAGGAGGAAGCATGCTCCCCACAGAGCAGAGAGCCCAATGCAGGACTCGATCCCAGGACCCTGAGATCATGACCTGAGCTGAAGGCAGTGGCTTAACCCACTGAGCCACCCAGGCGCCCTGGTGTTTCAAATCTTAATGGGACACCTGGGTGGCTCAGCGGGTTAAGTGGCTGCCTTTGGCTCAGGTCATGATCCCAGCATCCTGGGATCGAGTCCCACATCGGGCTCCTTGCTCAGCAGGGAACCTGCTTCTCCCTCTGCCTCTGCCTGCCATTCTGTCTGCCTGTGCTCACTCTCTCTCTCTGACAAATAAATAAAATCTTTAAAAAAAAATCCTAATGATATTGCAAAAAATAATGGATATTTCCTGTACATGCCTTTCTTACAGAATGGTGAAAGCTAAATATGCACTGAAGTATTAAGAGGAAATAAAAAAATATTATTAAATACAATTATTTTAAAAAGTTGCAGTGAGGGGCACCTGGGTGGCCCAGGGTTAAGCTTCTGCCTTTGGCTCAGATCATGATCTCAGGGTCCTGGGATCAAGCACTGAATCAGGCTCTCTGCTTAGCGGGGAGCCTGCTTCCCCCTCTCTCTCTGCCTGCCTCTTGCCTACTTGTGATCTTGCTCTCTGTCAGATAAATAAATAAAATCTTTAAAGAAAATAAAAATAAAAAATAAATAAAAAGTTGTAGTGATATTGCAATGTACTAAATAAGACACCTAGCACTGTTTAATCAATGTACCCCTGTGTTAGATCTCAGATATGCTGTCAAGTTAGTCATGTTAGTTCATGGTACATTACCATCTTTCTGTGCAAGGTTGCTCTTTTTTCCCCCATCTCCATTTCTAACTCCTTTCAATCTGATATGTTTGATGTGTGTTTGACTATATATTCATCTTTCATAAGTATGGGCTTTTGCATATGAATTTATTTTTAAAAATTATGTCACACTTAGAAAATTATAAAATGTATACACACAGATTAGATAATAAGAAAAATACCTATGAACCTGCCTCCTAGTTTCATAGAACGTTGCAGCACCTGAGACAGACTCCCTGTGTGTCTCTTCCTAACTGAATCCCTTTGCTGCCACCTAAAATTCAAAACAATAGATATTTTATTTTTATTTTTATTTAAAATTTGTTTTAAATAAAACATTGGAGCCCAATGTGGGCCTTGAACTCAGGACCTTGAGATCAAGACCTGAGCTGAGATCAAGAGTTGGACACTTAAATAGTAGATATTTTGAATTTTGTGTTAATCATTCCTTGTTTTTCTTCCTAGTTTAATACCCATATATGTATCCCTAATCAAAATTATTTTTATCCATTTTGAAAGGCTACTTGAATAGAATTATACTGCTTTTATTCTTTTGTTACTTCTTTTGCTTTGTGAGATTTGTGTTGATGTATGTGATTAATAATAATTTTCGGGCGCCTGGGTGGCTCAGTGGGTTAAGCCGCTGCCTTCAGCTCAGATCATGATCTCGGGGTCCTGGGATCGAGTCCCGCATCGGGCTCTCTGCTCAGCAGGGAGCCTGCTTCCCTCTCTCTCTGCCTGCCTCTCTGCCTACTTGTGATCTCTCTCTGTCAAATAAATAAATAAAATCTTAAAAAATAATAATAATAATTTTCAACATTGTGTAGTATTTTTTATATGAATATACCACAAGTTATTTATCTATTAAACTCTTATCTGATTTGTGAGTTTTCAATTGTTTGCTTTTTAAATAATGTTGATAATCTTTGCTTTTAACTGGAAATTTTAGTCCATTTACATTTATTGATATTACTATTTGTTTGTTTTGTTTTGTTTTGTTTTGTTTTTAAAGATTTTATTTATTTATTTGACAGAGAGAGATCACAAGTAGGCAGAGAGGCAGGCAGAGAGAGAGAGGAGGAAGCAGGTTCCCCGCCAAGCAGAGAGCCCGATGCGGGACTTGATCCCAGGACCCTGAGATCATGACCTGAGCCGAAGGCAGCAGCTTAACCCACTGAGCCACCCAGGCACCCTGATATTACTATTTGGATAGATCTCTGTCATTACATTATGCATATTCTATTGTCTCATTATTTTTCTGATTCCTTTTCCTTCATGCCAAAAACTGGTTATATTTTTATTTTGTTGTTTGTATTGATTTTTCACACCATTTTTTTCCTTCTCTACTATTTTAGAAATTATATGCTATATGACTACTGTTTTAGTAATTATATTAGCTATTTCAACATGTATAATTAACAAAGCTAACTGAAATTTTTATGTTACTCCTGAGAAATTGGAAGATTTTATAGTGCTTTAAATTATTTTTCTCTTTTCAATGCATTTTTTTTGGTCTTGTATTGGTTCTATTCTTTATTTTCAAACATAAATCAGATTTTTAAAAATTAAGGCTTGTTTAAATATACCCACATTTTTACTACTATTTTTTGTCCATTATTCTTGCTTGTATTTCAGACTTTGTGAGTTAATTTTCTATGTGAAATCTATCCTTTATAATTTTCTTAAATGAGGGCATATGGTAAATTCAGTTTTTCTTTGCCAAAATGTCTTTATGCTATCCCATATTAAAACATAATATCATTCAGAATAAAATTCTAACTGCCAGTTATAATAGATCCTTGAAGAAACACTACTATTTTATGCACTATTATAAAATATATGGGGTGCCTGGGTGGCTCAGTGGGTTAAAGCCTCTGCCTTCAGCTCAGGTCATGATCTCAGGGTCCTGGGATCGAGCCCTGCATCAGGCTCTCTGCTCAGCAGGGATCCTGATTCCCCCCTCTCTCTGCCTGCCTCTCTGCCTACTTGTGATCTCTGTCAAATAAATAAAATATTTTTAAAAAATGTTGCCAGCTAACTTATCCATAGTATGAAGTAATACCAACTTTAAGATGCATCCCAGTTAAGGAAACCTGAGTGATTCAGTTGGTTAAGCATCTGACTTGTGATATTGGCTCAGGTCATGATCTCAGGGGTCGTGAGATCGAGCCCTGTGTTGGGTTCCATGCTTAACAAGGACTCCGCTTGAGATTCTCTCCCTCTGCCCCTAACCCCTTTTCCTCTCTCTCAAATAAATAAATAAATATTAATTTTAAAAAAAGTTGAATCCCAACTGCAGAGATGAGAAAACTTGTGTCTCAGAATCAATGAAAGATGATATATTTTTCTTCGTGCATTACAGCTATCCTTTTGCTGTTTTCTAGCTTCTTTGTTATTAAGAAGCCACTCACCAGTCCAACAGCTATTTCTTTGTAACCATCTGTCCTTTCTATTATCTGCTTTTTAGATAATTCTTTGCTATTCTGCAATTTCATTATGAGTGTATAGGTAAGGAATTCTTTTACTCTTCTTGAGATTTGCTAGACCACTTTATTGATATCTTTCAACAATTCTGTAAAATTCTCAGGCATTATGTCTTCTAATATTGACTCTGCCGATTCTCTAAGTTATAAATTTCTCGGACTCCATATAGACATATGATAGACCACCTCATGTTGTTCTCTGTGTCTTCAAACTCTCTCTTATATTTACCACTTATTTTTTCCTATATGCTGTCTTCTTGATAATTCCTTCATATAAATCCATTCATTCATGGGTGCCTGAGTGGCTCAGTCATTAAGTGTCTGCCTTTGGCTCAGGTCATCATCCCAGGATTCGGGGATCGAGCCCCACATCGGGCTCCCTGCTAGGCGGGAAGCCTGCTTTTCCCTCTTCTACTTCCCCTGTTTGTGTTCCCTCTCCAGCTGTGCCTCTCCCTGACAAATAAATAAATAAAATGAAAAAAAAAATCCATTCGTTCTTCAGCTAGGTCTAATCTGCTTTTTAATGTGTCCATTCAATTTTTGAATTAAAATTATTATACTTTTCATTTCTGGAATCTTGCTCAGTTGTTTTTTCCAACATGTTTATTCTTTGTGGTCTTGTGACTTATTTATATTTTCAAAATTCTCTTTTTAAAAAAAATTTTAAGGATTTTTAAAATTGTATTTTTATTTCATATTATTATTATTTTGAGAGAGAGAGAGAGAGTATGTGCAAGCTGGGGGAGTGAATGGCAGAAGGAGAGGGAGAGAAAGAATCTTATGTAGGCTCCATGTTCCACAAGAGCCCAACACAGGGCTCCATCTCATGACTCTGAGATCATGACATAAGCCAGGACTGAGTTGGATGCTTACCCGAATGATTCACCCAGGCACCCCAAGGATTTTATTTTCAAGTAATCTCTATACCCAACCTGAGGCTTGAACTCACAATGTCAAGATCAAGAGTTGCACTCTCCACCTTCTAAGCTAGCCAGGCACCCCTCTTTTATTTCTTTAAATAGTTAAACATAATTATTTTGTATTTTCTTGTGCAGTTCTATTTCTTATTATCTTGGTAAGCATAAAATTCTAAAACCTGATAACTTTAAAAAAAGACATTTTGCTCCTTCAGTACATTAAGCACCATGTGATACATTTATACACTTTTAAGAGATTTATTTTAATACATTTTTCTTGGTTTTATTTGAATCATACAAACTTTGTTTTTAACAAAAGTTACTTAACAAAAGTGTTAACAATTATACTTTGCATACCCTTTTGACAATACGAGGAGATACTGTATTATAGGTAAATACACCCTAATCTTTACCTTCAATATAGATATGGAAGGAACACAAAATTGTTGATTTACTAAAGTCAGATTTTAAAAAATTGATTTGTATAATAATAATGCACAGGAATTGATTTGTAACCAAAAGTAAAACAAATACTGGTATATCTTTCATCAGTGGCCTTCTGATATTTCAAGTTTCTTATAAAGTTTTTATTGGATGTGAGTTAAAATTTCCCCAGATATCTTATATGTGTTTTTTTTATTCCTATACTCTTAGAAATTATATTTATTTAGATGTGCTTTATTTAAGATGTTATAAATTATCAGGTAGCAATTTTTAAAAAAAATGTAAAGTAGTCTTTTAGGTCAACATGTTACTTGTTATTTTCCTGAGACCCATTGCATTGGTTGCCATAGCAACTCAAAATAAATATTTTAAAGTTGTATTCTGTTTAAAGCTGCTTATTTGAGTTTGTGTGGGTTACAACATTGTTGGTTTTCATCAGTAGGATACATGTTTAGTTAATTAATTTGTATTTCTCTTTGTAGGCTTGTTTTGATCTACCTGTTGTGGTTCCGACCAAGAACCCAGTGATGTACAACAAAAGGGCAGCTGACCCAGTCCATCCTGACCTTACTGGTTTGTTGGTGAAAAACAAGAATCTTTTAGCTGAGGTATATGGATTATCTGAAAACAAAATGCCAAGGGAAATTATGTCCTCTGCAAAAGTAGGAAGAGAAACATTCTGATAAGGGCTCAAAGTATTATCTTAACCCAGTTTTGCTTTTTTCTCAATATTGAACTGCCTTATCACGAAGAAGAACTAATTTAGACCCAAGTTTGTCTTTTGCTAGATAAATTCTCTTGAGTATCATATGTATTTAAGTGCTTTTGAGGTGACTGCTAAATGCTGTATTGTTAAAATAGTGTTGAGGAACTGCCATGTTCAAAATTTATGTAAAAATAATAAATTATATGTTTTAAGCATTTTTTAGTGGAAAGGTTGATTTCCTATTTAAAGCAGCACTGGGGCACCTGGGTGGCTCAGTGGGTTAAAGCCTCTGCCTTCAGCTCAGATCATGATTCCGGGGTCCTAGGATGGAACCCTGCGTCAGGCTCTCTGCTCAGCGGGGAGCCTGCTTCCCAATTCTCTCTGCCTGCCTCTCTGCCTACTTGTGATCTCTGTCTGTCAAATGAAGAAATAAAATCTTTAAAAAAAAACAAAAAACATAGCACCAAATGTCAAATATCCACTAGTCTTATATAATACTTGATGAAACGTGAGTGTGGGTGGCTCAGTCCTTTAAGCGTCTACCTTCCTTTCAGGTTATGATCCTGGGTTCCTGGGATGGATCCCCACATCCAGCTCTTTGCTTGGTGGGAAGCCTGCTTCTCCCTCTACCTGCTGCTTCTCCTCCTCCTCTTCCTCTTCCTCCCAGATTTATTGCCATATAATTGCCTTATAACATTAAGTTTGAGACGTACAATGTGATGTTTTGATATACATATACTTTGCTAAATAATGACCACAATAATGTTAATTAATACTTCCATCACCTCACATAATGACTGTGTGTGTGTGGTGAGAAGGTTGGTTTCTTCTGAGACCTCTTTTTTTGGCTTATAAATGGCCATCTATTCTCTGTGTTTACATATATGTAGATAAAAACATATTTCTTTCAGTTTTATTTATTCTAATATTTTCCTTCCTTTAGCATAGAGGTGAATGAGCTTAAATTTAAATGGGGTTTATATAAGTCAAATCCATTTTATAACACTGGAAATATTTCTTAATTTGTCTTTTTTTTCCCCTAGAAAAATGTAATGCCAATACCTGAAAACTAAAGCAGTTTTAGTATGGGTTGCATCAATGCTCTTGTCCACAATATAACTTCCTACTAATATTTACTAAGATCATTCAGATTTGGATCATTCAGATTTGGATTAGATTAAAGTTTTTTGGTCTATGCTTAATTCATAAAGATGCGTTTTAAACCAAATCGTCAAAAAAAGATCACAAGTTTTAAACCTTGTCTAAATGTAAACTATTTTTAAGAATTTTGAAGTACTTTTTATTTGTTTTAAGATTTTATTTATTTATTTGAGAGAGAGAGAGAGAGAGCGTGAGCAAGGGGGAGAGGCAGATGGAGAGGGAGGAGCAGATTCCCTGCTCCGCAGGGAGCCGGATGCCAGGCCTCATCCCAGGACCTGGAGATCATGACCTGAGCCAAAGGCAGACTCTAAATGGACTGAGCCACCCAGGTGCCCTCAAAGTACTTTTAAAAAGTATTTATCTACATGTACGTAAATCATTTGGTAACTATAAATGTTTTTAACCTATTTATCAAAGCAGAAATATAAACGGCTCTATGAGGTCTCATTTTGACTTTGTTTTCAATGGTATATATAAATAAAAGAATCTAGTAATTTCAACAGAATACCTTCAGCATAAGTCATTTTTCTCTTTTCCAATAAACTATTATTTAATCCACAGTAACACAATTATCTTGATAAGGCAGTTTTTCTGCTCACTGTATGAATCTAAAATTTTTTGTTATAATCAACTTTACTTCTTTGTTGGACATACAAAAATAATTATCCTGTGTTTTGCCCAATAATGGAAAAACAGGAACAAGAGGGACTATATTTAAGAAAAGCCAGATATAGACATGGTAAATATTAAAGTGTTCAGTTGGTGATTGTGTTGTCTAGTTTAGGCACTATGACATTGAAATGAACTAAAAGTCTTGCATAGTGCTGGATAGGCTGCTATAGGAATAAATAGGAGTTAAACAACTTGTAAAAAAATGTTACTCATAATATGTATAATAAGGCCTGTGTGTTAAACTTAAAATACATTTAAAGCATTTTGCCAGTATTTTTAGTGTGACTTTTTCATGTAAATTTTTCATTTGTGAGGGCAATGTGACTGTGTTTATGCGGATAAGATTTTTTTTTTCTTGCTTTAGTGTAGTAATAAGGCAAATAGTAGAAACCTAGTAGATGCAGCCAGCTCTGGATGGGGGGAATGGAGGCAATACCAATTTTGCTGCTAAAGAAAAATATATCAGAACCAATTATTATTAGTTTTACTTGCAATTTTTTTTTAATAAATTTTTTTTTAAAGATTTTATTCATTTATTTGACAGACAGAGATCACAAGTAGGCGGAGAGGCAGGCAGAGAGAGAGAGGAGGAAGCAGGCTCCCTGCTGAGCAGAGAGCCCTATGCGGGGCTCAATCCCAGAACCCTGGGATCATGACCCGAGCCAAAGGCAGAGGCTTTAATCCACTGAGCCACCCAGGCGCCCCTTACTTGCAATTTTTATTAAGATAATTGAAGAAGCACATGCAGTTTTTTTTTTTTTAAAGATATTTATTTATTTATTTGATGGAGAGAGATAGCGAGAGAGGGAACACAAGCAGGGGGAGTGGGAGAAGGTGAAGCAGGCTTCCCACTGAGCAGGGAGTCTGATGTGGGGCTCCATCCCAGGACCCCGGGATCATGACCTGAGCCAAAGACAGATGCTTAACGACTGAGCAACCCAGGTGCCCAGCACATGCAGTTTTAAGAAATAATACAGAGAGGGGCACTGGGGTGGCTTAGTGGGTTAAAGCCTCTGCCTTCGGTTCAGGTCATGATCCCCAGGTCCTGGGATCGAGCCCCATCAGGCTCTCTGCTGGGTGGGGAGCCTGCATCCCCCCGCCCCCTCTGCCTGCCTCTCTGCCTCCTTGTGATCTCTGTCAAATAAATAAATAAAATCTTAAAAAAAAAAAAAAGAAACAATACAGAGAGATCCTTTATAAACTTTGTTGAGTTTATTCCACAATTTTGCAAAATATAACAACCTCAATATTGAAATTGAGGCAACACATCTACCAGTCCACCAATCTTATTGAGATTTCCCCAGTTTAAGTTGTATTCGTGTGTTTGTGTGTATAAAGTTCTAAACAGTCAAGATACTGAACAGTTTGAACACCACAAAGATCTTTCCTGTTGCCATTTCATATCCATACCCACTTCCTTCCTACCGTCAACCTATGGTAACCACTAATCTTTCCTTCATTCTAAAGTGTTGTCATTTCAAAGGTGTTTTATACATAAAAAGCTAAACATAAATTATCATATGACCTTTAAAAGAAGAGTGATATTATATGATCTGAAGTGACAACTAAGGATAGAATAGATATCTTTTGCCTGTATTCTTAGAACATTCTGTTCATACCACTATTATTGTACCTGTTAAGGTATATTCTAATTATTTGTTGTAAAATTGGTCTCCCTGATGAGCTGATAAATTTTCGAGAGTTCTTAATTTTCTCCTGGCACGTGCCTGGAACATAGAAGATACTGAAGGCTGGTTGGTCAAATAAAGAATGGCTTAGAGAGATGGTAGATGGGAAGCAGGAAGATCAAGTAGGAGGTCTTGTATCAAACAGTGCCTGAGATAGACAGTGGGGCCCTAACACAAGACAAGGCAGCAAGGCAGCAGGCATGGAAAGAAAGAGGTAGATATGAGAGACAGAGGTAAAATGAACAGACCTAGTAACTTGAGGGGAGGATTTAAAAAAAAGGGTTAATCAAGAAATGACTCTAATCTAATATGTTTTTACAGAGATATAAATGAATTTTGAACTTTCCATTTTTAAAGATTTTATTTATTTATTTGTCAGAGAGAGAGGGAGAGAGCACAGGCAGACAGAGAGGCAGGCAGAGGCAGAGGGAGAAGCAGGCTCCCTGCCGAGCAAGGAGCCCGATGTGGGACTCGATCCCAGGACACTGGGATCATGACCTGAGCCGAAGGCAGCTGCTTAACCAACTGAGCCACCCAGGCATCCCTGAACTTTCCATTTTTAAAACATTTGATATTATTATTAAAGTCTTTTCTAAATGGATTTTTTTAAAAAATGGATTTTTCATAGAATACTTAGCCCATTGTATTAAGTAAATAAATTGGTTTTAAAACACACTCTGGGGACGCCTGGGTGGCTCAGTGGGTTAAAATCTCTGCCTTTGGCTCGGGTCATGATCCCAGGGTCCTGGGATTGAGCCCCACATCAGGCTCTCTGCTCAGCAGGGAGTCTGCTTCCCCCTCTCTCTCTGCCTGCCTCTCTGCCTACTTGTGATCTCACTCTCTGTCAAATAAATAAATAATAAAGTTTTTATTTATTTATTTGACAGAGAGATAGAAAGAGCCAGAGAGCATAAACCAAGAGGAATGGCTGAGGGAGAAGCAGGCTCCCCACAGAGCAGGGAGCCTGATACGGGGCTTGATCTGAGGCCCCTGGGATCATGACCTGAGCCAAACTCAGCCACTTAACTGACTGAGCCACCCAGATGTCCCTGGTCTTTTTCAGCTAGCAGCTTGTGGCTCTCTACTCTTGCTTCCCCTCTCACAGGTCATCACTCTTCATAACTTTAGGATCTTTTCTTTCCTTTGTTTGCCTTTAAAATATAGTCAGTTTAAGCTTCATTCTTTCTCTTCACTCGCCTATCCACCCATTTCTCTGATCATGAAGGACAAGGCCAGGAAACAAGTGGAATCTCTTTAGGAGAAAGGCCTCGGAATCCATTTCTCATCACAGCCAGCGTAAAGCAAACATCTATGACCAAAACATTAAGTATTTCTTTTCTGCTAGGAATTATAGAATTCATTATTGGTATAATTTACTCTTATAACAAGATTTGAACAACTTTAATGTTGATGAGAATGAAATAACTTATTCCAAACCGTATGTGTCATTTTGATATGATTTTTTAAATTACACTGCTTTGGTTTTTATAAGTTTATGTATTTAAGTAATCTCTACAATCAACATGGGGCTCAAACTCATGACCCTGAGATCAAGAGTTGTACCCAACTGAGCCAAACAGGCACCCCCTGAAATAATTTTTAAAATATGTAACGTTGGAATATGCTGTTAGGAAATTTGAGAGTCTTCATTTTATTGTATAATAATGTATAATAAGGACACCTGGGTGGTTTAATCAACTGAGTGGCGGACTCTTGATTTTGGCTCATGTCATGATCTCTCAGGGACCAGGGATCGAGTACTGAGTCCGGCTCTGTACTCAAGATTATCTCTCTCCTTCTCCCTTTGCCCCAAGCCCCACTTGCTCACTCTATCTCTGTAAAATAAATGAGTAAGTCTTTTTAAAAAATGACGTATAGTGGCGCCTAGATGGCTCAGTGGTTAAGGCCTCTGCCTTTGGCTTGGGTCATGGTCTCAGGGTCCTGGGATTGAGCCCCGCATTGGGCTCTCTGCTCGGAGGGGAGCCTCCTTCCTCCTCTCTCTCTCTCTGCTTGCCTGTGTGCCTGCTTGTGATCTCTGTCTGTCAAATAAATTTTTTAAAAATCTTTAAAAAAATGTATAAATTAAATACCCATAATGATTTAAAATCATGAATTTTCTAAAACCAAAATTATCATTTTCCCTTTCTCATTAGCTAAGAAATCTTCAAAACAAGCTCCTCATAAAAGAAACATCATTGCAAGAGATGAAGAATGTGCTAGAAAGTTATAAAGAAAATAATGTGCAACAGTCTTTCCAGATAATGTCCCTGAAAGATGATATCAAGGATCTAGAGGAACTTATTGCTTCTCTAACCAGAATTAAATCTTTGAAAAACACCAATATTCAGAATCTTGAAAGAGGCAACTGGGATCTAACTGAAAGAATTATAGAACTAGAAAACCATCTAAGGTAGGAAATTTTCTAGTGTTTTTTTTTCAAACATGTCACTTGTCATAAGCTCGAAAAGAGTATATAAACTCTATATTCCTGATTGATCATGGAATTTAAATTTAGTAAGATTTCCTATAATACCTGACTCAAAATTACTATGTGTAAAAAGACATTTTTATTGAAATATAATTCACATACGATTAAAATTCACCCTTTTAATCAGTTGTATTTCATTAAAAAAGAAAAGAAAAAATTCATTTCTTTAAAGTACACAATTTGGTAGTTTTTAATGTATTCACAAGGTTGTGCAGTCATTACCACTACTCAATTCCAGAACATTTCATCACCCTCTAAAGAAACCCCACATCCATTAGCAATTACTCCATATCACTCTGTCCAGTCTCTGACAACCACTCATCTACATTCTTTCTCTCTGAGTTGCCTTTTCTGGACATTTCACATGAATGCCATCATACAGTATATGGCCTCTGTGTCTCCCTTATTTCATGTAGTGCAATATTTTTAAGATTAGCCTATGTTGAACCATAAATCTGTACACTCCACTCCTTTTTATGGCTGAAAATAATATTCTGTTGAATGAATGAATATACCACAATTTCCTTATCCATTCATCAGTTGATGGACATTGGGTTGTTTCCCCTTTTTGGAGGGGCTTTATGAATGATGCTGCTGTGATGATTCTTGTGTGAGTTTTTATGTGACTGTGTACTTCATTTCTCTTAAAGATATGCCTTGGAAGTAGAAGGCTGGGTCATAAAGTAACTCTAATTTACTTTTGAGGAATTTCCAGACTATTTTCCAAGGTAGCTGCACCATTTTACATTCCCACCAGCAATGTTTGAGCATTCCAATTGCTCCACATCCTCAACAACACTTGTTACAGTTCATCTTTATGATAGCTATTCTACCACTAGAATATAGTATGAATTTGCGTCTCATTGTGACTTTAATTTCTATTTCCAAAAGATTAAAGAGTTGAGCATTTTTTCATCTGCTTATTGGCCATTTGTGTATCTTCTTTGTAGAAATAGAAATATCTACTCAAATCCTTTGCCCAATTTTATTTTATTTTTTAATTTAAATTTATTTTTAAAATTTTTTTAAAAGATTTTATTTATTTTTTTGACAGAGAGTGAGAGAACAAAAACAGGGAGAGTAGCAGAGGGAGAGGAAGAAGCAGGCTCTGCTGAGCAGGGAGGCAGATGCGGGACTCAATCCCAGGGCCCTGGGATCATTACCTAATGAAGGCAGACGCTTAACCATCTGAGCCACCCAGGCGCCCCTGTTTAATTTTTAATTTTTTAATTCAATTAATTAATATATGAATTAATAAACATAATATATTACTATTTAATTAATACATCAATTACTAGTTTAATTAATAATTTATTAAATATTGATTAATGACTGGTTTTATTAATAAATTATTACTAGTTAATTAATAAATATAATATATTACTAGTAAATATAGTATATTACTAGTTTACTAGGTAGAGGTCAATGATTCATTAGTCTTATATAATACCCAGTGCTCATTACATCATGTGTCCTCCTTAATGTCTGTCACCCAGTTACCACACCCCTTACCCCCCTCCCCTCCAGCAACCCTCAGTTTGTTTGCTGAGATTAAGAGTCTCTTATGGTTTTCTCCCTCTCTGATTTCATTTTGTTTTATTTTTTCCTCTCTTCCCCTATGATCCTTTGTTTTATTTCTTAAATTCCACATATGAGTGAGATCATATGATAATTATCTTTCTCTGATTGACTTTTTTTGCTTCACCTAATGCCCTCTAGTTCCATCCATGTCATTAAAAATGGCAAGATGTCATTTTTGATGGCTGAGTATTACTCCATTGTATGTATACCACATCTTCTTTATCCATTCATCTGTCAATGGACACCTGGGGTCTTTTCATAGTTTGGCTATTGTGGACATTGCTGCTATAAACATTGGGGTGCAGGTGTCCCTTTGGATCACTACATTTGTATCTTTAGGGTAAATACCCAGTAGTGCAATTGCTGGGTCATAGGGTAGCTCTATTTTTACCTTTGACCTATATTCTTTTTCAGAGTGACTGTATCAGTTTGCATTCCCACCAGCCATGTAAGAGGGTTTCCCTTTCTCTGCATCCTTGCCAACATTCATTGTTTCCTGAGTTATTAATTTTAGCCATTCTGAATGGTGTGAGGTGGTATCTCATTGTGGTTTATGATTTGTATTTCCCTGATGCCAAGTGATATAGAGCATTTTTTCATGTGTCTGTTGGTCATGGATGTCTTCTTTGGAGAAATGTCTGTTCATGCCTTCTGCCCATCTCCTGACTGGATTATTTGTTCTTTGGGTGTTGAGTTTGATAAGTTCTTTCTAGATTTTAGAAACTAGCCTTTTATCTGACATGTCATCTGCAAATATCATCCCCCAATCCATCTGTTGTCTTTTGGTTTTGTTGACTGTTTCCTTTGCTGTGCAAAAGCTTTTGATCTTGATGAAGTCCCAGTAGTTCATTTTTACCTTTGTTTCCCTTGCCTTTGGAGAAGTGTCTAGCAAGAAGTTGCAGCAGCCAAGGTCAGTGAGGTTGCTGCCTGTGTTCTCCTCTAGGATTTTGATGGATTCCTGTCTCACATTGAGGTCTTTTATCCATTTTGAGTCTATTTTCATGTTCGGTGTAAGGAAATGGTCTACTTTCATTCTTCTGCATGTGGCTGTCCAATTTTCCCAACACCATTTATTGAAGAGACTGTCTTTTTCCCCCCTGGGATATTCTTTCCTACTTAGTTGAAGATTCGTTGACCATAGAGTTGAGAAGCCATTTCTGGGTACTTTATTCTTTTTTTTTTTTTTTTTTTTAAGATTTTATTTATTTATTTGACAGAGATCACAAGTAGGCAGAGAGGCAGGCGGTGGGGGGGGGAAGCAGGCTCCCTGCTGAGCAGAGAGCCCGATGTGGGGCTCGATTCCAGGACCCTGGGATCATGACCTGAGCTGAAGGCAGAGGCTTTAACCCACTGAGCCACCCAGGCTCCCTGCTGGGTACTTTATTCTGTTCCATTAATCTATGTGTCTGTTTTCATGCCAGTACTGTACTGTCTTGATGATTACAACTTTATAATAGAGCTTGACGTCTGGAATTGCGAAGCCACCAGCTTTTTTTTGTTTTTTTTTTTTTCAACATTCCGTTGGCTATTTGGGGTCTTTTCTGGTTCCATACATATTTTAGGATTATTTGTTTCAACTCTGTGAAAAAAGTTCATGGTATTTTGATAGGGATTGTATTGAATGTATAGATTGCTCTAGGTAGCTTAGCGATTTTAACAATATTGGCTCTTCCAATCCATGAGCATGGAACATTTTATACTATTGTGGTCAGAAAAGATGTATAATATGATTTCAGGCTTCTTTTTTTTTTTTTTAATTTATTGGACAGAGAGAGATCACAAGCAGGCAGAGAGGCAGGCAGAGAGAGGAGGAAGCAGGCTCCCTGCTGAGCAGAGAGCCCAATGCGGGGCTCGATCCCAGGACCCTGGGATCACGACCTGAGCCGAAGGCAGAGGCTTTAACCCACTGAGCCACCCAGGTGCCCCTGATTTCAGGCTTCTTAAATGTATTGAGACTTGTTTCAAAGCATGATGTGTGATCTGTCCTGGAGAATGTTCCATGGACACTTGAAAAGAATGTGTATTCCATTGTTTTGGATGGAATGTTTTTTATGTATCTGTTAAGTCCATCTGATCTAATATATCATTCAATGACACTGTTTCCCTATTGATTTTTCTGCTTGGATAATCTATCCACTGATATAACTGGTGTGTTAAAGTCCCCTACTATTGTAGTATTACTGTCAGTTTCTCCCTTTATATCTGTTAATATTTGCTTTATGTATTTAAATATTCCAATTTTGGGTGCCTAGATATTTACAGTTTTTATATACTTCTGTTGAACTGACTCCTTTATCATTATGTAATGCTCTTCTTTGTCTCTTGTTACAGTCTTTGATTTAAAGTTTGTTTTATCTGTTATAAATATTGCTATTCTGGCTTTGCTTTTTTTTTTTTTTTCATTTCTATCTGCATGGTGTATCTTTCTCCATCCCCACTTTCAGGCTATTTGAGTCTTTAGCTCTGACCTGAGTTTCTTATAGCCATATATAGATGGCTCGTGTGTGTGTGTGTGTGTGTGTGTGTGTGTTTTAAATCTGTTCTGCCACACTTATCTTTTGTTTAGAGCATTTTAGAACATTTACATTTAAAGTAATTACTGATAGGATCTACTTATTTTCATTTTGTTAATTGTTTTCTGGTTATTTTTGTAGTTATTCTATCTTCTCACATTATCGTTCCTTGTGACTGATGACTTTGTGTAGTGTTATGCCTGAATATTTTTTCTCTATTTTTTGTGTATCTATCATGGGTTTGGGGTTTGGGGTTACTTTGAGGTTTATATGTAGGACCCTAAATAAATAGCAGCTTATACTAAGTTGATTTAAGTTTGAACATGTTCTAAAATAACTTTTTTTTAAACTCTCTCCTTCATGTCTTATGTATATGCTGTGATATATATATATATATATATTTTTTTTAAGATATTTATTTATTTATTTATTTGACAGACAGAGATCACAAGTAGGCAGAGAGGCAGGCAGAGAGAGAGGGGGAAGCAGGCTCCCTGCAGAGCAGAGAGGCCAATGTGGGGCTCAATCCCAGGACCCTGAGATCATGACCCGAGCCGAAGGCAGAGGCTCAACCCACTGAGCCACCCAGGCGCCCCTGTGATATATTTTATATCACATTTTTCTTACTTCTAATTATGGCCTTTTCTTTTTCACCTAAACAAGTCCCTTTAACATTTCTTTTTTTTTTTTTTTAAGATATTATTTATTTATTTGACAGAGAGAGCTCACAAGTAGGCAGAGAGGCAGGCGGTGGAGCGGGGGGGGTGGGGAGGGTGGGAGACAGGCTCCCCACTGAACAGAGAGCCCAATATGAGGCTTGATCTCAGGACCCTGGAATCATGACCGGAGCCAAAGGCAGAAGCTTTAACCCAATGAGTCACCCAGGCTTCCCTCCCTTTAACATTTCTTGTAACACTGGTTTGGTGGTGATGAACTCGATTAACTATCATTTGTTTGGGAAACTCTTTACTTCTCCTTCAATTCTGAATGATAACCTTGCTAGGCAGACTACTTTGGGTTGTAGGTGTTTTCCTTTCAGTTCTTTGCCTCATCTTTCCAGCTTGCAAAGTTTCTGCTGAAAAATCAGCCAAGAGACTCATGGGATTTCCCTTGCGTGTAACTAATTGCTTCCCTCATGCTGCTTTTAAAATTCTCTCTTTATCATTAATCTTTGAAATTTAATTATTATGTGTTGGTGATTTGGGCCTCCTTGATTTCATCTTGTTTGGAGCTCTCCATGCTTCAAGTCTGTTTCCTTCCCCAGGTTAGGGAATTCTTATTATTCCTTTTTTTTTTTTTTAAAGATTTTATTTAATTATTTGTGAGCAAGCATAAGCAGGGGGAGCTGCAGAGGGAGAGGGAGAAGCAGGCTCCCCACTAAGCAGGGAGTCCAATGCAGGGCTCAGTCCCAGGACCCTAGGATCCTGACCTAACCAAAAGGCAGATGCTCAACCAACTGAGCAATTCAGGCACCCCTCAGATGTTATTGCTTCAAATAACTTTTCTTTCCCTTTCTCACTTCTCCTTCTGGAACCCCTATAATGCATATTGTTTGCTTGATATTGTCCAAGAGATCCCTTACCTATCCTTTTTAAAAAAATTTCTTTTTTCTTTTTGCTATTCAGCTAGGGTTCTTTCTATTACCATGTCTTCCAGATTACTGATACATTCTTCTGCATCCTCTAATCTACTGTTGATTCACTGTAGTGTAGTTTTCATTTCAGTTATTCTACTCTTCGGTTCTGATTGGTTCTCTTCTATATTTTCTCTTTGTTGAAGTTCTCACTGAGTCTACTCTTCTTTCCGACCTGGTGAGCATCTTTATGATCATTACTTTAAACTCTCTATCAGGCATAGTGCTTATCTCCATTTCATTTAGTTCTTTTTCTGGTGTTTTTTATCTTGCTCACTCATTCAGGGGATACTCCTCTGTCTCCCCATTTTGCTGGACTGTCTGTTTCTATGAATTATGGAGGACAACTACTTCTCCTAAACTTGAAGGAATGGTCTTGTGTAATGTCATCTCCTGTGTATGCTGTGTGTGCCTGGTGACTTTGGCTGGCTGGCTGGAGCTGTGTCTGGCATGGGCTGAGGTTCCCAGTGCCCTCTGTGCTAAGGCTACCCTGGTGGGATGGCTGGAGCTGAAGTGAGTATGGACCTGGGTGGTCCCAAGATTCTGTGCACACAGTGTACCAGCAGAATGGCTGAAGCTGAATCGAGTGCAAACCAGTGGGCCTGGGGCTCTTCATGCAGATTGTCCCGGCAGGACAGTTAAAGCTTAAGTGGGCACAGGCTGGTAGGATCCCTGGTTCTCTGTGCAAAAGTCCCCCTGGCAGGATAGCTGAAACTGAAGTGGGTACAAACAGGACATCTTAGGTATCCCTGTTCAGAGGGTACCCTGGCAGAACAGCTAGAGCCAAGGTGGGGCCTAGACCAGGGGATTCTGGGGTGCTGCACAGGACTATCCTGGGAAGTCAGCTGAAGCAGAAGTGGATGAAAGCTGGGATGTCCTGGTGTATTCAGTGCAGAGGGTGCCCTGTTGGGTGAATAGAATAGAGACTGGAGTGGGCCAGGGTTGTTCCAGGATGCTCTGTACAGGAGGCCACATGGTGGGGTGGCTGGAGCTGAGGTGGAGTGTGGGCTTAGGAGTCCCAGAGTGCCCCATGCAGGAGGTGTCCTGGCAGGGCAGCTGGAGGTGAGATGAGCATGGGTTGGGAGTTCCCAGGTTGTTCCCTGCAGGGGGTACCATGGCAAGACAGCTAGAGCTGAAACAGGCATTAGCTAGGAGGTCCCAGAGTGCTCTGCATTGGGAGTACCCTAGTAAGCTCTCTGGGGCTGAAGTGGTGTGAGCCTGGAATTTTCTAGGTGCTTTATGCCTGTATTACCTTCGTATGAAGGCTAGAGCTCTAGCAATTGCTGGACCAGCGGTGTCCCAGTGTGTGCCATGCTGGGGCTACCTTTGTGTGAAAGCTGTGTTTGGTGTGGGCCGGGGGTCTGGGGCTCACTGAGGTGGTAGGCTGGCTGTGGTGCCTTGAGCTTGTTCACTAGTGTGGTCCTCATCCATATTATCAAGGTGGTTGGAGAATGTAACTATGGTGCTCACCAGCCCCTTCAATGTGGAGAGAGTTCTAGCAGCTCCCCCTGCTGTCTTTCAGAGTTCTAGGGCTGGTCCTTTTATCTTAGCTCCTCTTTTAAACCGTGGCTTTTCTGTGCACAGAGTATCTGAGGCTAGTGTGGGCCAGGAGCATGGGGTTTGCTGGTGTGACAGGCTGGCCATGGTGCCTGACCCCTGTCCTATCCTCACCATCAAGATGGAAGGGGAATGTAAACCCTGGTACCTCCAGCCCCTCCACCTGTTCCCTCACGTCCCATCAAGATTCTAGACCTAGCTCCTTTACACAGTGGTGGTTCCGTCATGCCCCAGGGCATCTGAGGCTGGTATGGGCCAGGCACCCAGTGCTCACTGAGGGAGCATGTCAATCACAGCATCTGGAACCCTGCTCCCATCAGCATCATCAAGGTGGAGGGGGAGCACAAACGATGCCACCTACCAGCCTCTCTGACCTATAGAGAGTTCCAGTAGCTCCCTCACCCTGGGCAGGGTTCCAGGGCTAGTTCCTCCACATTCCACTTGCTTTTCTAACCTCTAGGTATCCCTCCAGGCCCCAGGGCATCTGCGGTTGGTGTGGACCAGTGACCCAGAGCTTCCAGATGTATCAGTCAAAGCGCCTCTATCTCTCCTGCCTCTCCACGTGGTCTTCCCATCTTCTGTTGTGCAAAAACTGCTCAGACAGCCCTCAACTCCCCCTCAGGCAGAATTGCTGCACGTAGAGACGTAGGTCTGGTGCCTTCGTGGAGGAGGTGAGCCCAAGGTCTTCCCATTTCACCATCTTGGACTGGACATCTACTGTTTCTTTTAATGCATTTCTTTGGACAGTTTTTTTCTTTTTTCTGAAACTATATTATTTCATTTTCTTTCTTTCTTTTTTTTTTTGAGTGGCTTTTTTAAAACAGTGTAGAATTCTGGCTAATATTTTTTCTTATAGCTCTCTAAGATGTCATCTGATTATCTTCTGATTTCTATAGTTTCCGTTGAAAAGTTAGTCATCAGTTTCATTGTACTTTTGAAGGGAATAATGCGTGCTTTTTGTTGTTGTTGTTGGTAGCAATTTGACTATGATGTGTATTCGTGTGGCTTTTTTTGTATCTATCCTGCTTAGGCTTTACAGAATTTATGGAGTCTATCAATTATGTCTTTCATTAGGTTTGGAATCTTGGTAATTATTTTTTCAAATATTGTTTTTGTCCCACTGTGTCTTTACTCTCACTCTAGGGTTATAGTTACAGGTGTGTTAGACCTTTTGCATGTGTCCTGCATGTCTTTAATATAAACTTTTGAGGTAAAATTTTCTATTTGGATGATATAATTTGGATGATTTCTATTTGGATGAATAATTTCTTTTGAACTGACTCAAATGCACTAATTCTGTAAGCTGTGATTACTAGACAGAAGAGAAAAAAAAAACAAAAAACATAGAAGATAGATTGAAATTTTAACTTAGGTATAGGTATGGGGTAGAAAATATTATCAATACCTATCAATTAGTAATCAAAACAAAAACCAAGTAATTAGCTATTTGTATATTTGATTTAAAAAACCTTTGACATATGCTACTCTATTGCTGCATCATTATTCTTTTTTTTTTTAAGATTTTATTTATTTATGTATCAGAGAGAGAGAGGGTGAGAGAGCAAGCACAGGCAGACAGAATGGCAGGCAGAGGCAGAGGGAGAAGCAGGCTCCCTGCAGAGCAAGGAGCCCGATGCGGGACTCGATCCCAGGACGCTGGGATCATGACCTGAGCCGAAGGCAGCTGCTTAACCAACTGAGCCACCCAGGCGTCCCACTGCATTATTATTCTAATTCCCTTTTCTCTCATCAAATCCTAGTAGAAGAGCCCATCAGGTATTATTAAAATAGGAGTACTTGTATCCTTCTGGAACCTCCTGATCATCACAGTGTTACCAATAGTGGCAGGCAAGATATTCATGCTCAAATTTCCCCATGAAAAGGATGGTTTAAAAATTGACCTTCCCCAGGGGAACTACTAGAGGATTTACCACTGGATTGTTTTTCTCTCTGTTTCTCTGTCATTTCTATTCTCTCCCTAAAAATAGTTGGGTAACTATTAGCTCTTCTCACAGTAAGTATATTTCTACTTGATACACATATTTAATATATTTTAAGTGGGGATTATTTCCTTTAATTATTATTATTATTTTTTAAAGATTTTATTTATTTGACAGAGAGATACACAGGGAGAGAGGGAACACAAGCAGTGGAAGAGGGAGAGGGAGAAGCTGGCTTCCCACTGGGCTGGGAGCCCGATGCAGAGCTCAATCCCAGGACCCTGGGATCATGACCTCAGCCAAAGGCAGATGCTTAGCCTGACTGAGCCACCCAGGCACCCCTCTTTTAATTATTTTTAATTGAAGTTTGAAAACTGAGTTGGTTTGTTGTTACCTATTGATATCTTACACAGAGTACATCTGTTTGAAAGAGAAAAGGCAGAACGAAGAGCAGGCCTTTTGGAGAAAAAGTTAGCAGGTACCGATGGATTCATCCCTTACATCAATATGAAAGGACAAGAAGATTCCTTGGTTAGCTTCATGATGAAGGTGAGAATAAATTTTGATTGACTTTTAAAGAAATGGGATTTTTATTACTCTGTGTTATTCCAAGAGATAACTGGCAAATATTGAGTAGCTTTTTGATCTGCTTCTTATGGAGAATCAGAGAAAGCTGTGCCATGTGGTTGACTGAAAGCCTTTCTGAATACAGAGAGAAGGCAGAGGGTAGATCTAAGGTCTCTGATATTGCAGAACAGAACTGAGCTGAGAGGAACTGGGAGGAAGAGTGGTAGAGAATGAAGTGTTGGAGTTTTACATTTTGGGTGTGGGTTACTTCCTGCTGCTGACAACATCTGGGTTTTGGGCTGTAAATGTAAGGGTTGAAGAGAGGTGTAGGCAAAAGTCATTGAAACCAAGGCACAGGGATCACGAAGCTAAATTGGTGGAGCATCTATATCGGACCTTGAAATCTAGAATTGTGGAATTAGTTGGGTTTGGAAGGAGGAGACAAGTCTGGTCCTTAGTAGTCGCACTTCACAGGATGAGTAGAGGTTTTATAGAAGAATGTTGGAAGATGGGATCTACTCTATTGTCAAGGAAGTGGTGAAAGTTGATTTTGAAATCCTTAGATTTAAGTTTATTATATAACTTGAATATAAGACAAGGTCCATTATAATCCAATTAATGTGATCTGACATTTAAAAAAATTCAGCAACTACTTTTAAAGTAGTTTAAAGTAATTCCAGTTTTTAATAGCCCCCTCAAGTAATTCACAGTAACACTTCCCTTTTTTTTTTCACTTCTCTCGTTAATCTGTCACATTCTTAAAAACCTCTCCCAAATTAATATTCCTGCAACCCTGACCATTACTCCCATTGCCCTTTTAATCTGCCTCTTCTAGCCTTTTAGTGATGCAAACCTATCATTACTTCAAAAATTCTAGCTCTCTATTTCTCAGTTTCACATGACAAAAAGCCCAGAAACAGAACCTGTTTACTTAGCTTCCAGAGTTGAAGGTGTCAAGAAAGTGGAAAGAAGTCTAGAATTTATAAAGGTAGAATATTCCCATGGGAGATTAGGAAAGAAATACAAGTATCATCATCCCTTCCTCCCCCCCATCGCCCAAGGCTATTTACAATGGAAGCAGGATGATTACAGGAGCACAAGGGAAAAGTTAGGGGAAAGAAGTGGAACTTATTTTGTTTATACTTTTACATCAGCAAAGTGGTTATTACTAAATGATGTTCTATAACCATAATGAAGTCTTTATGGAAATATCCATTTCCCTCCCAACTTTTCACTTAACTGTCTTAAAATTCATTGATAATCCTAGCCCGAATCAGTTATTTTATTAGAAGCAAAATGATGATTTAAAAATTTCTGTCATTCTTTCTATATTTATTAGCTCAAAATAGTCTGTAAACAGTATAACTTCATTAACTGAGGCTGTTTGGTCAGCTGTTTGTCCAAGCTCAATTTCCTATGTTCTCAAACCAGTTTCTCCATATGATCATTCTGATACCTCTTGATGTTCTAGTTTGCTCTTTTGAGTATGCCTTTGTCTCTCTTATGACTCCATAACACTTTATTTCTTCTGAGGGCCTTGCTCCTCAAATTTTGTATTATGACTATGTATCAAAAAAGGAAGTAAATTTATATTTCAAAAAAGGAATTAAAATCATATTAAATTCAAAATGGGAAGTTTAACATGTGTGTTGGCATATTTAGGATAAATCTGAAGATATCCTGACCAAGAACTCTGAAAGAGACATTTTTCATTCTGAAGGACCAAAAGATGGGCAGAAAATTTGGGATAAGTGTCAAGAAGATTCAATCCATAAGGAAAAACAAAAATATGAGTTGGACAGACCTCCACATTCATTCAGCTGGGAAACCAAAAGTGCACGATCCCACTACCAGAAATTCCTCAGTCAGTTGGCTACTCTTCTGAGCAACAATGTTGTCCCCATACCAGCTACCGAGGAGGCTGTGAAAGAGAAGATTCAGGAAATTGGTGCAAAAGAACAGTCTTGGAAGTCTGTAAGTGTATTGATAGACAAATCATTCTTTCAAATTTGTTAATTTTAACATATCAATTTTGATATTAGCTGATTTAGTAAATTCTGTGGCTCTGAATTTTAACTTTGATTTTATTTTTACTTCTACAGACAAAAGGATGTCCATTATTACAGCAGAGATAGTGTAGTGTTTTTATTAAGAGCAGACAGCCCAGGTATGAATCCCAGCTCAGCCATTACCAGCTGTGTGCTCTTGGACAGATTGCTTATTCTCTCTGGGCCTCAGTTTCATTTGTAAAATTTGGTGGAATGGTGTGGGGCTGGGGGATGCAAGGGCATAGCTCCTATCTCACAGAGTGGTAAGAGTTAAATGGATTAATACATGATACACTGAGCTCACTGTAAGCTCAGTGAATCCTGGCTTAAAAATAGTGGTATGGTGGTATGGTGGTATGGTGAAGATAATGTGTCCATCATGCCTAAATACTGCTCAGGCCAGCCAGTGCAGTAAATCCATTTTCAGGTCATTCTTTGAATGTATTGGCCAACTCTATGAAAAGACTGAATGAGCAAGTTTCAGTGGCTCTATCTCCTTGTCATGTCCACATCAACTGAGTACGATCTCATGCCCCTTCACTTAAAATTCAAACGAAGATAGGTATTGCTTAGGTTAAACGTGTTTGAAAAGTCTGCTGCCCTCTGTTTATTGTAGAGTTCCAATTTTTTCTTTCACTTTTTGCTTAAAATTCATTATACAATTTTATTTCTCAGTGCTCACTGAAATGTCTCATTTAATATATCAGACCTCTCCATTTATTTTTCTAAAACCAGCTGATATATGTCACATCTTAAATCTTCCCTGCTCACCTAGTTAGTAACATAATATTACTATAGTGTGGGTGTCGGTAGAACTTGCACGTAGTTTTTTTTTTTTTTTTAAGATTTTATTTATTTATTTGACAGAGAGAGATCACAAGTAGGCAGAGAGGCAGGCAGAGAGAGAGATGAGGAAGCAGGCTCCCCACTGAGCGGAGAGCCCAATACGGGCTCGATCCCTTGACTCTGGGATCATGACCTGAGCCGAAGGCAGAGGCTTAACCCACTGAGCCACTCAGGCGCCCTTGCACATAGTTTTGAAATGAAATAGAAATTGTGGGCCCTCAGGAGTCTTAGCTCTCCTTCTCCCCACAGAGGACCGAAGGCCTGCAGCAGGAAGTTCTGACGCTCACTCAGCGCCTGGAGCAGCTGCAGTGTCACTCTGAAGAAGCCGCTGGAGAATCATCCCCAATGCAAGACAGGTGTAGGGAACAAAAAAGACCTTGGAGACATCTGGAAAGAAAAACTGCTGTTAATGACTTTTTTCAAGAGAGTTTAGCCTTGGACAGGAATAAAGTAAGACTTGCCTGGATAAGGCATTTCTCTGACAATGAAAATGATCAGATTTTGTTATATTATCTAATGTTGATTTGATATTAGATATTATTAATGCTATTAGTGCTATTTATATTTAATATGGGAAAAGAGGGAAATTTGCTACAAATTTTTAAACCTTCTGCTTTTATAAAAAAGCTTCTCTTTGTTCCATATCTCTCATTTCTCTAATACACACATATTCCATATTCATTTGGAGGACAGTTGTTAGTGTATTTCTTAATGTACTTTAAAAAGGGGCTTGGAGGCAAAGGAGCTCCAAGAAATGATTGTACAGGTAGAACATAAGGGAAGCAAGATACGAGGAGTATCAGGGAGGGACCAGCGATACTATTCCTCAGTAATTACTATATAGACCAGTACTTTCTCTACTCTCCACTTCCCCGTGTCTGTAAGGAAGACATGAAAGCATCAGTTCTATGATTATTCATTTCCCTGCAAACATTTTAAAATTCTATTTTAGATTTTAAGAATATTCAGTTAACACATGCTTTCTACAACTCTTGAAACCAAGTTAAAAGGTTTGAGGAAAGAATAATTTTCCTCAACTTTCTTTCTGCCTACTTTCCCTCAGTAACCAGTAGTGTATATATCTTCTACAACTATTGCCATGGTTATGGAAATATACAAGTACATATATGTGGGTGGTGGTATTTTTATAAAACTGGGACTATGCTAGTCAAATGTTCTTCTTACATAGTGAAAAGTTAAGTACCTCATGGTTTTTTCTTAGGTGAAAAGATAAAGGTTTAACTCATTCCTTTAACAATTTTTTTTTTAGATTTTATTTATTTATTTGACAGACAGAGATCACAAGTAGGCAGAGACAGGCAGAGAGAGAGAGAGAGAGGAGGAAGCAGACTCCCTGATGAGGGTAGAGCCCGATGTGGGGCTCGATCCCAGGACCTTAGGATCATGACCTGAGCTGAAGGCAGAGGCTTTAACTGACTGAGCCACACAGGCACCCCCCTTTTTATTTTTATTTTTATTTTTTTATTTTTATTATTATTTTTAAAGATTTTATTTATTTGACAGAGAGAGAGAGATCAGAAGTAGGCAGAGAGGCAGGCAGAGAGAGGGAGAAGCAGACTCCCTGCTGAGCAGGAAGCTTGATGCAGGGCTCGATCCCAGGACCCTGAGATCATGACCTGACCTGAAGGCAGAGGCTTAACCCACTGAGCTACCCAGGCGCCCTAACTAATTCCTTTAATAGCTACAGAGTGGTCCACAGAGTTTATAGAACTTACTTATTTGATCAGTTCCCAACTGATGGACTATCAAAATATTTCCACCTTTTATACCACTGCTAATAATGGAGCAGTAAATAGACTTATACATATATCTTTCACATTGGTTCTTTCTGCCCCTATGAGACTGAGTTCTAAATGTGAAATTGTAGGATCACAGTGTATGAGTATTTTACATTTCAATAGCCTGCCAAAATACTACTTCTAAAAGGCGGTAGGAATTTACTTTCCAAATAGAAATATAGGAGTAGCTCTTTCTTTTCATAGTCTAGCCAGCATTGGAGATGTCATTTTTTTTTTTTAAAGACTTCATTTATTTGACAGAGACACAGCCAGAGAAGCAGGGTGAGTGGGAGAGGGAAGAGCAGACTTCCCGCTGGGCAGGGAGCCCAATGTGGGGCTCAATCCCAGACCCTGGGATTATGACCTGAAGGAATGCAGATGCTTAACTGACTGATGCACCTCGAGACTGATGACCCATGCACCTCGAGATGTCATTCTTTTAGAGACACAGAGAGAGGGAGAGAGAGAGAAAGAGAGTTGAGTTAAAAGAGTACAGTTTTAACATTTCCCTGATTACTAACTAGTAAGGTTGAGTACCACCCCCTTTTTAAATATTGTTGGTTTTCTTAGATTCCTTTTCCTCTGTACTCCTCACAGGTTGGAACCTCAGATGCAGAGTTAATCAAACTGTGGTTCCTAACACATTATCTTGGGCTGTGGAAGGGCTTTCTCTTATTTATTATTATTTATTCCATTTAAGTCCATTTTCCCATTCCCTCTTCCAAAGATCAATCTGGGGTGCCTGGGTGGCTCCGGCAGTTAAATGTCCAACTCTTGATCTCAGCTCAGGACTTGATCTCAGGGTTGTGAGTTCAAGCCCTGCACAGCATGGAGCCAACTTGAAACAAAAACAAAGGAGATCAATCTAATGTGTTTAATGCGTATCTTTTTGTTTATACAGTTGACCCTTGAACAGTGTGGGGGTGAGTGTCACTAACACCCTCCCCATGTAGTTGAAAATCCCCATGTGTAAGTTTTGATTCTCCCCAAAACTTAATTACTAACAGCCTACTGTTGACCAGAAGCCTTGCTGATAACATAGTCAATTAACACATATTCTGTATGCCATATTTACATATACTGTATTCTTAAAATAAAGTAAGCTAGGGAAAAGAAAATGTTAAGAAAAATCATAAAATGCATTGACAGTACTGTACTCTATTTCTAAAAAAAAAAAATAGTGGACTGGCATAGTTCATACCCATGTTGTTCACGGGTCAATAGTATGTTCTTTTAAGTATAATTTTAATATATTATTAATTTATCATTAATATAATTATATTATAATAACTCAGCATTATATCTTTAAGATAGACTTAGTGAGGGGCACCTGGGTGGCTCAGTGGGTTAAAGCCTCTGCCTTCGGCTCACGTCATGATCCCAGGGTCCTGGGATCAAGCCATGAGTCGGGTCCTCTGCTCGGCGGGGAGCCTGCTTCCCCCCTCTCTCTCCCTGCCTCTCTGCCTACTTGTGATCTCTGTCTGTGAAATAAATAAATAAAATCTTAAAAAAAACACAAAAGGTAGACTTAGTGATGCTATGTGTTCATCTAGTTCCTTGCTTCTATTACATGGAGTTCTATGGGATGCGTATCTGCCATGCTCTGCCTCTCCACTCCTTGGTGATGAGTGTCTTGGTTACCTTTGTCTTTCTGCCACCACAAACAGTGCTACCAGCATCTTTGTACAAGTTCCCCTATAGGCCTGTCAGAGAATCTTAGGGGTGTGTGCTCAAGACTGGAATTGGTGGCTCATTGTGTTAGGAGTATACATATACTTAATTTGATTAAGTGACTAATTTGATTAAACCAGTCAGCTCTCACAGAACGACAGTCCCACCAGCGATACATGAGGGTTCTTGAATCTCCACGTTCTTGTAATTTCTTAGCATTAACCAGCTTCCTGATTTTTTTCCATTTCATTGGGTATAAAATGATTGCGAATTTAATACGCATTTCTCTCAATATTAATGAGTTGGAGCATTTCCTTTTTGATTTTTAGCCTTTAGGCTTTTTAGTATTTGCCTGTTTGTTTCTTTTACCTGTTTTCCTACTTGGGTTCCAGCCTATTCTTGTTAATTTCCAAAACTGTGCGCATGTCTTCTTCATCCTGTTCAGACCCTTACACTCCATGGCAGGTCACCTCCCCATGTGGGCTCTCCTTTCACCCCAGTCAGGCTCTGAGTCCCTCTGCAGAGCACCCCTCCCCTGTGCCCACTTTTATTGCCCTGCTTGGGCCACATTCTGGAGCCTACTTCGTTCTGCTCACTTAATGGTGTTAGGACTGAATTGCCCAGAGAGGAAAAGAAAGGAAAGGAAGAATAAAAAGAGAGTAAGAGTAACTGATTTATGTTTAATTTTTCAAATATCCTGATAAATATACTCATTTAAATCATAATTTTCTGTCAAGAGGTACTTTAGCTTTGTTTCACAAATATTGACAAACTATTGGTCAAGTTTAGAGACTGAACAAAATTTGACCAGTATTTTCCTTATTTTTCATTTTAAATATAAGTAATACATTTTTAAGTTTCCAGATGTATGATATTTTAAAAAATTTGTATTTTATTACAACATGCTGGAAGTATATGATCCTTGAGAATTTACTGAGACTTCTTACATGGCTGAACAATTGGTTGATTTTGGTAGCTGTTCCATGTATATTTATAAGAATGTGTTGTCTGTTGGGTATAAAGTTCCATACACAGCTAATGCTCAGGCATATTATTATTATTCATATGGTTCAAATTGTCAGTGTCTCTGATTATTTCTATATCCTTGATTCTGGGAAAGGGATCCTAATTCTCTAAGGATAATTTTTTTTTCATCCATGTAACTTTGCTGTTCTATCATTTTATGCTTTAGAGATTACTGGAGCATGTGCACTCATGATGATCTTTGCTATCTTGTTGTTTTAGGCACTACTAAACAGTCTCTTTTTTGTGCTTTATAAAATGTTGCCTTAAGGGCGCCTGGGTGGCTCAGTGGGTTAAGCCGCTGCCTTCGGCTCAGGTCATGATCTCAGGGTCCTGGGATCAAGTCCCGCATCAGGCTCTCTGCTCAGCAGGGAGCCTGCTTCCTCCTCTCTCTCTCTCTCTGCCTGCCTCTCTGCCTACTTGTGATCTCTCTCTGTCAAATAAATAAATAAAAAATCTTTTAAAAAAAATGTCGCCTTAAAGTCTCCATTTTCAGAAATTATGGTTACAGAGGCGCCTGGGTGGCTCAGTGGTTAGGCCGCTGCCTGTGGCTCGGGTCATGATCTCAGGGTCCTGGGATCGAGCCCCGCATCGGGCTCTCTGCTCAGCGGAGAGCCTGCTTCCTCCTCTCTCTGCCTGCCTCTCTGCCTGCTTGTGATCTCTCTCTGTCAAATAAATAAATAAAATCTTTAAAAAAAAAAAAAAAGAAATTATGGTTACAAATGCAATGCACTTTGGGTTCGTGTTTGCCTGATATATCTTTTGATCCTTTTATTTTTTGCCTTTTTCCATCTTTGTAACTAAAGACAATATATGGTTGTGTTTTTAAAAAATTAAATTAGGGGGTTATCCAATTGGTGAATTTAACATATTTATCTTTATTGCAATTATTATTATATTATTATGTGATTGTCCTAACTTATTTCATAATTTCCATATATTTTATTTTTCTTTTGATGGGGTGTCTTCTTTCTCAACAGAGGACAGAAATAGAGTAGGTTAATGATAACACTATGTGAGTGTAATTATTCAATGCCAATTTTATACCTTTCAGAGTGGCAATTTGCACATGCAATTTACAATTTACTCTGTCAGCTTTGTAATATAATTCTTAACAATTTAAAACTACTCTTTTTGAATATCTATTTCAAAATGTATATTTGAAATAGTTTAATATACCTTTTTCCTGCTATTACAGGTATCTGTAGTTTAAATATTTATAATATTAGTGATTGGTAATTTTTTTAAAAGATTTTATTCATTTGACAGACACAGATCACAAGTAGGCAGAGAGGCAGGCAGAGAGAGAGGAAGGGAAGCAGGCTCCCTGCTGAGCAGAGAGCCCAATGTGGGGCTTGATCCCAGGACCCTCGGATCATGATGTGAGCCGAAGGCAGAGGCTTTAACCCACTGAGCCATCCATGTGCCCTGATTGGTAATTTTTGATAATTTGGCACATCTTCTTTTTCCCTATAGCAGATTTTATTTTATATGCTGTAATAGGATTTTATACTTTTCTTCATATAAGTCCTATAAGTCCTTCCTATAAGTCTTTCTTGTAAAATTTATTCCTAGGTCTTTTATAGATTTTCTGTTCATTGTTAATAACATATTTTCCCCATTTCTATTTGAAATGGCTATTACTAATATAAATAAAAACATTTGATATGTTTTGTTGTTTTTTTTAAAGCTTTATTTATCTTGCACATGTGTGCAAACTCAGGGGAGGGCCAGAGGGAGAGAGAGAAAGAGAATCTCAAGCCAACTCCCTGAAGAGTTGGTGCCCAACTCAGAGCCCAGTGCAAGGCCCTCTGCAGGGTCCTGAAATCAAGATCTGAGCTGAAATCAAGAGTCTGAGGCTTAACCAACTGAGCCACCCAGCCGCCCCACATTTGATATGTATATATTTTTATTAATTACCTACCATTTTACTGAATTCACTTATTAATCCAATAGTTTTTTTTTTTTTAAAGATTTTATTTATTTATTTGAGAGAGAGAGAGACAGTGAGAGAGAGCACGAGCGAGGAGAAGGTCAAAGAGCGAAGCAGACTCCCCATGGAGCTGGGAGCCCGATGCGGGACTCGATCCCGGCACTCCAGGATCACGCCCTGAGCCGAAGGCAGTCGTCCAACCAACTGAGCCACCCAGGTGTCCCAATCCAATAGTTTTCTTAACTAGGGTTTTTTGAGTTTTCCAGATGTGATTGCATATTATTGTTTTCTAGAAAATACTGTACTTCTATTAGATTTTCAACTTACTGTCACTGAGGTATAAGATATTCTTTTAGAATTATTTTCATACTTTCTGTATCTATGAATTCTGCATATTTCTCCTTCCTAATGTTATGTGTTTTTACTTTCTCTCTTTCTTCCTTTTAAAAAAATATTTTATTTATTTGAGAGAGAGAGAGAGCACACACAGCAGGGGGCAGAGGGAGAGGGAGGACAGACTCCCTGTGAACAGGGAGCCTGATGCTGGGATGGAGCCCCAGACCCTGAGATCATGACCTGAGCCAAAGGCAGACACTTAGCTGACTGAGCCACCCAGGTGCCCCTTTTTTATTTTTCTTCTTTTTCTTCTTCTTGTCCCCAAGCTTGCTTGGGGGCATGTATTTTATTTTTCCAAAGAACAAGTGGTTCTTTTTAAATATAAATTTTACTAGCTTTGGGGGCACCTGGGTGGCTCAGTGGTGTAGCCTTTGGCTCAGGTCATGATCTCATGGTCCTGGGATCCAGCCCCACATTGGGCTCTCCACTCGGCGGGGAGCCTGAATCCCCCTCTCTCTCTGCCTGCTGCTCTCTCTGCTTGTGATCTCTCTCTCTGTCAAATAAATAAATAAAATCTTTTAAAAATTTTTACTAGCTTTTGATCTATATATAATGAAAATTTTATTTTATGAAATATTTTAATGAATTTATTTATTTAATACTTAATGAATAAAATAATTTTCATTATTTTAATAAAATTTGCATACCCTCTTTTTTCTGCTGGTAATAACTTCATAAAGTACAGATTACTAGAAAAAATATAATTAAAATCACCAATTGTCCTACTACTATGAGATAACCAGTGTTAACTTATAGGCATAGTTTTTCTTAATCCTGCTTCTTCCGTTTAGTTATATCACTAGTATTTTCTCTTAGTAAATATTTTTGTAACTTGACTTTTAAGGAGGGTATAATAAATCATATGTAATTTAATTATACTTTTTTGGACATTTGCATTGTTTCTATTTTCCATGTTATAAATAATGTAAATATCTTTGTGTATGAATCTTTTTTTTGTGTGTGTGTGTGTATGAATCTTTAAATATTTGTTTCCTTATAATACATTGCTAGAAAAGTTGATACAATCTATGTTACCATCGGGTGTTTATAAAATTGTTAGCACGAGCCATCAATTTTATTGTCATATTTTATTTTCCAGATTATTTTAATAATGCATATCTATGGTGAAAAAATATTTTAAGTAAGCAAGTATTACTGTCCGCAGCTTATCAGCCCAGAGTAGATCTGGTATGCTAATGTGGAATACCACCTTAAAGCACAACTTCTTGGGGCGCCTGGGTGGCTCAATGGGTTAAACCACTGCCTTCGGCTCAGGTCATGATCTCGGGGTCCTGGGATTGAGTCCCGCATCGGGCTCTCTGCTCAGCAGGGAGCCTGCTTCCCTCTCTCTCTCTCTGCCTGCCTCTCCGTCTACTTGTGATTTCTTTCTGTCAAATGGATAGGTAAAATCTTTAAAAAAAAAAAAAAAAAAAAGCACAACTTCTTTATTTCAATGCTGTTGATTTCTCCAAAGGAAAACTGTGGGACTAAGAATTTGTGGACAGATGAGCATGGCAAGATGTCCAGACAGCTAGAGAAAGATAATGAGCAACAAACATTATTGAATATTCAGCAGAATTTACAGATTGCTACAACTCAGAGACTAGAAGAGAAAATTCAGAAACTTCAGAAACAGCTCAGTGATTTGAAATTGTCAAATAAAAGTATGAAAATTCAACTTACAAGAGTAAATGTCCTTAAAGTAAGTAAAGTGAGGCTTTCAAAAATTCTCCTCAGATCTGTTACTATTTTAGTTTCATGTTTCTTATGAATTTTTTAAAAAAATTAACATTAAAATTATTTTATATGCATGCATAAGTGTATGTAATACGAAAGCATATTGGATAATAAAATTAGATGCACAGACAACTACCACTTATCTTAAAAACCAGGGTATTGTCAACCCCACTGAAACCCTCATCTATTCTTTTCCTTACTTCTCAAAGTTAACTGGTATTCTAAATGTTAGAATTCTAGAGTCCTTGCTCTTTCCATCTTATTTTGGTCTTTCTTATTGGGGTAATAGTTAAGTTTTATTCATTTTCGGAGACTCCTCTTTGGATCTTCTCCATATCAAGCTTCAATTGTACTATTTCAAACATATGTTTTACACCTTAAAACAAAGGTGCACTAAATACTTCCATAAGTGGGTTTTTTTTGGCATTTTACCAGCAATGTTTATCTTAACTGCAAAGCCAGTTGTTTTCTCTTTCTGATTTTGGTTAGCAGAGGCAGTAAACTTTTGAGGACATGAATACTTATTAAACTTCTTTAAATCCCAAGTGCCTAGTTTATGAAAGCACTCAGTGACTATTATTGATGAGTATGATGATTGAGACATGTCTTCTTAATTCATAAATTGTGGAATTTTCTTTCTTTTTCATATATCAGAACCTTAAAAAAAAGAAGAAAAGAAGCATGGGTTATGTCACGCATCTTGTCTTTTACTTAAAAGAGATCTAATTAGTCATATCCCTTTCTCCCAACCTTATACCCTCACAGGACAAAACAATTGAAAAGCTCAGGCAATCTTTAACACAAGTTGAAGCAATGAAAGGGAAAGCAGTTGTGAAAACAGACAATTTGAAAACTACATTACACTCTGCCAAGCAAAAGGCAAGAGGGGACAAAGAGAAGGTCCATCAGCTGTTAGATGCTGTCACTTCTGAGCCCTGCACAGCAAAGAGCACACTTGATAAAGTACCAAGACAACAACAAGGGGTTTGTTTTGTTCATTATTATATTAAGAGTCTTTTTTTTTAATATTAAGAGTCTTTAAAGTGATTAACACCGCTGTCACCTTAGACTCTATCTAATCCAGCCAAAAAGGAGTTTGTTGGCTTATGGACTCAAAGGTGAGTTAAGCAACCAGACCTCAGCAAGAGCGGCACTTGGGCTGCAGGATTAGCACCTGGAACCTTCTAAAGCTTTTCTCACCAGCTCTTCTTGGCATCTGTGTGTGTGTCAGCTTGCTTTATGTTTAGAGATTCTGTGACAGGGGAGAGTCCCCAGAAAGGGTCTAAGAGAGCCCAGCTTAGATCAAATGCTTATTCCTGGTGAATCCACAGTAGCAAGGGATGGCATAAATTATTATCTTCACTTAGGTTTGCATATACATCCTCTGTTTGACCAATGGCGAGAGGAAAAAGATGTCCAAGAATGGAAGTGCAGGGAAAACCATGTGTCTGGGGCTGAGTCACCTCCTAGGAAAAGAGGGTAGTGCTTCTAAATTTGCCTAGATTCTCACAACATTTATAAAACAGGTGTTGTAAGAGAATTTTTAAAAAGATTTATTTATTTTAGAAAGAGGGTGAAAGAATGAGTGGAAGGGACTGAGGCAGAGGCAGAGGAAGAGAGAACCTCAAGCAGACCCTGCTCTGAGCTTGGAGCCCTGTTTGGGATTGTTTGGAGATCACATCCCTGAGATCAGGACCTGAGCTGAAACCAAGAGTCAGATGATTTAATGGACTATGCCACCCAGCTGCCCCTTAAAAGAATTTTTAAAAGGCTAACTGATAATTTGGGGCTACTGTGGAATTATATGCTACATCTCTTATTAGTAGCTTAAGAAATATGTAATTTAACCAATTACCTTAAAAGATTCTTGAAATATAAAATCATATTATTTTTGTTTTTTTTCTCTTTTTAAATTTCTGCATATTTATATTCTTGTTTTTACTCTTCTCAATATCCTTTCTATATTTTCAGTCAGATCTCCTCTTCTTTTGGCTACTCTGTAGTAGAGTACAGAGTACTCTACTGTGTCTTTTGGCACTCTTTACTTCTGAGATGACTTTGTTTTATTCTTGCCTGAGTTCAACCACCACATCTCCCTCATCTATAAGGCATATTGGATATCATTTTTTGGTCCATTCATATTCTGAATTACAACATTTCTCATTCAAAATAGAGGCCTCCTCTCCCTGCCCCATGTCTGCAAATCCTTGTATGAAATTTTTTAAAAAAATATTGATTTATTTAGTTGTTAGACAGAGACAGTGTGCACATGCGGGTGGGGTAGTTGGAGCAGGAGAGGGACAAGCAGACTCCATGCTGAGCAGCGACCCCGTGGAGGGGCTCAATCCCAGAAATCAAAATCAGATATTTAACCGAGTCACCCAGGCACCCCTGAAATTTAATCCATATCAGATTTTGTGTCAAACATGTCTCTTTTGCTCCGTGGCAGTTTTTTGGGGGGAAGTATTTTCATCACCTGACTAGTTTGGATGATGCTATTTTCTATTTAAAGAAATTTGGACGGATATTATTTGCCTTTTATCTATTCATGTTAAAACCCTTTTAATTGGGGTGCCTGGGTGGCTCAGTTGGTTGATTGCCTTTGACTTGGGTCATGATCGTGGAGTCCTGGAACTGAGTCCTGGGATCGAGCCCTGTATGGTCTCCAGGCTCAGTGGGGAGTCTGCCTCTCACTCTCCCTCCTCCTGCTCCCTCTTTCCCTCAAATAATTAAGTAAAATATATAAAAATAAAATAAAATACTTTTTTTTTTTAAGATTTTATTCATTTACTTGACAGAGAGAGATTACAAGTAGGCAGAGAGGCAGGCAGAGAGAGAGAGGAGGAAGCAGGCTCCCTGCTGAGCAGAGAGACCGATGTGGGACTCGATCCCAGGACCCTGAGATCATGACCTGAGCCGAAGGCAGCGGCTTAACCCACTGAGCCACCCAGGCGCCCAAAATAAAATACTTTTAATGGCCCTGACCTCTCAATTTCAGATGTTTCACTTTAGGGTAGTTAAAGGGCAGGGTTTACTTGCTTGTTTTGTTTGTTTGCTTGTTTGTTTTTTTAACTCAATACTACCCTCTTGTGTTGCCACAGTGAGTGCAGCTCTACAGTCTTCCGTCAAGCCCTATATATATATATATATATATATATATATATATATTTTTTTTTTTTTTTTTCCCTTCAAGCCTTTTATGTTGGGGTGAGAAGTTATGTGATGCCTGCTTCTGCAGTACTCTTGTTTATAGAAGTCCCTGACTTTCCACTGTTTGCTTTTTTCTTTTCCTTTATCTCCTATCTCCCAAGGAACATCTCACCAAGCATCTCCCTCTTCCCTCAGAAACCTTGTCCTTCAGAACTGCCATTTTTGGGATTGCCTGCGTGGCCCAGTTGGTTAAGCGACCGACTCTTGGGTTTCCGCTCCGGTCATGATGTCATGGTCACGGGCTGGAGCCCCCACTTCAGGCTCTGTGCTGGGTGTGGAGTTGGCTTCAGATTCCCTCTCCCTCTGCCCCTTCACCCAGCTCGTTTGTGCGCACAAGCTCTCTCTCCCTAAAAATAAAAAAATAAAATCTTTAAAAAACAAAAAAAGACTGCCGTTTTGGTCTCATGTGCTTCTAAGCCCTTTTCTTTTCCTTCCCACTTGCCAGTTTTCTGACCCATCAGGTCTTAGACTTCTCAATATTTCCCCATTTCTGCATGGTCCTATGTCCAGGACACCACTGGAAACCAGCTGCATCTTCCAGTGTGGGCTCAGGAGCTGCTTCTGCTGGTTTAGGATATTTATTTCCCCACTTATACACAAACTGAATTCTGTGATATTCTCTACTTATGCTTTAGATATTATTTGTGGGGGGTTATAACTGCTTTCCCTAGAAGATCACTATGGTTTTTGGAGGAGGAGTGGAGAGATATGCTTAGCAGACTACTATGACCATATAGCAAATCCAAAGTCCAAAAGGAATTTCCTTAGGGATGAAAAACAAGCAGCAGTAAAATTAAGATTAGTCTATAAAGTGTAAAAATAAAATCTTAAAATGAAAAGGGCATTTTAAATAAAGAGCTCGTGTAATATTTCTAGCTTAAAATTTGAATGTAGAATGTTACGTTTCATAAAGAAATGTTTAATAAAACTACATTTCTGATAACAATTTCGTTGTACACAATAAGAAGTGGCCAAAACTAATGATATATCTTGTGTTTTTGGTGGTTTTTTTGTAGCATTCTGATTTTCGAGAAACTATTATGAAGATGTTGGGATTTAACATGAAAACAGCTGACAAGGAAATCATCAATCACCTAAGGCTTATTATACAAGATTATGAAGCATCTAACAAATCAAAGATTGCTTCTGATTGTGAGACTGGACAGGATAATGAATAAAAAAGTTCTTTCTTCCTTGCTGCCAACAAGAGCACAGAAGATATAGGTATCTCCTCCAGCATCTTGAATTGGCTACATAATGAATAAAATGCATTGGGAATTTTTCACTTGAAAAATTCTCTTCTTTGATATTTGGCAGTTAACTTTTCTTTGTCATTATCTTGTTCTATACGTTTATTTATGGTCTAGTCTACGTTGTTACTTATATATCTAATTATATTTATTATTAACTATATTTTAAGCAGGGTATTAACCAGAACTTGTGTTCTCAGTGGGAATATTTATATTTATAGTTAACAGACTATTTCTAAAATGAAAAGTCCAGAATAATTATTTTAAAGTCAGCTGATTGGTAACCTTAATTCCCTTTTGCCATGTAGCCTAAAATACAGGTTCCAGGGATCAGGACATGGAGCCATCATTCTGCTGACCATAGCTCACATCTACCCAAATTGAATACACATATATACCTACCTAATAGAAATGTGCATATAGGGGATGCCTGAGTGGCCGAGTCTGTTAAGCCTCTGACTCTTGATTTTGGCTCAGGTCATGATCTCAGGGTCATGGGCTTGAACACCATGTTGGGCTGTGCAGTGAGCCAGAGTCTCTTTCCCTCCCCCTGCCCCTCCACATCTGCTCACGCTCTCTCTAACATAAATAAATCTTTAAAATAAAATAAACTATAAAAAAGAGAAATGTGTAAATTCTACAAAAAGGTATTTATAAAAGTGTTCATGGCAGCATTGTTCATAATTGCCTCAAACTGGAAACTGTCCAAATGACCAAAAGTAGAGTTAACTATGACAACCAGATCCATCAGTTAAGCAATCAGATCTCCTTCACTTGTGGGACAGGGAGAGGTCACCTGGAATGAGAAATTTTCTTAGCGGTCAAACCATAAAGTGACTCCAGGTCTAACACTGGGGATATGACAAATAGAAGACAATGAGTTTGAAGGGAAACGGTAACTTTATGGGGCTCCACTTAGCATTCAATAACCAGTGCTTGTAAAGAGAACTTAGTTCTTGTCGCACATCTGTTGTTGACCATCCTCCAATTTTAAAATAAACCTCAAAGTCAGGAAATGTGGCCTGGATTTCTGTCTTGTGGCTCTGGGGATTCAGGCAGCCCCAACTGCCCTAGCTGAAACATTTTTTCGGGTCAGATTAATGGAGCTTGTTGCCGCAGGACAGGAGCCAGCAGGCACAGCCACTAGACACTTTCTGTCGGGAATCGTTGGCTCAAACGCAAGGTGCCATTTTCAGACGTGAAAGGCTGAGATCAATTTCCTCTCTCCTCACCTATCTGGAGCGTCCCCTTTCGCAAAAGAGGAACCATTAGGACCTGTACAACCTACTGTAAAGCCTCGCCTGCGGCCCAACACACCCTAGCGGCGAGCGCGGCTGCTTACAGAAGACCACGTGGCTGGGCAGATTCCCGTTCGAGATGCTACGACGCACGCGGCCAAACTGCAGGTGGACCCCAGGCCGCGCACCGCAGCCGGGTGGCGCCGACCGTTCAGCGGGTCCGCGCTACTGCGCCTGCGCCCCGTCGAAGCCGCGGCGAGCGACGCCGACGGCGGAAGGGAGCGGAAAAGACACGGGGGAGCTGGGTGGTGACTCGCTGGCAGAAGTGATTGGCTGGTGGACGACCCGTGTCAGATCGCGCCTCCGTGCGGGGCGGGGAACCCGCCGAGGGGGAAGTCGGAGCTCGCGCGTCCAGCGCTGCGGAGGGGCGGTGTCGCTGGAGAACTGTGGGCGCGGGCGCGGGCGCGGGTCTCCCGGGCTCCCCGGGACGCCGGCGGCCTGCGCGGTCGGGTCGGAGCGCCCTGGGCTCACCCAGGAGCGTTCTGGCGGGGTTTCCGCGCGGCCATGCTCTGGGTGGCGCCCACAGCCGCGAGTTGGAGGGCTCAGGTGGCGCCAGTAACCGTTTTTAAAAGTCTCCGGTGACTAATGCTTGGCCAGGGTCGGAGCCAGCGCGCTGTTTTAGGCCCCTCTGGGCTGGAGCGTCGTGTGGTTCCCAAGTGCCCGGGGTTACCTCGGGGTGACCTCGGGGTGGGTCCATGCGGGGAGGGACGTCAGCTCTGCAAGATTTTGTCAGCTCCCCGCGCAGATCTGGGGTTGGAGAGGACACGGGCCTTAAGTAAACTAGACGCTAAGTGAGCAGCAAGGAGGGACACTCGCTCCTGCAGGCGTCCACTCTGCATAGTGAGATAGGGCAAGGGCGATGCTTGTGAGGACGGACACTGCAGGCTTCGGAGTATGATGCTTTTTCTTTCCTGAAGGAACGTGCCTTGTTTCTTACTGCATTCAGCTCAGTTATCCCATTACCTTTCTGAAGATTGGCTGTTCAGGCACTTTGGACTCGACCAAATGTCGGTGTTTCTTTCATAAACCTTTTTTAAGATGATCTAATCGATAGCAGGGCTTACTTATTGAACTCGATTATTTGGGGGTTTTATTAACGGCTATTGGGATGTGGCTTACATAGTATAAAGTTCACCTGTTTTAAGTGTACAATGAATGATTATTAGCATATTTACATATTTATACAACCATCACTATAATGGAATTAAGGAAATCTGGCGATTTTCCTGGTAATTGCTCTTATCATTCTCAAGTTTGCACAAGTGGGCATTTGGGTACAGTGTAGCATAAGAGACTCTGAAGATGTACACTCAAGTTCCTACACATGAGTAGATGAAATTAGAATTGAAGCATATCTTTTCTTAGATGTTGCAGTGATGAAACTTGTGTATTGCAATCCAAAGAGTTACTGTATCAACAGTCTCATTTTTTGAAGAGTATGGCATAAACCCCATTTTACAGATGAGGAAATTGATTTTGAAGGATAAATTGCCTAAAGCATCATAGCGGTGCCTAGACTAAACCCCTGTCCTAGGTGCTTTATCTCTAAATTTATTGCCTTTGCTACTTCAGCCTGATTTTCAATTAAATGTATGTATGACCTGTACAACTCATTCATTTATAGAGCAAATAATTATTGAGTGATCAGTATGCCAGCAACAACATAAAACCGCTCTACATGCTAGAGATACTGTAGTGAACCAGCTAAATTCCTACGCTCAGTTAATATTCTGGTTGAGTACACAACGATCAATTAAAGAAACACTAATATTAGATATTGAGACATGGCATATTTTAAAAAGAGGCAAACTAAGAGTACAGGGAATGGAAAATTTCATCAAAATTGATATAGTTTTAGAAGAAAGATATTAGCATATAGATAAGAAAGATAACTGCTACAGCCTGAAATTTGTCCCCTGCACACATTCAAATATTGAAGCTTTGTAATGGTATTTGGAGGTGGGACTGTTGGGAGGTGATTAGGTTTAGATGAGGTCTCAAGGGTGGAACCCCTGTGATGGGATTGGTGTTCTTAGATGAAGAGGAGGACAGACCTGAGCTCTCTTCTCTCTGCCACTTGAGGGCATTGCAACCCGTGAGACAGGTGCTCACCAGGAACTGAATCGACTGGCACCTTGAAGATGGATTTCCTAGCCTCCAGAACTGGGAAAAATAAATGTTTGGTGTTTTAGCTACAGTTAATCTAAGTTAATCTTGAAGCAGACTCCCCACTGAGTGAGGAGCCTACATGCGCCTCTCCCACAACCCATGAGATCATGACTTGAGCTGAAACCAAGACTTGGATGCTCAACCTGCTGAGCCACCCAGGCACCCTGACCACAAGTTGTTTCCTACTGTTTCCTTCAAAGGGTGGTGGCAAATTTCCCTGCTCTTGAGTGTGCGCTGGACTTAGTGACTTGCTTTTATTAAGTAGAACATGGTAGAAATGGAGGGATGTCGATAGATCATGAAGGCATCATGACTTCTCCTTGCTCCCTCTCTGGTTTGATTCATCATCAAATGAATGATTTGGGTAAACCAGCTGCCCTTTCATGACACAGCGAGCAGTGCTTTGGAAAGTCCTGTCTGGCAAGGAACAGAGGCCTGCTCCCGACAGCCAGTGAGGAACTTGGGCCTTCTGTAGTTTTGTGAGCCCCAGGTAAGCCTTCAGATGATTACATCTCCAGGTGACAGCTTGGCAGCCGTATCACAGGAGATACTAACAGTATCACTCAGTAAAGCGCTCTCAAAATCCTGTCCAGTAATACATGTTTGTTGTTTTAAGTCATTACATTTTGGGGGTAATATCATAAGTGGCAACAAATAACCAATTCTTTGTAAATGTTATAGTCTTTTGTTTTCTCCTGCTAATAACTATTAGCTTCATTCCTGAGAAAATCAGTTAATTTTCTTTGCCTTAGTTTTACCATTTATAAAATACTTGGACAGGCCTTCTCAACTTTGTTTCCACATTAGGATTATCTGGGCAGCTTCTAAAATATATATGCTAGTCGCACCCTTAGATCAGTTAAGAGAAATCAGAACTCAGGGAGGGCCCAGCCCCTGGGTTCTTTTAAAAGAACTTCTTTGGGGCGCCTGGGTTGCTCAGTGGGTTAAAGCCTCTGCCTTCCGCTCAGGACATGATTGGCAGGGAGCCTGCTTCTCCTCTTTCTGCCTGCCTCTCTGCCTCCTTGTGATCTCTATCTGATAAATAAATAAAATCTTAAAAAAAATTAAAAATGGAAAAGTGGACACCGGGTCACCTACTGATAAAAAGAAAAAAAAAAGAACTTTTTAAAAGTTTTTTAAAAGTTCTCATTGAGATTCTAATATGCAGGCTGGTGTGAAGACTTCTAGATGATCTTTGAGCTTTCTCCTATTGTTTCTGTTATGACTAATATGTAATTGGGACTTACTTTCATTGCTATAAAAGCATTTCCCTGGGATTTTTGAGGTATGTAATCTGCCTTGGGAATAGACAATGGGATGATTTTTTTAAAGATTTTATTTATTATTTGACAGATAGAGATCACAAGTAGGCAGAGAGGCAGGCAGAGAGAGAGAGGAGGAATCAGGCTCCCTGCTGAGCAGAGATTTTTTTTTTTTTTCCCCTTACAGGGCTCGATCCCAGGACCCTGAGATCATGACCTAAGCCAAAGGCAGAGGCTTTAATCCACTGACCCACCCAGCCACCCGGACAATAGGATTCTTATTCATGTTTCTTGCCTGAAGAGGTAAGTATTTCTATAGAACTCATTGAAGAATTCTCAGAACTTAATAGCATGGAAACAAACCACCCAATTAAAAAGTGGATGAAAGCTTTGAACTGACATTTCACCCAAGAAGTTACACAAACAGCAAATAAGGACATGAAAAGATGCTCAACCTCATTAGCCGTTAGGGAAATGCAAATCAAAACCACAATGAGATTCATTACACACTTATTGGAGTGGCTAAAATTAAAAAGACAATAGAGACAGAAAATTATTTTTCTGCTACATTAAAGTCTTAAGTAGGCTTGTCAAGGACCGGTTACAGCTCTCTATGGTGACAGAGAATTTGGCTGCTTTCCTATTAGGACTTCATCATCCAAGACAGATCGGAGGCAGCAGAATTAAGTAAAGGACAAAGAAGAGACAAAGGGACTATCCTAGTCCTCTCTCTTAAGGAAGAGTCCTGGAAGCTGGCAAATAACACCCTCACCTATAATCTATTTGCCAGAAATTAGTGACTATGTAACTATGCGATCATTTTTTTTTTCTCAATGTTTCATCATTCCACCAGTGTTGGAAGAGGGAGAGAAGGAGGACTGGAAGCAGGTCCTATGGAGTGGACTGTGGAGGAGACTCCATACAAAGTATTCTTCTTAGACCCTGTCAGGTTTCCAGGTCCTTCAGCTGTCCTCTCCTTGCAGTGAGGGCTAGGTTGACTGAGATTTTTAGGCTCAGGACTTCCTGCTTGTCCTGTAAGCTAGTAAAAAAATTTTTGTTAAAATCTGCACTTGTGGGGCGCCTGGGTGGCTCAGTGGTTTAAGCCTCTGCCTTCAGCTCAGGTCATGATCTCAGGGTCCTGGGATCCAGCCCCATGTCGGGCTCTCTGCTCAGCAGGGAGTCTGCTTCCCCCTTCTCTCTCTCTGCCTGCCTCTCTGCCTACTTGTGATCTCTCTCTCTATCAAATAAATAATCTATAAAAAAATCATTAAAAAAGGGCGCCTGGGTGGCTCAGTGGGTTAAGCCGCTGCCTTCGGCTCAGGTCATGATCTCAGGGTCCTGGGATCGAGTCCCGCATCGGGCTCTCTGCTCAGCAGGGAGCCTGCTTCCCTCTCTCTCTCTCTCTGCCTGCCTCTGCATCTACTTGTGATTTCTCTCTGTCAAATAAATAAATAAAATCTTTAAAAAAAAATCATTAAAAATATCTGCACTTGTGATTATGGGTTTTTCTATATGTAAGTTCTGTCAACATTTACTTTTTAATTGTGAAACAGTTGGCACACAAATTTAAGATTTTTATTTTTCTATTGAATTGCCCCTTTTTATCATTATGAAGTTTAATACTTTATTTTAGGTAATGCTTCCTTTTTTTTTTTTTTAAAGATTTTATTTATTTATTTGACAGGTAGAGATCACAGTAGGCAGAGAGGCAGGCAGAGAGAAAGAGAGGGAAACAGGCTTCCTGCTAAGCAGAGAGCCTGATGTGGGGCTCAATTCCAGGACCCTGGGATCATGAACTGAGCCGAAGGCAGAGGCTTTAACCCACTGAGCCACCCAGGCGCCCCTCAGGTAATACTTCTTATCTCATGGTCTACTTTGTCTAATATTAACATAGCTAAGCCACATTTCTTTCAGTTGGTGTTTGCATGGCAATTCCCCCAACTATTTCTTCAACTATTCTGTATTATTATATTTAAAGCACATCTGTTATAAACAGCATATAATTGAGCTTTGTGTTTTTAAATTCAGTCTTATAAATTGGAATGTTTAGGCTTTAATGTTCAAAGTAAATTCTGATAAAGTTGGATTTAAGTCTACCATATTGCTGTTTATTGTCCATTTTCCCCATCTGTTCTTTGTTCCTATGATGGTTAATTTTATGGGCCAAGTTGGTTGAGCCACAATGCCCAGATATTTGGTTGGATATTATTTGAAATGTTTCTGTGAGGGTGTTTTTGGATGAAATTAACATTTAAAGTGGTGCTCTTTGAGTAAAGCAGATTGCTTTCCATAATGTGGGTGGGCCTTGTTTACTCAGGTGAAGGCCATTCAGAACAAAAACTGACCTCCCCTGTCTGAAAGGGAATTCTGCCGACAGATCGCCTTGAGAATTGAACTGTAGCATTGGCTTTTCCCTGGGTCCCCAGCCTGCTGGTCTACCCCACAGATTTTTAGAATTGCAAGGCTCTATAATTGCATAGAACCAATTTCTTAAAATCTTCTCCTACATATATACACACATCCTATTCATTCTGTTTCTCTGAAGAACCCTAATGTAGTTTCTTAATTTTCCCTTTATTACTTACTTTGAATTGAGTATTTTTATTTTATTACCATATCTTCTTTTTGTGTTTTATTAATATATTTCTGTTATTTTTAGTGATTACCCTAGACCTAGAGATGTACTTGACAACAACTTACTTTAAGTTAATACTTTTATAATTTCTACTCCTTTTAAGAAGTTTATTTTTTCATTTTAAACTACCCTACACCCACCGTATATTATTATCATGTACTTTTACAGATTTAATAAATCCCACAAGACATTATTATTATTGTTGTTCTTAAGTGCGAGTGCTTATATTTCTCTTTCTCTACACATTTTTATTTACTGGTGGTCTTTATTCCTACCTAGCATTGTGTGTTCCTGAATGGGCTAATTTTCCATCAACCTGAAGAATTTCATTTAGTATTTCTTACAGCATAGTTCTTACAGCAGTGGATCCCTTCAGTTTTTGTTTTTCCTGAAAACTTCCTTATTTAACCTTAATTTTTTGAATGGTGTTTTCTTTTTTTAATTTTTTATTAACATAGCACTCACCATAGCACATACCTTCTCCAATGTTCTTTTTTTTTTTTTTAAAGATTTATTTATTTATTTGAGAGAGAGAGTAGAAGGTAGGGGCAGGGGGAGAGAAGAAAGTCTTAAGCAGACTTCGTGCTGAGCACAGAGCCCAACATGGGGCTCAACCTCACGAGATCAGGACCTGAGTCAAAACCAAGATTTGGACACTTGGGTGCCTGGGTGGCTCAGTGGGTTAAGCTGCTGCCTTCGGCTCAGGTCATGATCTCAGGGTCCTGGGATCGAGCCCCACATCAGGCTCTCTGCTCAGCGGGAAGCCTGCTTCCCTCTCACTCTATCTGCCTGCCTCTCTGTATACTTGTGATCTCTCTCTGTCAAATAAATAAATAAAATCTTTAAAAAAAAAAAGATTTGGACACTTAACCAACTGTACTACCCAGGGGCCCTGAATGGTATTTTCACTGGTGTAGAACCCTAGGATAACAGGCTTTTTCATAGTACATTAAAAATGTTAGTCTGTTATTTTCTGACTGCTTTAGTTTGTGTTAAAAGTCAGTCCTCAGGGGGTGCCTGGGCAGAGCAGTTGGTTAAGCATCTGACTCTTGGTTTCAGCTCAGGTTGTGATCTCAGGATCCTGGCACCAAGTTCCACATCAAGCCCTGAGTCCAGCCCCATGTCCAGCCCCCAGTCAGGCTCCACAGTCGGAGTGGAGTCTGCTTGAGGTTCTCTTCTCCCTTTGCCCCTTCTCCCATGCTCTCGCTGTCTCTCTAAAATAAATAAAATCTTAAAAAAGAAAAAAGTCAGTCCTCAGTCTTGTTGTTGCATCTTTTTTTTTTTAAACTAAGATTTTTATTTATTTATTTTGAGAGAGAGAGAGTACGTAAGCCGGGGTAGGGGTAGAAGCAAAAGGAGAAAGAATCTCAAGCAGACTCCACGCTAAGCATGGAGCCTGATGCAGCACTCGAATCCACAATCGTGAGACCATGACCTGAGCTGAAATCAGCTGTTGGTGGCTTACCTGACTGAGCCAGACAGGTGCCCCTTACTGTTGCATCTGTGAAGGTAATGTGTCTTTTTCTACCCTGTGGTTGCTTGTAAGTTTTTCTCTGTCTTTTAACTGTAAACAGCTTGACTGTAATGTGCCTTGGTATGGTTTTATTTATCCTTATACTGCTTAAGATTTGCAGAGTTGATCGAATCTGTGGGTTGATGCCTGTCATCAGGTTCGGCAATTTTTTTAGTCATCATTTCTTCAATCCTGTTCTTCCTCTTTCTTTTATTCTGACACTCCAGTTATAGATATGTTAGATCTTTTGAGTGTGTGCCAAGTGTCTCAAAAGCCATTTTTTAAAAAATTAACTTTTTAATTTTAAACATGGAAACAGAATGCACACAAACAGAAAACATGGAAATAGGACTGAAACTGTAAACAGGCTGCAGAATAAGGAGATGTTACCATTCCCTGCCATTCCCTTTGGTATTCAAAGCAGCATGGAAACAGAATTCACTGTGTATCTAAGCTATTTATATATATGATGACGAAGCAAGTTTTACAT